>NW_028263381.1:12423625-12736000 GCF_051168715.1 Poecilia mexicana | reverse complement strand
ACGGCAGCATTTGGTTACCTAACCATCAACGAGTGTAACCCCTTCTCTGTGAGCAGACCTTTTAGCAGTTTATAAGTCTGGAGCATTTAGATTCCTGAATTTTGACAAGATTGATCATTCAAGATAAGCAACTGTTGCCGCCCATCAACTCTGGAAACAATAATCATCCATTTTCATTGAACATAGATTTCCTCTTCCTTCCCCGAGAAAGATGATGCATAAGAGGAACACCTGGAGAAAGCCGCTGACCTTCCAAGGAAGTGGTTGTCCCAGCAAGTTCAGTCCGAGGTCGGCTCGTGCAGCGATCAGGAAAATTTTCAAAAAAAATCCCCGATGGGCACATCTCAGACCTCACAGGCCTTACTTAGCATGTTGCAGGTTAAAATTTATGAGGGTTCAATTAGAAACAGACTGAACAAGTTTTGCTTGTTTAGAAGGGTTACAAGGAAAAAGCATCTTCTCTCTGTATAAAGAGTATGACAGCTCAGGTTGCAAAACATGTTTTTCCATGAAGCAAAGCATGTTTATTAAGACAACAACATACTCTGAAAGCATTAACACCGACTCTCATGGCAGAAGGGAATTTCTTTTAGGCTTAAAGACGTAGTGACTTTTTTGTCATTGCACTGAGCACCTATTCCTCTCTACACCAAAAGCTTCTTGGGTCCAGTTTGAGTCCATCTGGCTGACAGCTGAAGCTTGAGTGAAAACTGGTCATCTGCAGGACAATGATCCCAAACGCTTCCTTACGTCTACAGCAAAATGCCTCAAAAAGAGCAACAGTTTACTGAAACTCCTAACATTGACATGCTGGAAAGTAATTTAGAAAAAATTATAGCTGTTCATAAACGACACCTGAGAACTTCAGTAAACTACAGAAGTCTTTCAAGGATGAGTTGGTGGAACCTGTGGATTTACATAAAAGAAATTACAGAAGAATTGATGTTTGAAGTGGCAAGTTTAAAAATCTACCCAACTGTAGCACAGATGTACAGTGCTCTGCCTTTATCTTGTCCAGGGCATTACTGTAAAATAAATAAATAATTTCAATAGATTTATTTCATGGAAGAACAAAGGTAAAATTAAAAAAATATATATCACATAGCAGTGGTACAGTTACTGTTCATGACAATATTCAATATTCACGCACAGTTCTTGTGGGAAAACATGAAGCGTTTGGTTACAGGTCAAGCATGTTTTTCTCGTTTCCCCACTTGAACAGACATAAATTAAATAAGTAGGTCATCATCAGGCTCCCGTATGACACGCAACGTTGATAAATTTACAGTTTGATTCAGGTAGGGAGGTTCAGAGATACCGGCTCTTCAGAACCAGAATCTTCCGATGCTTTCCAATGCTGCACATGAGTAAAATATCTCACAAATAAATTGCTATATTAAAAAAAAAATAACTGTATATGCCTTCTGTTTGTACAATACATGATGAACATGAACAACATGTCACATTTTTGGCTTTAATTCACACTATGCAAATGTTACCTGCAGAAAAGCTGTAGCAAACAAAAGTGTTGATAGAAAAAAAAAGTCATACTCCACACTAACAAATAAAAACCTCACATAGAAAATAATCCATTAAACACACAGCATGATTAACATTAAGCAGGTCACTTTTACCACCAAGACAGAGAAAAATCCACCCATTCATCCATTGTCCATTATGTACAAATACACCTATACCTAAGAGAAATTGAGACTTTGCAAACAAGCCAGAGTATCCGAAGGGCCAATCCATGCAGAAATATTTGAAACTGGGATTCGAACTCAGGCTCTTCTTGCTGCTAAACAACAGTGTTAACAGTCTCACCATCGTCCAGCCCAAAGTCAAAATCAGTAGTAAACCTATAAAGATGCTGTAAAAAACGATTTTCAGCATCAATTTAGAATTAACTTTGAAAACCTAACAAAGCATTTTTCAACCCCCTGGTGGCGAGCTGGCGGCAGCACGGTGACAGAAGACGACAACATCCAAACTTTTGCTCGACCGAGAAAACAACCAGTGGAAAACGACGCGTTGGATTGACAGCAGGCAGAGGTAAAACTCTGCCTTGTCCGTAAGTACCGCTATCCACCACAGTCAGCAGAACAGCGAGAGATCGGCTGTGCTTGGACAACGCGTCTGGCCCAGGGTGTCTGTGTTCACAGAGCGACAGTGCGGCTAGCTTGCTGCGGCTAGCTTGCTAACATCGCGGCTGCTAACCGGGACGAGGCCAACGCCCGGCAGCTAACCGACCTAACCGAGAAAACAACCAGTGGAAAACGACGCGTTGGATTGACAGCAGGCAGAGGTAAAACTCTGCCTTGTCCGTAAGTACCGCTATCCACCACAGTCAGCTGAACAGCGAGAGATCGGCTGTGCTTGGACAACGCGTCTGGCCCAGGGTGTCTGTGTTCACAGAGCGACAGTGCGGCTAGCTTGCTGCGGCTAGCTTGCTGCGGCTAGCTTGCTAACATCGCGGCTGCTAACCGGGACGAGGCCAACGTCCGGCAGTTAACCGACCTAACAGAGGACAAAACCAGTGGAAAACGATACGTTGGATTGACAGCAAGCCGAGAGAGACAGTGCAGTGGCCTCCAACTGCTGAGTAGGAGCCTTAAGGAAGCGACAGGCAAAAAGAAGCGAAATAATGCCTCCAAAAGGATCCAAGACCGACGGGAGACAAGATGAGGACTATGTATCACTCACGCAAGTCAAAGAGTTGCTGAGCCAGCAAAAGCAAATGTATATGGAGTTACTCCAACAACAACAGGACAATTTTAAGGGTTTTGTTAAAATCATTGTGGACACTACTAACACCAGAATGGACGCAATGACACGAGAACTACAGGACATTAAAACCAGCCTGCAATTTACACAGAAAGATATTGACGACATTAAAGTAGAAAGTGCTAAGCACAAGAACCGAAGTGACACGGTGCAGTCAGACATATTTAAAGTATGTGAGGGTATGATGACTATCACTGATAAAATGGAGTACCTTGAGGGGCAATCAAGGAGAAACAATCTGGTTTTTGATGGAATTACTGAATCACCAAATGAGACTTGGGCTGAGACTGAGGAGAAAGTGAAAACTATTTTAAATGAAAAGCTAAACTTTCAACATAAGGTTGATATTGAGAGAGCTCACCGCACCGGTAAACATAGAGGAGACAGACCCAGGCCCATTGTTGTCAAATTTTTACGATACAAGGACAGATCAACTATTCTGCAGAGCACCAAGGCACTTAAGGGATCTAAGATTTTCATTAACGAAGACTTCACGGATGCAGTAAGGAAAAGGAGGGCGGAACTAATGCCGGACTTAAAAGCAGCGCGTCAAAGAGGGGACATCGCTTACCTACGTTATGATAAGTTGATCACCCATCCACGTACTAGTACCCCTAAATTATCCAACAATGTATGACAGACAGCCAGACATAGCTGACGTTCACTTCTGAAAGAGAAACATGAAACAGATCATGGCCTATGAGGATATAGAGCTACCAGTATTCCAACACAGAAACTATCATCAGCAAGATATTGAAACTGACATTGATCCTGATAACAACTTCTATAATGTCAGCAATGATAGTTGTCACTATTACAGCGATGATCAGTTCAACAACAGCATTAAAACAGAACAAAAGCTGTCAATAATTCACTTTAATAGCAGAAGCCTTTATGCAAATTTTGACAGCATCAAACAATACCTCCAACAACTTTCACAGACCTTCAATGTTATTGCCTTATCAGAAACTTGGCTCAATAGTGATAAGGGCATAGATTTTGAAATAAATGGTTATGAAATGGTTTGTAAGAACAGAGAAAACAAAAATGGAGGGGGAGTAGCTTTATATGTTGACAAGAAGATTAATTATAAGTTGATCGAAACAATGTCAACTGTGATGGACAACATGTTTGAATGTGTGACTATAGAAATACTCGTGGAAAAAAGGAAAAATGTCTTAGTGAGTTGCATTTATAGAGCCCCTGGATCAAACATTGAAGTACTCAACAACTGGATAGAAGAAAAATTTATAACAATTAATCAAAAAATAACATTTTTCTGTGGGGATTTCAATATTGACCTTCTCAATCCAAATAAACATAGAATGACTGAAGAATTTATTAACACCATGTTCAGTTTAAGCCTGTATCCTAAAATCACCAGGCCCAGTCGCATTACATCGCACTGCGCTACCTTAATTGATAATATTTTTACAAATGTGCTGGAAAATAATTTAACTAGTGGAATATTAATGAATGACATAACTGATCACTTACCAGTGTTCATAGTCTACGACTGTAAGTGCAAAACAGACGATCAAAAAATAGAGACGCATTACAGACGGGTTACGTCTGAAGAGACACTAAAAGCTCTACAAGCTGAGTTGTTGGCCTACGATTGGAGATTAATATATAAAATGAATGATGTGAATTTAGCATATGAAGAATTTTTAAAAACATTTAAAATATTATATAACAAGCACTGCCCAATCAAACAATATAACAGGAAAAGCAATCAAAAAAATGAACAGTGGATCACAAAAGGAATACAAAAGGCATGTAAAAAGAAAAACAAACTTTATAGAGAATTTCTAAAACATAGAACGTCTGAATCAGAAAACAAATATAAGAAATATAAAAATAAGTTAACTAATATTATAAAAACATGTAAAAAGGACTATTATCATAAATTACTGGATAGGAATAAAAACAACATTAAGGAAACATGGAATATTTTAAATAGAGTTATTAGAAAATCTAACAATAACAACTATCCAGACTATTTTATAGATAATGAACAGAATATTACTGATTTGAAAAGTGTCGTCAATAATTTCAATAGATTTTTTGTTAATATAGGACCTCAATTAGCAGAAAAAATACCGACTACAAAAACTGCAACTCAGCAATATCTAATTGAGAATAATCCCAGCTCCTTATATCTCAACCCTGTACTAGAAGAAGAAATCATAAACATTGTGAATAACTGTAAAAATAAGACTTCCACTTACTGTGATGATCTGGACATGAAAACTATTAAAATAGTAATTAAAGGAATCTCTAAACCACTAACTTATATTTGCAATTTATCATTTCAAACAGGATCATTTCCCAACAAAATGAAAATAGCTAAGGTCAAACCAATGTATAAAACTGGCAACAAACACCTCTTCACTAACTACAGGCCTGTCTCTCTTCTCCCACAATTTTCTAAAATCCTGGAAAAACTCTTTAAGAAAAGACTGGAACAATTCATAGAAAAACATTCGCTACTTATTAGCAGTCAATATGGATTCAGAGCAAACAGGTCAACATCGCTGGCTGTAACTGACTTAATAGAAGAAATAACCAACGCAACAGATAGTAAGAAACTGGCAGTAGGGATATTTATAGATCTAAAGAAAGCTTTTGATACAATAAATCATGAAATCTTACTTAAAAAATTAGAACGCTATGGAATTAGGGGAGTAGTTTCTGACTGGATGAGGAGTTATTTAAAGAGCCGGAAACAATTTGTGAAATTGGGAGATGTGGAATCTGATTGGCAGGAGACTGTCTGTGGAGTACCACAAGGATCAGTATTGGGACCAATTTTATTTAATCTTTATATAAATGATATCAGTAAAGTGTCCAATGTATTAAAATTTATCTTATTCGCTGATGACACAAATATTCTAGCCTCTGGCGACAATTTAGAGCATCTTCTCTCAACAGTCACTTCAGAGATTAGTAAGTTAAAGATATGGTTTGACCATAACAAATTATCCCTAAATTTGGACAAGACGAAAATCATGGTCTTTGGGAACTGTTATAAAAATACTGAAATCCAAGTTCAAATAGAGGACGTAACTCTACAAAGGGTTTTTGCTAATAAGTTCCTCGGTCTAATAATAGATGACAAAATCAGTTGGAAACCTCATATTAAACATTTACAGAGTAAACTCAGTAGAAGTATATCCATATTGGCTAGAGCTAGACATGTATTGAATGCTAAATCACTTCATATTCTATATAACTCTCTGATTTTACCATATCTATCATATTGCTGTGAAGTGTGGGGAGTTAATTACAAGAGCTCTTTACATCCGGTAACCGTCCTACAGAAACGAGCCATTAGAATCATCCATAATGTCGGTTATTATGAGCATACAAACCCACTCTTCATAAAATCCAGAATTCTCAAATTTGACGAGCTTGTAGAATTTAAAATGGCTCAGTTTATGTTCAAAGTATCTAAAAAGTTGTTACCTGAGCACATACAGAGCACGTTTTCTGAAAGAGAAGGGGGGTATAACTTAAGGGGTCACTCAAACTTCAAGATCCGCAATTTTAGAACAACAAGAAAAAGCTTCTGTATTTCAATTAAAGGTGTAAAGTTATGGAACAAGTTACATGAAGATTTAAAACAAAGCAATAGTTTAACACAATTCAAAAGAAAGTACAAAGAGGTAATTTTCAATAGATACACATATGGGTGACAGAAAGCAATAAGGTGTGTATTGCAGATAACTTGGTGTAAGGGTTTAGAAAGACAAACCAGCATAAAATGGGAAAATGTATAGGTAAATATTAGTAACTGTTACTTCTGACTGCCACTTTGATTGTGATTTTTTTAATGACAGTAGGACTCTAAAGTTTCAAGTGTTTAGGGGGTAGGAGTTTATAAGTTCTCACTTCTTCCTACCCCATTTTGAGCATGATATGTTAACTGAAACAAAAAAATCTGTATTTTCTCTTCTTTCTTATGCACTTCTTGTTACTGTGCACTATTTTATTTTTATATTTGTATCATGTTCGAATAAAATTTCATTTCATTTCAACCATTTAGAGGAAAATTGCTGGCTTTCATCAAAAGGTTTTATATAGAGGTTATATAGAGGTTTAATGGTCTTAATCCTCTGTCTTTTCTGAAAAATGTTGATCGACTGGAGAATTTCTGAGGGATGCATTTATCTGCCAGCATGTTTCTTCCCCTAAGATGAGCAAAATGGCTTTTGGATGCTTTTTGGTGAGTTATTTCTAAATAATTGGTGCCTATACAACACAGCAGTGTGTTTAAAAGGAAAAAGTAGAAGTCAGAACTCTTAAAATAATTTCAATTTCCACATGTACACTAGTTTAAAAACATGAAATAATGGATCAAATTATTATTGAATCTAAAACAAGCAATAATGAATATTAGGCCGTTTGAAAAAATACCAGTGTTTACATTTTTTCTTCATAAACTCAAACATTTACCCTAAAAGTACTAAACGAACCAGAGATGTGTGGTTACATGCACAAAGGAGACCGATCAGACGTTCTCGTCTCACCTTCTGTCTCCCTCTCTTCTCTTCTGTCCTCATACGCCAACCGTCCGGCGCTCCAAACCAGCCCCTACCTCAACAAATCACTCATTTTTATACAATTCCCTCCCGCTCCCTTCCTGAGCATGGCCGGGTGCAAGTGTCGCCCGTCTGCCTGCCATTGTGTGCTAATTTTAGGCCCATTATTTGCTGTAACAAATGTGTATTGGGCAGAGTCACTTTCACATTAATAGTTTGCACCCAGAGGGGAAGTCTTCCTCCTCATCATGGATCAAAGGTCTTCTCTATTGTATCGAACTTCCTGTTTCCCATTTTAACCACTGTGTGTTATTTTTTTCTCTCAATTTAGAGCAAAAAAAAAAAGAAGGAAAAAAAAGAAAATCAGGGAATCCGGGACTTAATTTTTGTGAAGAAAGGAGGTTCTCTGGTGGTCACTGTGAGATAGTTGGCAGAAGATTTAAGAAAGAAGTGAGAAGGAGGTCGTAAATGAAATGATTCCTGTACAGAAACATCAGCAGATAAAAGTCTCAGTAAAAATGATGTGTAATTACAAGTTGCTTTTTTTCTTTAGATTCGATTTTACACATCTTGATGAGTTAGGGTAGTATATTCATAGTTAATAATGAAAACAAAAACTTTTTTTTTTCTTTTTAGTTGTTAATAATTGTGTTATCGATAATAACAGGACAGTGCATGATGGAGCTCAGTCAGATGATACTGCAATCTTAAGAGGTAGCCAAACATTTACTGATAGTCATGAGTCCTTTGCTCCAGCATTGCTCCCATCCATCTGCACAAAACAAGGCACAGAGTGTATGCTGTCTCAAATCTGAACCCTCACGGCAGAGATGAATTAATTTGTTATAATGAGCAAATATTTCTCGTGATCTGCTGACAGTACAGTTTGCCTTTTCCCCCTCACCCTCACCTCCTGTTTTATTTAATCAGTGAACAAAATCAGACACTGTAAGCAGTGCTACTAAATGATAGTACTACCTGGGCTTTCCCTAAAGCAACAGTAAATGTGAAACACAGATCTCCTACTCAGGGAAATAACATATAACCGTCCTCCATCAAGTTTTATCCTCACAGTTTTATGGAGGAGCTACAGAAAACTAATTCAATTCTGTATGTAACAGATATCACAATATATTTTGCCCAACTGAGCTGTTGTCAAATTATTAAAAGGTTTTTAGGAAGAAAACACCCAAATGGCTCAGTCTGAGATCCTGCAGTCAAAGTTACTGCTGACTGTAAAAGTGAAGGGTGGGGAAATGAAAAGGTTTCAGCCAGCATAGCTGCCTGTTACACAAATTTATCATCCACTGCCATGCAACATTCAGTGTGAATCCAACAGGGACTGGATGAGTAGAGACTGAGCCTGATCATGTGCAACTTGCTCATAGTGCTCATGGCCTTGCAGATTTTGGTGCTGATGATTTCATCTGTTCATCTTCAAGTTGTTCCTAACTAGAACTATATCTTTACGTTCTTGTTTAACAGATTTTTCAGTGATTTTTTTTTCAGGACATAAAAAGACTTATTGCATCATGGCTCACTGCATGGTGAGACTGATGGTTTCCTCCACGGCACTGATGGGAGTCAGCGACGGCTTTTGATACGGCCTACGTGGGCTGTTGTCCAGAGTGGTGTTAGAAAAGGATATGCACAAGCACCATTTTGTAAAAACATAGTGCTGGTGCAAAACTGTCATTATGCCCTTAACGTGCTTCATATTGTTTTTTGTAGCCTTGCTTCTAAGAAGGGACAGATCAAGCTCAGCTTACTGTCTGCCACACTGAGCTAACATTGAGAGAGCTGCAAATTATCCTGTGTCTAGGAGGTACTTTTATCTGCGCTTAACCAAAAAAATGATGTTTTTGCAAACTGTGTTGTAGTACGGGTTGGGGAAGGAAAAGTTTGTCGATTCATTCAAGAACTCCCACTGGCTCCCCCTGTTTACACAGATTCTCTGGTAATTCCCCAATACTAAATTTAGATTTATCTCATCATGTTCCAAACATAGCAGCTTCTTGAGAATGTGATTGTTTACATGCCCACTGCTGGTTTGCAAGTGCATGCCACTTTGACGTCTACTGATAAACTGACTCATTACGTGATTCAGTTCATTTGGAGATTTTGAGGAAAAGTGAATCCACAGTAAACGAACTCCTGATACTAGAACATCCATTCATTCTTCTTATCCAAAGTTGGGCTGCAGAAGTTACAGATCCAGGAGAAAGTCACAGAGTTTTCTCTCTCCAGCTCATTGTGGCACAATCCAATGAGTTAATGGGCCAGAAGTTATCCAGTCATATTTAATATGTTAGAATATCACTAAAAAGGTTTTTTTTTCATTTGTTTAGTTAACTAATTGAAACAGATAATAGATTTATTACACAGACATACTGTATTTTCCACTTACAACTAAGAAAATGCTAATTTAAGATGACATTATTACATCAAATCAGTAAGGAAAACATTTTCATACACACATTTCATACAGCTTTCATCTGTTGCAGCAGAAGTTGTGATGGAACAAAGCAAACATATCAGTAAGTTTGGCATATTTTTTCTGCATTCACTTGTTGACTTTTTAGCCTTTTTCCTCAGCTTTTCTGTAACCGATGGTGTAGTTAAAATATATTTATAATATGCTTCTTTTGGTTAAATTATATCAATCCTTGGCTGGCCTATACATGGCGGGCATCACCTGTTAGGTTCCGTGTTTCTGTGTGTTTATTTTTGAGTTTTTCTGTGTTCAGCCCTGTTTCCTGTGAGTCTCTGTCCTGTCCTCCCCGTTGATTGCTCCCCAGGTGTGTCTCATTCCCTTAATTACCCCGTGTGTATTTAAACCCACCTGTTGTCTGTGTTCTTCGTCGGGTCCTTGTCGTTTGTATGTCGTAGTCAGTGTCGTCGTAGTATCACTCGCCAGTAGAACTGTAAAGTCCTGGTTTGTGTTTTTTTCGTCTAGTCCGTTTTGTCAGTTGCTACCGGTGCTTAGCTGCGTGCTAGTTGTTCCTGCCGTGCTGCCTGCCTTGGACGTTTGTGTCATCATTAAATATATTCATCATCTTCACTATAACCTGGGTCTCAGCGTCTCTCCTCACCACCAACAACCCCACTTCACGACATCACCCAGTATGTTTGATGATGCTTACTCATAGCCAAAATCTTGTTCTTTGAATCAGGATTTAATGTGCTATTAAATACAACTTGAATATACAATATCAAGACAAAATACAGAACTACAGATCACTTGGCTCCATTGGCATTTTCTGAGCATTTTAGGTTTTATAATAAAGGAGTCTAAAACTTTTGGGCTGTCTTTCCCATTCTTTTGTAATTCTGTGTGTTTCTTGCATTTTTACACAAGTTCCTATGCATTTACAGTGAACAAGTTTCTTTGATTTTAAGCCAAATCGATTTTATAGCAAAACTTTCAGCACGTTGTTGATAGCTTCCTAATCCACAAATGCATAATTCGTTCCAGCTTCTTGTGTTGCATCAATAAAAAATACCGAAGATAATACAGCTTGAGAAGCATAAAAAGTTGAAAGTTATATCCTTAAATAGGATGAAAATGCACTTGTCAGAGAAAGACAGAGATTTTTCTAAAGTTTCATTAGAAATGGCCTTTACGCACAGATATCTCTAAGGAAGTTAGTCTTATTAGGATAAACTGCTCAACTTCAAGAGCTTTGTTGATCTTAGCAGCAAGTTTCTTGTCATAATCAATCTAAATTTTAGGTTTAGGAATAACATGCGCCAGAAAGTGTCAATAACTATTTGAAAACACAGTGCAGCCGGTTTCATAGGCAATCAGCTTTAGGGTGTTACTATTATCCCCCTTTTCCACCGGCTCGACTCGGCCCGGCTCGGCTCGCTTTCCGAGCGTTTCCACCGGCTTTTTTTACAGGGCTAGCCCTGCTTTTTAGGGTCCTGCTTGGGAGCAGGACCCTGGTTTGGTGGGTGACGCAAGCTTCGCTGCTGTTCACTGATTGGCTGAGGGCGTGGACAGACGGAGCAGAAGAGAGAAGAAAAACGAAGGCGCAATGTTTGAAACTCTGCAACACGGAAGTGATGGAAGATACAAACAAGCTGTGAACTAAAAGATGCCGGCTTTTTTCTTTGCTTCTAATTTCAATATTCAGCGGCAGCTCGATGGAGCCGTGAGGAATGAGTCGTTTTTGTCACCGTAGTGGAGAGAATGGAAAGCCTCGTTAGCCGCTTCGGAGCCCCACGCAGCCTCACGGTGAACACCGACGCAGACGAAGCTAACGCCGCTGCTGCTCCCAGCCAGGTGAGCAGTTTGTAGATATATCTGTCTGGTTTTTACTACATTTAAGGTTGCATACATACAGTCATGGAAGACATTTAAAGCACAAAGTCTGCTGTATTTTTATTGCTGATTTTCTTTAGACACTCAGTTGCACATTACAGTTATATAAATAACTCAATATTGTACAGCATGTTACCTTCTTTTGTTTATCTTTGTGTGAATACGTGCTTCGATTGTTTCTCATTTTGCTGTTGCATCTGAGTTTGCCCCATTGTGAGATAATAAAACATGTTATATGACATCCTATTATTGTAAAATGGCTAGATATCAGTTAAACGATAGTGGTATTTTATCCATGGGTGTATGTCTGCATAGGTCTAAAACTTACAAGTAATTACATTTTGTCTTTAATTTACATAACTATTCCAATTATTTATAATTCTGTATGGCTGGATGATAAAAAAAAACTGTATATATAAAGTAACATGTCTGTTTTAAATAATTCTTTATGTGTATGTAACTTCCACATTAGTAACTATGTTATTTATGTACATCTATGTGCTATAAGCTGTAACATCTGATTACTTTTCCCAGGGAGCAGGGGAGACATGGCTGACATGATGGAGAACGATGAGGAGAACCATCAGAACAGGATCTCCTTCATCAGGAAGCAGCTACCAGCAGAGATGGCAGAACTCCATGGAGAATTGAGACAAACAAAAGAAAAATAAAAGTTGTTGTGTCTCAGTGAACAAAGTCTGTTTATTTCTGCTCACTCCACACATTATTGTACTTACTGTAGTTTATATCAAGGTCCTAATACAATCCTCCCAAAATGTGAGGAGCTTTAGCCAGAGTGAAAATAACATTATATTATATAAATATTTCATTGTACTTAACGTTGTAGATTACCAATGAAGGCATCCAAAACTGAATACATTATTTAGCAAACCAAACATTTTGGCATTATTATCGGGGCTGCTATTAACAAGAACCCTAGATATAAATCATGTTTGTTAGTTTCTAGTTTATACAACATCATTCTATCCACTCACTGTTTATCTGTCTTCCTGCAGAATCTTCAATGTAAAAAAATGAGAAAATGTTTCAAAAACCTGTAACCTTAATAAGTGATAATTAAGACTGAGTTTAAACTTTTAATTCTTAGTGTCCAAAATGTGAAAACATGGAACTAGAACCAGTCAGATTAGAAGGAATAAAGCTTTATTTGTTCTCAGTATAACTTGGATATCAGGTGAATCATAATTAAATGTATTGAGAAGTTAAAAACAACAGATTGTTAATGCACTTCAACTCTAAGAACATCAGACACTTTTTTTTTTTTTTATCAGAAATGTTTCATCAGCATATTGAGCTCATGTGATTCCTGCTCCAGAAAGGTGAAGGTCTCTGGACATCCTGATGGTAAACACCGACCAGCAGTCAGGAAGACGGACACTGATGAGACATCCTACAACCCAAAGGCTGCACGAAGAACCACGATGGTCTGCGGCGGCAGTTTACCAACATGAAAACACATTGAAATATATTATGAATTAATTCTGACATTTTTAAGTTATTTGCAACACCCTGACTGGCATTAGCTCATGTATATTCGGCACTATTACAAGTTTTATTGTAGTTTAATACAAAAATCATCGTTAGCTTACCTGAACCGTCTGAGCCACCTGCTTTCCTGCCGCTGCAAGGCGGAGATCAGCTCTTCCTCACCACATCGCTGCTTTCCTCCCACTGTCACATTTTCTTTAAGTCTCAGAAAATCGCAATCAGGCTATAAAAAATAGCTCAGCTCTCTCTTCTTTTGTATCAGAAAAACAACAACTCGCGTTAGGTCGCATATTAGTAACGAAGCACAGCACATAGCGCCTGGAGGCGGGGCGCTACACCCCTCCGCCACCAGGAGGCGGTACCCTGCTACAGAGCCAAGTTGGGCCGGTGGAAACGCGGTCACTCCGAAACAGAGCCGAGCCGGGCCGAGTCGAGCCGGGTTGTTGAAGTAGAGCCGGTGGAAAAGGGGCACACGATGCTCTTTCAAAACGAGTGAACTTGAAATATAAAGGCTCAATAACAAATACCGGCAGAGATATGGATCAAGCTTCTTATTGTCATTTCCTGCATCGCTATGGATATAGAAATAAATGAACTCAAACACATTACAATTAGAGTAAAATGAGATAAGGTCAGACTTAAACTGATTGTAAAAATGTTCACAGAGTTGCAACACTGACACTGGAATTGTAAAAAAATAAAATTAAAATTAAACAAATAAAATCAGGATTATTTGTAGTTTTTAACACGTGTTTTTATATTCATGGGAAGGTTTGGAGGCAACAAAGAGGAATGAAGTGAGCCACCTTTGTCCAATTGTTTTGCCAGCTGCCACACTGACACTCATACTAAAAAGATAACTTTAATAAATCAGCATTTGCTGTAACCTCTCTCTGGATTAAGGCTAAGTTTGGACCATAGTAGATGCAGTTCCTGGCCCCATCTTGGACGCTTTCATTGGCAAATATGTTGGCACACAGCTGTCATACAGCAGGGAATGTCTGCCTTTCACTGGAGTTTTTTTTTTTTTTTTTTTTTTCTGTAGCAATTATATTTTTCTTATTAGCTTCCTTCAAACCAATTTGTAAACAGTACAAGAGGTAGTCTTTCTAGATAAATTAGTTTTCAGTACGACTGCAGATACACGAAGGCAACAAAAAATGATGCTCACTGAAACTGTAAAGAAGATTAGCTAGAAAAACAAAAGAAAATCATATATCTGAAAAAAAAAAGCTATTGAATCCTTAAATGTTAGTCAGGCTGGATGAATGTGTCTCTGAGTTGGCATTTAACAACTTAAAGGAATCATCCATAGGATAAAGGATTAGTTCAGCTCAGTTCAACATCACGATGAAGGTCTTCTGCAAAAGCTTTGGTCTCGGTGTTAAAATGTGAAGGAAATCAGATTTCCGAGTTGTTTATGTTGCTAAGATATTACGTCATTTTGTAACAGATCAGTGGGACCTGTCAGGTATAATTCGAGCGCAGTCACAGCCTGTCGTCCGCAGCAGTTTGAGAAACTTTTTCTGCAGTCAATCCAGTCAATCATGCATTAATTCTGTTCAGCTGCCACTTACTGTGCAGGAAAGGCCTGCATCTTGAGCCTCTGCTTTGAAGCCAGCATGTCCCACCTTGTTACCCCTCAGATGAGAAGCTGTTGATTTAGCTGCACTGAGCTCCGCCTGGAACAGGCGCGGACAAATTGACTTTATCCTTTTCGTAAAGTTCAGGCTTCTGACAAACGGAGGGACACACGCAGATGGGGGGCGAATATTTCTCTGAGCATCTGTATGTCATGGAGTCATGGGGCATCTTTGGAGTGAAACGGGAGGCAGTGGGGGGCTAGTGCTGCGCGGAGTAGCACATACTGAAGGGGGGGCAGGTCATTGTGCCTTGGGGCAGGGTGGGCTTAGAAGGTAATTGGTAGTTTGGGGTTTGATGGTGAATGGTGGTGACAAGTCTGCGTGGCCAGACCCAGTGAGCTCCTGCTGTATACTCACTTTGTCGCTGAACATCGTGGCAACTGTTACAGCTCACTGTGCCGCAGAGATAGAAAGGGGAAGGGAGGGAAGACTAAAATGTAACCCTCCTTTACTTTTTGTCTTGCTTTTTTCTTTAAAGCTACTTGCTGCCATCTATATTCTGAGAATGAAGTGTCCCCAGAGGGGGGGGAAAAAAACAACAAAAAGAGCCATCTGACAGTTTCAAGTCAGCTAGCAAATGCGGGGAGTAGGATTTCAGGCTAAAACGACCCTGCATGCAGTATGACGCTGGGGTGACTCAGTCAAGCCCTCGTCCTAATTGTGGCCCAGGGAGTCTATCGTAACTGGGGTGCAGGTCACCCCGAGCCCCAGGAAGGTTACGTTGGCCCTTTTAAACCTGTTGTTGCCTGGCGCTCACATAAAAATTACACCTCGTAAATATGGACAGCAAGGGAGTGCGTGAAGCAGTACAGGGTCCTTTACTTTCCTGAACCCTGCCCTTTTAACTCACCGTCACCTTGGCCCTGGCGCTTACTGCCAGGTATCTTGTTCACATGCAGCCTGCACAGCACAAAAGACAGTAAAATCCAACAAATTTAGGATGTTTTTGCTGCAGTAATCTCCATTTCTCTTTTGAAAACCAAACGTGCATTCCTTTAGGTACTTTTAACATTGTTACTGTCTAGTTTAAAATGTATTTCTGGTGATTTAATAATTGTTTTTGTAGACTACAAGATAGACTCCAAATTTATAATGCTGTAATGTAAAGAGGTAAGGTAGTTTTCTGATATGAATACTAAAGCAGAATACTTTAATATATTAAAATACTAATATATGTTAATATACCTCAATATATTAAGTGTTAATATATTAAGACATGTTTTCAAAACCATATCAAGAATCTTTGAACAATGAAAGCCCAAACGCATGTAGACCAAAAGAAGTGAAGCAGATGTATTAAAACTTCTGATTCTGAAGAGGATCATTATTCAGGCAAAAAGCAAAATACAATGTTGGTAATGATTGACTGTGAGAAAAAAGATTTTATCTTTTCACACATATCTGTTTTCAACTATGTAGATAGTTGCACAGAACAAAATACTCTTATATTTTTTCTTTCTTTCTTTCTTAGTGTGAAACAAGTGTTCCTCATCTTCTAAACACTAAATCCCTTTTCCATGTGGGTTAAAACCATACATTCTCCTTTTGTGTGTCTTAATTGTTAAGTGATGGACTTATAAGCTTTAGTTATGTCAGTGACATGCTTCTTAGTGTGATATTGTTTTACAGCATTGTCATTCGGCTGCAGTCTAATCAGCCCCTTCTCTCTATAGTCAGCTTCCTTTCCTTTGGTTTCCCAGGAACCTATGGAGGAACAATAGATGTACAATTAACATCAGCCAGGCACCGAAGAGCAAACGTTTGATGTTGCTGTTGAGTGGCCAGCCTCCTTAGTGTGTGTAGGAAAGCTTCGCTTGGCTGTTGTGCTCCAGGTTTTCTGTGTTTCTCCATCTTTCTGAGGCTTATTAGCTCTCACATTATTAAAATTCAAGCCATAAATAATAGCTGATTGCAGCTGCAATATACCAGAAATAATGTTTACAAAGCCAAGACCCTCATTAACTCCACAAGGCCTAAAGTAGGAAGACAAGGAGTTGGAGGAAAAAAGAAACATGCTTTTAACCTCCTGGATACCTACTTTTGCTCCACTCTTCCTCACTCTTGTTTCCTCATGTTGCCACCCACACTTCAACTAAGAGGGAGATAAGACGTACCACTGGATAGAATCTGACTGATGGCAGCAATAGTAATGGAGATTCACTTCACTTGTTCCCCTCAAAGTGCCGGACATAGGATGCATGTGTATGAATAAAAGAAGGGAGGAATTTAGACAGTACTTTAATCTTCACAGGATCATTTTTTATAATGTAGTGCTTCTGTTGCTTTATATGAAACATCAATCAGAGGCCACCGATGATCTCCTACATTGGTTGCATTGGTTGTGCCAACACTAAAGTTACATTTCCCCTCTCTGGGGTGACAGAAAATATTAATCAGAATGACAGGTTTAGTGATTTCATTGATGAAAACTAAACTGGTACATTGCTTGTACCCGTTTCACTGGGGGGCCGTTGTCCATCTCCAGCCTGGGTTGGGGTACACCTTGGACAATTCACCAATCCAGCAGGGTAACATAGGGAAAAATAAACTTCACACACATAAACTCGCAATTTAGGGCAATTTGGAGTAACCAGATAGCCTAGCAGTCATGTTTTCAGACTGTGGGAGGAAGCGGAAGTACCCAGAAGGAACCCACTGATGAACAGGAAGAACATCCAAACTCCATGTAAAAAGACCCCAGGCCAAGTGTCAAACCCAGGGCCTTCTTACTGCAATGCAACAGTGCAATTAACTGCATCACTGTGCAGCACTATTATTATCATTACTTTAAAATTTAGAGAAAAAAAAAGTATTTTTATAGAGCAAATTAACTTTCATTAATTACTTTTGAGTAAATGTAAACAAGAGGAGAAGAGGCACTTTGTTGCTTTACACAGACATTTTTCTAGCTATGGTTGATTGCTCTAGATTTGATTTAAGCATAATGCTATGTATTTACCTAGAGGGAACTGGATCACATTGAGGTAGATTTAAATAGCACCTGTTCAAGAATTTTGCATGAGTTCTTGTAGCTCATACTACAATAAAAAAAAAACATTACTCACACAGAAAGTTTTAGTAAAATAACTCACTCCAATGAATCTCACCTGAACCTTATAGACCGCATTCTCATCTCGACTTTGGCATTTCTGGGGGAAAAAAAGTTATTAAAAATGAAAAGTGACCAAAGTCTGAAAGGCTGATAGAAAGCATTTATGTAACCTCTCATCTCTGATAAAGACCTAATAACAAGTGCATTCAAACACGTAATTATAAAATGTACACATGCTTAAAAATGTACTCCCCTTTTATTTGAAACAACAAAATAGCCTACCTGACTATTATTTGTCTTCATCAGGCCTTTTTGTCAGACCTGCTTTTTGTGGCCTCAGATGTCTCCACTAAAGAGCAGTTGGAGTGGGTCAACCAAATGAGCCCATGGACATAAGGACTTACAAGCAATTCATCCTAAAATGTGGACATGATGAGAAAGGACATTCAGGTCCATGCATGCTTTGTTACTGCACAATAGCCATTCAAGGGAGAGAAATAGCCATGAACTGGAATCATTTGGCTGCCCTGGCAACCTTAAAAAATTAGCAGTGGAACAGCAATGAAAGGTTGAGTTCAGAACCAAAAATAATAATAATAATTACCAAAACATGTATGTAACCGGTTTTCCTATCCTTTAACTTCTAAAACTCTACATGTTGATAAATGGATGGATGTGTCCCTAGTGTGTGTTCATGAGTGAAAACAAGAAGTAATAATAGGAAAAAAATAAAATAAAAAGACTTGACCGCTAACAAACCAGCGGCTAACACACCCACATGCACAAGCTGAAACACAGACAAACAAACCTAATGCGTGCTCTTTCAGCCCGGTGGTGGTAGCTGCTTGCTCCAAATTTAGTTGTGTCAGAGTCTTTGATCAGCAGCGCTGCTGATGGAGAATGGTGAGGGTCAGAGTGTGTTTTCATGAGAGATGAGTAGAGGAAGAACCACAGCATAACACACACACGCGGGCACACACACACACAAAACAGACCCTGTTGCTTTGTTTGAAAAGAAGGTCGGAGTGAGTGTTTGCTAAAGTGTGAAGTAATTAGAAGGGCGCTGAGGTCTCGGGAATCTGATCGGATTCACAATAAGGCATATTCCATGAAGGAGAATAAATAAAGAACAAAGACCGCCGCCTCAAGGAAATGCAATATGTGTTCAATGAGTTTCCATTTATTATGATGTGGATGTCATTGTTAGACAGGCTTGGGTTTAAAGTATTATTTAAATTTGACCAATGTGATTCTTTTGACTTTAATTAAAACTAACCTTTCAGTGAGAACCGTTCAGAAACTTAAACGTAGTAGGAGAATCTTGGTGCAGCTTTTAAAGATTAGAGTGATGACAAGGATGCCAATCAAGAACATGCAAAAAAGCTGGTTGATGTTATAACTCTTTGATCGCAATAATTTCATTAAAGATTTTCCTTTGAGCATTAAGGATGGCATAGATAACTCTTCACATGCCATTTTAAAAAAAAAAATTTTAAATGAAAACAAGTCAAGTGCTTTCTTCAAAAGTATCACTCTGTTCACTTGTTCAGAGAGCTTGTAAGAAACAATCTTTGTGTTTGAACACAAATCATTTTAATTGCAAATAGGCAGAGGTGTGAATGAGTTTGGGCTTAATCGTATAAACAAGTGCATGTAAAAGAGTGTTACCAAGTGTTTTTTTATCCACTTGGTAACCTAGAAAATTCTGATTCAGAGAAACGTACAATAATTTAGAGAAAGCTTCGTACAGTCCAATGATAATCTGAAATATTTAGTAGATGGGGAAACTTCACTGATTTCTTTCTTTTGTGAGAAATATTTATTTTCTGATGATAGTCTGAGTCAGAAAGTGATGTTCAAGGAGGTAGATTTAGTTTTAAAAAAAAAAAAGAGGTTGTACCTTCACATCTGTGCTGCAGTTTGCAGACGTTTTAACCGAGAACAATGAAGTTTTTCCACATGTGCAACGTCTGACACTTGTGTCTTGAAGTGTAAGGAACAGGTTGCGTAGTTTTCAAAGAAATCTCAAGAAATCTCAAGGAAAAAGAAGCATGTTTACATTTAACCCTTTTAATCAGTACTTTATCAAATCTGCTTTCACTGCAGTTATAGCTCATCTCACTTCAGAACATGTGAGATAATTTCATTTTCTGTAAAAACCTCAATATTTTCATTTTGCCAGCCGGTAGAAGGAAGCATGTTTTCCTTAGTAATTTGTCATCGGAAAGAAAAGAAAAAAGACTTTTAAACTATCTTTAAATAATGATGTTGATGTTAAGGATATGGTATTAAAATAGATTTCCTCTAAATTGAGCAGTTTAACTTACTTGGATAAGCAGAGGAAACACATGTGGTTTGTGTTGAGGTGTTGAAGTTTGTCATTGTGGTCACAGTAATGAGTACTTGGTTGGGTCAGCTGAAACTACTGTTTACAGTCTGCATGAATTCAAAAGTGAACAGAGAAGTACAGAGGCTAACTGACCGACCCAATGTTACAGAGTTTTCATCTTTGTTCTCAGTGAGAGCAATCTTAATTTGAGCTGATAAATGACTCAAACATTTGTTCTCATATCCAGTACTAAAACACACTATGCAGCTGATTATTGAGGTTATTTTGAGTGACAGTATTCTACCTCAGCAGAGAATTAGTATTCTCTGCTGAGAATACAGCAGAGAATGTTGTTAATAGGGGAGTTAATAGTAACTCCCCTATTAACAACACTAAGGTTCATTATAATCTCTTTAAGTAAAAAAAAAACACAAAACAAAGCAACGACTAATACAAAGTTTATTGTTGCAAAAAAGAGAGTAAAAACGGTTGTTCAAAATATGATCTTATCAGAGTAACGATTTAGCTTTTCTCAAATGTGGTTGTGGTCTCCCTGCGGTTGTGTCCTGATTTTGAACTAGAAAATATTAGTTTGAGAGAAGTAAAGGAAACAAGCAAAGCTTCCAGAAAACCTGGACTCGCCAGTTTGCAGAAGAAGCTGAACGCCTTACGATGTTCCGGCTCTTGTTGCGTCACCTCTTCTTGACCCGAATCTCTAACCTGCGGTCGTCACCCTGTTCTACACTCGATTCTCAGCTCTGGCTTTCTTAGCCAGGACTTTACCGGCAGACCTGTCTGGCCCAGCTCTTTGGATGTTTGATCACTTCAGAACCAACGTGAACATGAAAAAAAAAAAAAAAAAAAAAACACTTTCAAAGGAAGTCACTCAGTACTGCTTTTTATTTATTTTGAGATTAGTAGAAAACAATAAATCACTTAAGAAGTTCTTTGACAGGCTTTCAGTCAAGACTTCATTTCAGCAAAACACTTTAGGATCCTCCTTACAGAGACTCATGCTGAAGATTCAAGGTGTGTATGAGAGAAGAAAAGTCCTGCAAATATGTTTTCAGCATCATGCACAGGTGGTTGAATGTTTAGTTATTCAACAGGAGGGCTGGTGGGGTCACATCCCAAGAGGAAATTATGGTAATAAAGACTCATAAGATCTAAGATTTGACTGAAATCTTTGTCTTCTTGTTTTTGCTCTGATTCATGGTTCTTCTCTTTGTCATCAGATTAAAGCAATTGAAAACTGATCTGAACGAACGGCGTTTGAAAGATTTTAAATAAAAAGACGGTTGTTGAGTTTCAAAAGCTTTTTAATCATGGCAGGGTTGTGTAAAGTAAAAAAATGCAGAAGCTTGAGAATTAGTTTGGCACATTAACTTCGAAAGAAAGTCTTTTGAGAAAAATGTAGCTGGTTATAAATTTGGGGCATGAAGTGGCAAAACAGAAACTCAACTGCAATATTTCATGAAACGCGTCCTTTTCTTCCAGTCTGCAGCGGAGCTCCATTTTCAAGCAACGAAGAATTTAAATTTCAAGATGCCTTCAGCCAGATCTCTCAACCTGGTGAAACATTAGAGTAATCAGATTTGGAGATGTTTTGTTTTTTTCTTTCTGTCTTTCTTTCTTTTTTGAGGAAAGCAAGATCCCGGAGAAAGCGGGAGCCCCTGGTGATGACATGAGCTGAGCAGATTGGACAAAGTGCACTTTTTCCAGACTGACAGACAGTTTCAAACAAGGCTGCTCTCTGAGGGAACAGAAGCAGGGGGGGTTAGGGTCTCGTCCTCAGACATGATCCCTCCAGCAGCTCAGCAGAAAAAAACTTTGAGGAGGAAAAATGGAGTTCTTTGTGGATCCGAGGACACGTCCGCTTGATTTGTGGGTCTGATAAGGGGTAGGAGAACTGAGAGGCTGATAGATGAATAAATCTTGGCAGTTTCTGTTTAATCACATTTTAACATGCATGTTTGTTGTCTTTAAGGTCACTTCCTCTCTCTGTAGTTAATGTATTATTACACGTGTTTGTTTTTGTGGCTTGTTGTTGATGTTTGCATTTCTTTTACTGTCTGAATTTCAGGACATCAGGAGAACAAATAACAGATTTTTTTTTTTTTTTTTTTTTTCATTTTTCCTAAAACGCGTTAGAAAACTGAAACATATCTGCTGCCCTCTCTGGCGAAACGTCGAGACATTTGGACTCTGGTTACGTTTTCGCAAAGATCAAGCTGCTGTCACTTAGGTTGGCCACCGACTGCTCTCATGCTGTTTTGCAGTGACGTACATTTATCTGTGGAGGCTTAATGAAACGTGAGCTCTGTCATGAATGGGCAATGAAGCAATCAAAGAAGTGACTCATCCATCCCAAACAGAGCGTGTTTGGACAGGAGAGTTTGAAACACCAATTATGTTGCTCTATGCAAAACACAAAAGTTAAGATGCGAGTTCGTACCAAACCCCTTTTGATGCAAACATCAGGAGTTATATTGCTTACAACTTATTAGATCTGTATTAGCCCTTTCTGAATTAAATTGATTGTTATTAGAGAGTTGTTTATTTTATTTAATATTTTATTTTGGGGATATTTTTTGCACCCCCTTTGTTTGGTATTTACAAGGGAATTTCGGTTTTATTCATTTTTAAACATTAAGTTAGACTAAGCAGCAATAAAACCGGCTAACAAAGCAACTTAACTATTTTTTTTCTTATTCTTTTGTTGAGATGTTGAAGCACAACAATTCTTTGTGTGTGTGTGTGTGTGTGTGTGGAAATTACTTCCAGTAAAATAAATTGCATTGCTTCTTCGGGACATCGTGTAAGCACTGTGTGTTTGCTTATTAAAAAATATGTTGTTTTCAATATATTTTGGCTCTTACCGACCAGTTACGATGATATGAGCCAGTGTTCTTCTGTGGTTCTTCCCCCCCACCCCCATCCCCTCCTCTCCTGAAAACAAACAAACGCTGCTGTTTTCGTTTCTAAAACGGTGATCATGCAAACACATGGTCAGCAGAGTGACAGTGTCAAACAAACCGCAGGAAGCCTTTCAGGTGATGTCAACGGCCCAGCTGTTTGTGTTTGGCTCTTGCTGATCCATACTGTGCTGCGAACAGAGCCGGGGAGCAGCAGCAGCATGCAGCCGGGCAGGCAGGCAGGCAGGCAGGCAGGCCATGTGGAAAGCAGCGGCGCTTTGACCGCAACAGACCTCACTTTGCTGTGGTCACTGTCCTGCAGCTCACAGAAGCACTTTGATGTCCTTTTTTTTTTTTTTTTTTTTTTTTTTTTCCCTGCTGACTGGAGTAAAGCATGCACTGCTCTGTGCGTGCGTGTGCGTGTGTGTGTGAGTATTCAGAACCGTGCTGCGTTCTTGCTGCTGCAGAGGCAGGTACAGGTTCCGAGCACACAGAGAATCAAGCCGTGTGTTTCTGCGGAACAGAGACGGACAGACAGCAGTCAGGCGAGATAAGGTGATTGGAGACGCAGGCATGTATTTATTTGATCTTATTTATTTCATTTTTACACCTTGAGAAAAAAAAAAAAAAAAAAAAAAGACCCAAAAGGTTAATCTGCTGAACGCCATGATGGGACAGATTCCAGTAGTGATTTGCTGCTGCATGTGACTGTAGATCAGGCCCCGCTAGAATTTGTAGTTCACCATCGCTAAAAATTTAAAATCTGCAATGGCTTTATTACGTAATTTAGCAACAGGTGATAAATTCATATTTAAAAGAAAATGTGTTATTTTTATTTTTATTATATATTCAGTAAGCAAAATTTGAAAGTATTAATAAAAAATACAGAAATTATTTAAGAAATATATTTTTTGTATCTTTTATATTTTTTAATTAATATAAAAAAGCCAAAATATGTAGCTATAAGTATAACTTAGTTCATGGTAAAATATGACACGGTCATTAAAAGCCCTTTTAAGGAGGTGCAATTTTAATAAATATAATGTATGTTTTATGTCGATACAAAAAAATGAACAGCAAAAAATAAAATCCTAAATGTAAGCATATTCAAGCCACTGCAACAATATGCGTATATCTAATACCTAAAGCGTAAATTTGCTCCTATTTCACCGTATAATTTATACAGGTAAATCTCATTTGAAGCATTTCCAGAAGCGACCCAAACTGTTCTAAGGCGTTCAAATTCTAATAGATCTAATTCTACGTGTTCCTAAAACATAGTAATACAATAGCAAAGCAAATAGCAAAATACATTTCTAAAAACAGTTAATTTGAGGTGTTGTTTTTGTTTTGTCAGCAATTAATCCAAAAACAAAAAATAGGTGTAACGACGTCCCTTATTGTAAAGCATCGTTTTATTCCAGATCTTCTTCATATAATAATTCCAAAACGTTATTATTATTTTATTATTATTATTATTATTATTATTATTATTATTATTATTATTATTATTATTATTATTATTATTATTATTATTATTATTATTGATGGATTTAAAGGAGATTCTAACCTGTTATGTTAAAGCGCGCTGTCTGCGGTTCCTTAGCGCCATGCAGTGGCAGCTGAATATTTTCAATGCAGTCTAATCCTCCAAATATGCTAACCGTCCTTTATTTATCTTTTAATCAATAGCAATGCTGTATACAACTGATTAATTTAATATAATAATATTAAATCCTTGTAGTTTATTAGAATGTTTTCACCCCCTCCCGCCCCTCCTCTCCAATCCTCACTCCATCCCCTTTATATATATCTTTTCCCATAAGCTGTGAAATGTTTACTCTGAATTAGCAATTTGTTTCCGCCCCTGAAAGTGTCTAACAATTTTTGTCGACACCAAAATCAACTTTTGTTTAACTTAACTTTGATGTCAGCAATCAAACACGTCTCAGCAGCAAGATCCGCTCGAGGACGAAGCGCCCTAACAGCCTAATTGGCTCTATCATGTAAAATTGATACAATAACATCCCCTCGGTTCGCTTCAAAGACAGCCCAAAGAAAACTGACACTTTTTTTCTCCCTCACTATTCTTTCTTTCTTTGCTCTTCTTATTTTTGCGGTGTAATGACCCTTGCAATTTTCTTCCACCCCAGAGTCATTTGCGGCGCAAGAGGAGGAAATATTACGCGGGTCCATTTGAAGAGATGTTTTTTTTTTCCTCTTCCTTCTTTGAAACATTTTCTTCAGGTCGTTCCTGAAGGAAGTTTGAAAACATGTCGCCCCCAATTAGCGCTTCAGACATCACAAACGAATCCGAGAGTTACTCGTTTGGACTTTGACATCAATCTTGTGAAAAAATAAATAAATAAATAAATAAAAAAAGATCTCTCTCCCACCCCCACCATCAGTTTAAAACCTTGATTTGCTTGTATTTTTAATCCTAACATAAGAAGTTGAAAGCAGAGTATCTGTTTCAGTAAATGTGTAATTTATTTATCTATTCATTTAGGAATGAGCAACCATGCTTTGATTTGTGTTCATTTAAAGGATCTGCATATATCCTTTAAAAAAAATAATATATATATATATATATATATATATATATATATATATATATATATATATATATATATATATATATAACTTGTCATTTCCTTCTTAATTGATTTTGCCTTTGTTTGCGTGAATCACATTTAATGAGTCAATATGATTACCGTTTTTAATTCAGCTTACTTACCTTGTTACTGCTGAATTGTTTTGACATCCACAAGTCCGGCCACCCCAGTGTGCTGGTGGATTAATACTTATTTAGCATTACTGAAAAGATAGAATTGCCATTTTGCAAATTGATCTGAAAACGGAGAGTGTGCCGTCATGCAGCATGGGCCTCCTCAGTCACTCTGCATCAGTGATGATACCAGTATCACAGCAGTCATTTAGCCCATTGCCTATTAATCACCTTCCATTAGTGTCTTTTATCAGCTTTCAGATGGCTTCCATGATCCCTGTCTGTGTTTCAGGGTAAATTAGTCATCAAGCCATGCTTCAAAAATACAATAACAGACTGCGCATAGTTCCTGCACGTCACTCCAGCAGATTTTTTCATTATAGGGTGCAGAGTGTAAACAATAGAATCTATTCCCCCCCCCCCCGCCCCCGCCCCCCTCCATCAGGGTCTGACGTGTGACAGTATCTGGAGGGATCAGGAAGGTTGGTGTGGGCACACTGGGAAAGGGAAGCAGAAACACTTTAAAGAAGGAGGGTTCTTCATCTTGCTTTGTGTGGGTGGGGGGTGGGGGGGGCTGCTGACATGTGGAAACATCTGCTGTGTAGAAATAAAGACTGATGACTCAAATTATCTGCCATCAGGAGGACTGCCAGCTTACAGTATGGAGAGTGAAACGCCACAGAGCACGGATAGAGAGCATCCGTTCAGTTAAACCGGTGACCCCTCAGGGGGTTAGAGCTCATGGCCTGCAGAGATGCGACCCCTCCACTATCGTACAGAGACTGTAAAATGGATATAACACATCTATGGAGGTGTGTGTGTGTGTGTGTGAGGAGTGAAACTTCAAAGGACAGGCTGGTATGCGCTCGGCCCAAAGTGGATCCACATTATGTCAAAAGTGTAGCTCACCTTTGCGTGCTCACAAGAACAACCACAACAAAACGCGCTCTCGCACACACGTTTCAGCAGAGCTGTTTGTTGTCTGTCTCTAATAATGAACCTCTGCCATTTGATCTGTGCGGCTGAGAAAGTCTGCCTGCGTCCGCGTCGCCGTTCCTTGTTGTGCTCGTCCACTTGAGCGAAAATGGAATTTTTTTTTAGGGGGCACGTTTCACCTCTTGGTTTGCTCCGCAACAGCAGCTCGCCGATGCTTTTATGATTAGGGACGACTAAATTAGAACCAGAGGAAGGGCAAAAAATAAAAAAATAAAAATAAGCAGGAGAGAAAACACTGGAAGGACCAAAGAGTGAGGATCACCTAGGAGCCAGCAAAGCCTTTTGTTTCAAACAAAAAAAAAAAAGCTGCATGTTGTCATTGTTGTAATGATAATGGCTGCATTCAGAGCTCACGGAGAAAGCCCTCTGCTCATTGATAGCACGTCAGTTGTTATGATCATAAAGACAAACAGGCGCAACACAGGATCCAGCATTGTTTCATAACATTTCTCCACCATAATAGCCTTAATTTACATGCAATTGTGAGTGCTCCACGTGAACAACGACAGTAGAGGGGTGGGGGCGGGGGAAGCTTATGTTTTAGTCATAGTAAGCCTATTCTTCCAAAAGAGGCAGATCATGTCTATATGCAATGAGAGAAAAGCTGATGGATCATTATTATACGTCCCTCACGCTCTATCTTTTTGACTGCGGGGCTTTTGCAGCTCTGGCTTTGATTTGGAGCCATCTCTCCAATGTGACTTGAGTGGACTAGCTGAACTTAGATGTGATCTCCTCCAGAAGATTGCACAGTAAGTGCCTCTGGCAGGACCTTTTTATTTATGTAGCACTTGACTGTATTCCTCCCTCCTTTTTGGGGAAACACAGAGTGAGAGGGCTTTTTTTTTTTTTTGCTAAATTGTTTTGATTTCTTTAAAGGATAAGAATCATAGCTGGATTTAATGCTGCAATAAATATCAATAACCGAGTGGATTAGAGTGATCCCAATAAATATCAGGGGTTAAGTCGGGTTCAGACCTCTTAATTCTATGAATTGTGCTTAAAACTTCTTGAGATGAAGTGACACGTTTGGAACGGGGGATATTATTTAGCAAAGCAGCCAAGGTACTCATGGTAACTCTGGAGGAGCTGCAGAGAATCCACAACTTGGGAGAATCTGACCGATCTGACTTCAATGTAAGAGGAAAGAAAACTACTGCTGAAGAAGTCTTGTTCAGAGCACAGGTAAAATGGGTGCTCTGGCCTGACGAGATAAAACTCTGTACTTTTTGGCACGTGCACAAATTCTCCTGGTGACAAATGGTGGCGGCATTATTATTCTGTGGGGAGACATTTCTTAGGAAGCTCGTTAAGATTTGTTTGGGAAATGGATAGAGATAACGACAGGGCGATTCTGCAATAAAAAGAACATCCAGAGTTTTGAATGGAGGTTCACCTTCCCGTAGGACAATGAACACAAACGTGGCTTAGTCAAAGTTCAAACTGGAAT
Source organism: Poecilia mexicana (assembly GCF_051168715.1). Taxonomy (NCBI): domain Eukaryota; kingdom Metazoa; phylum Chordata; class Actinopteri; order Cyprinodontiformes; family Poeciliidae; genus Poecilia; species Poecilia mexicana. The sequence goes on along the minus strand of NW_028263381.1, from coordinate 12,707,726 downwards.
TTAGCAATTCCACGAGACAGAGGCAAAACAGAAGAGAAAAGAAAAAAAAAGAATAGATTTCAATCTAGCGCTGCGTGGTTCACAATTATGCATTACTTTTGTTAATCTGTCAGACAAAATCACAATAAAATATATCAAAGCTTATGGTTGCAAATGAAAGACAGAATAATTATGTTCATTTTTGCAGGGTACTCTGACCGCACATCATTTGTGTCAGCACTTTAAAGAAACACGATCAGTTCTGCACAAATTTACATTAAGAAAACAAGCGGTTAAATTGAACTCGTCCTTGTGTTCAGCTTCCATGACAAATCTTTGCAGTTTTAAGAAACTGACTGAAATAGCTTTGTGTTGGAGCGTATCTGAGAGCCTTGAATTCCTCCTCATGGCATGTAAATTATTGCCTAGATCTCGGCATAGTTAAATCAGAGGAAGGATCTAAAATTATATGTTTGGCCTGCAGGATTCGTTCAAACAAGCAGTTCATACATTGACTTACAACTCTCCCTTGTGGGCACGAAGGACACTACACTGGGACTGAACAGTCTTTGAAAATGTTTTCATTGCCTCTTTATTCAAGTCAAGTTGCAACGCTCGCTTGATTCTCTCCCATGAAATGATGCACACAATGTAAACGTATCGCGAAGAAAAATAAACATTTCTGACTTTTGCGGATCAGAAAACGCAACGCATTTGTTTTGTTATTGTGCCACGAACGTGTATTAAATCCGATAAACGCGGTGGCCAGCCAGTGCAGTTACAATTAGGCCGTTGGTAAGAAAACACTGCAGTTTCCAGGCAACATCAGCAGGAGTGTATAATTACCAGTGTTAGTGGCAGTTTTCTATCAGCGCAGGAAACATTGAAATTCATAGCACAGGTGTGCTGTTGTTGCTTGCCTTCTTTTTCAGCAGCAGCAGCTTCAAACATGCCTCAGACAATCATAGCTGCCGAGTGGGACCTCCTCTTGATAATTGGGTCAAATAATTAATGAAATAATGAAACAATGAGCCTGGAGAGGCCGTGTTTTACATCTCAGAGGCGTTGATAGGCCTCATCGTCATTCCAAGTGGCGTGCTGAAGTGTTGGATGGCTTATTGGTTTTGAGACTCAGCAAAACACTTTCATGTGCTTTTGTGTTGGAAAAGGGAGTAAAGGAAGAGTTTGGTAAATGTTTGTTGTTTGTTTTGAAGAAAAAAAAAAAAAACCAAAGCATTCATAATAAGTAACAGGAGGGATTTGGTATGTTTGTGATGTGACGATCAATGGCAAACATCTGTTACAATTTTGCAGATTTTATCACGGCTGTCAGCTCTTTAACAGAAGACGTGACAAAGCAAAAAAGTTGGGCCCAAATATGCAAAAGCTGTTCAGGCACATAAAAGGCCTTGGCGTTTGCTTCGTAGACGTCTGTTAGTCAATTGTGGTGTTATTTGTGTTACAAAGATATAACTGGGCATTAACAAGTTAACTCTGTCAAGATTTAATAAAATCCTAAATAGTTACTGCTTCAAAACAACTAAAATATTCCATTGTACCAATATGGTTTCAAACCGTTTTAAGAGAAGCGAGCAGTCGTTATAGCAGAGCAGAGCAATATACAGCAGAGAGTCGCGCATTTTCCCCTTTTTTTATTACTGTTTGCTTCGAATTCTGATCGGTGTGCTAAAACTGCCTTCTAAACTTTTCTTTTGGTTGCAAAACAGGCACATTTATTTGAAAACATTTCAAATCAAGAAAAAGACTCATTATGGTAACTCCATGTAATAAACAAATGTGTAATAATAAAAAAATAACATAATAATGTCTGACATTTAAAGTGTAATAAATAAAAAAACATGCAAATAATGAAATAATGTTTTTGAGCCAATAAAATACTACAAAATGTAAATTTCTAGTATTTAAAAAATCATTAGAAAAGGTGATAACTGGACACAGTAATGTAACAGCTAGTAAACATGGCCGCATTTTTTTAGATATCAAATATTTTATGGCAGTTTCAGTGCATTTCGCTTAATCTATTGATTGATATAAACATTTATAAAATGAAATAATGTTTTTGAGCCATGTTATGTTTGTGAGACGACTTCACACAGAATACTGTTTATTGGATTATTGGATTATACATGTAATAATTTCATGAACGGATAAATGTGTTGAGAAATATTCACTCTAAAATGGATTCAGTAGCTATCGTACAGGAAGAGAGCAGAGGGCATGTGACCTACGTGTGTTGCAGAGCTACTGGCAAAACATTATATTATTGCCTTATCGTGATGTAACTTTACTACATTTTTTAAATGTCCCCATATTATTTTAATATTGGCTCATTGTTATATTACCGGTTGCTACATTATTGTTTAAAAAATTACCAAGAAACTCACTGCAGGTGGTCTGCTTGTGAAGGCAGCCAGAAATCATTAACCACCTAATAATAATTTTTTGTAGTTGTGTTACTCCATAAAGAGCAGAACTGTAAGAAACAGTTTAACATCGTTAGTTGTGAGAAGGTAAAATCTACTTGGCTACAAAATTCAGTGGATGTTTCGTTCTATAAAACTGTCTGTAGAACCAAATAAAAGTAACATGGTAATTTTGGGGGGAAATTGCACTGTAGCTGTGATGTTGAATATATGCGTTCATATTTTTAGCAGCAGTGGGACAAATTGGAGCTTTCCTAAGTGTGTAAGGTCAAGTTCGGAGGCCGTTCTCCTGAGCAGGACAAATGCAGCGTAGTCCAGCGTAAAAGCACATGCACTCGTCTCCCTTTTCTCCCTATTCTCAGCAGAAAACGGGGGACACGCACTCAAAACGCAGCTGCCAGCTCCTGACAGACTGCACATTCACGAAAGCAGCAGAAAGGACACAAGTTTTATCACAGCAGAACATCGTTTCCAGTGCAGTCGCGAACAACTAAATCAACAACCGCCACCAGTCCATTCATGTATTTTTATTTGAAAAGTAAATCTGTGATAATGTGAAAGTGTCATCTCTTTATAAAAGCTTATCAAATTGGGAGAAGCTCCGGCTGGTCCAAGCTTCGTCTTAGAGTGTTTAAATTTCCACTACGAGCAAAACAATAAGATAATCCAACAAACGTTTTATTGATTCAAATATATGTTACCCCAAAACCGGGTAATATTTGAGAGTTATTTAGAGGGAAGTTCTGATTGAAAATCATTATTTTTAAAACAATTAAAAAAAAGAAAAAAAGCTCATTATAGAAAGTAATATTAAATGCTGAAGTCTTTTTACCACAGCTTGCTAATGCTTGATCACCTCATTGAAAAGGGAACAAGCTTCGTTCAGGACGGTAAGTAAAAATTAAGAATTGAGCTCAGGGATGTCTTTTTTGTGCTGTTTTTCTGAAGAACCTAATGTTTTTTTTTTTTAAGTGCTAGATGCATTTAATCTACAGTATTTGATTGGGATTTGGTGCCGTTTAGTCTTATATTTTCTGTTTTAGCCATCAGTTAAGTTTATTTCATAACTGAGCTATGTATGAGCATTTTTTACATTGATTTGAAAACTGCAAAGTGATTAACAGGAAATAAAAACAATGGTCTACTTCTGAAAATATGAGACAAAATATAATTACTGTTTAAACTTTACCTTTAATAACATAAAGTTATCTAATTTTTAAAGTGCAATCAGTAATACTTTTATAACAAATTTATATCAGTGATGATTTCTTGGTTAATGTCAAGTTGTCATAACAAAGACATTTTGAATAATGTCAACTTTGTATTAAAAGTGTCATAATTTACCGAATGACACTTTATGACAACAGTCATAAATATTCATGAAGGCGTATTGGTGTTCATGACAGGTGTTATGTCATGTTTATGACAGTGTCATGACAGTCTCACTCCCCTTCAAATAAAGTGTTACCAAATATTTAAATATAAGGCTATGTACACTCTGTCTAATAGCTTTTGTAAGAAATGTAATCAGTTTTGTTGTTGTTTTTATTGTTGTAAAGTTTTTTAGAGATTCATCAATAAAATTTCCAAAGGTAGACATTTTATCACAGTTGAATCTTTTTGAACTTCATTTGCTGTGGACTTTGACACAACCTGACTATTCTTCTTCTACTGCATCATCTGGAATGTTTTTTCCGGTCAAGCTGGTTCACATTAGCGTTTTTGAGCAACCCCACAAGCAAATCTTCCCTATTTTTTTTCATAATTTTTTTTTTTTTTTACAGAACTCATTGTGCTGCTATTCTTATTAAAAGTCTAAAAAAAAACAAAAACATTGTATCATTGCGTCCTGTTTTCTTCCTTAATCAGCATTTTTTTTTATTATTATTATTATTATTATTATTATTATTTGGAACAACTTGCAGCATTTATGGTAGAAAACACTGAAATGGTTCTATTGTCTTTTCATGTTCCTGCCTTTAATAGGCCTGGTCCATGAAACTGTGATTTTACTTCTTCAGTAAAACATTCAAGAAGTTAACGTTTATGTTAAAATGTTGAGACTGAGAAATCACTGTATCAATGCAGTCTGTTTGTTGTTATTAATAACAATAATCTAGTTATTCATAAAAAAATCTACATTATTATTTTTGGTTTTCTTAACATGTTAGATTTTCCACCTACGCTTTGTGAACTGCTTGTGGCACGCAGTCATCAAGTGGATTAATGCTCCTCATAGTTTTATATCTGACGTAAATGACAGATTGTTTTTTTTTAATGGTTTGAAAAAGAGGAGCCCCTTTGAAGTCTGCAGAGCTTTTATCTTCCTCTATTTACATTGGCTAAAGTGTTAAGTGGAGTTCTCGTTTGGCCTGAAGGATGTAATGCTCTGCAACAAGAGATTTACAGGAAGCGAAATTGTAATTTCTAGCGTGTTCCTCTCAGGCCCTCCTAACGAAAACTATTTATGCAAATGGAAAAAGGCTAGAGATGGGAAGCACTCCCAGACAAAATCAGATGTTTTCTAAAGAGTGGCCGTGCTGAGTTGGCAGATGTTCTGTCACTTCAATGGGAGCTCATTTAAACAAAAGCCGTCGATGGCTCTCTGGCTGGAGTGCGAGCCGCTCTGAGAGGCACATTTTTCTTGGAGCCATCTGGGAGATGGCTGAGGATTTACTTGGATGGAGTCGTTCTACCGCAGAAGCACGGGAGAGTGAGCGGCACTAATTAAAATCAACATTGATGCCTAAGAGCAGCCAGCGAGCTAACGTCAGGGGAAGATATATTAACTCCTTTAATTAAAGTAAGAAAAGAATATCAGCACTATTTGACCAAATTTAAGATGGAGTGCTTAACATAATTAAGGCGTATCTCATTGATTTGTGAAAAAAAAAATACCATGTATCAATAGAGTAAAGTAGTCTACTTTTCAGATAAAAAAGACAAAAGTAAACCTGAAACATACATCCTGACCTAAAATCTTAAAAAACATGGTTATTTTTTGTCGTTGTTTGCTGCATCCTGTCTGGCAGCGTGACATTCAGAATTGCTGTCTGAATTATGTCAAAAGAAAGAGGAATAAAGAAATAGGCAAGAAACAACAACACATACATAAATAACAACAATAACATCCCTGAAAAGCACAAAGTATACATTTAACATAAGATGTATTTAGTGGTAACTGCAGCACAATATGAAGTATATCTGTAAACACCTGAATCCAAGCGCCTTCGTGTGTGTGTGGGTGTGGGTGTGTGCTTGCGTGTGTGTACCTGAGTGTTCTCCATAAGAATAATTAACAGCGGGTCTGAGAAGCCACAGATCTGTTCCTCAGGAGCCGAGGTAGAAACGCGACAGATCGGAGCAAAAGATTCTATGAGTTTTATACATAGACATTAAGTATCACCACAGGAACATCATAACTTAAAAGGAATTATGAGCAACTCTAACTACTTGTCAGTTTTGGAACAAAATATTCAAGTGTCGACTAGAAAACTAAAGAAAACGAGTGTTTCTCTGACATAATTCAGAAACATGTTTCTGCTTTTTGGCGTTGCTGTGAGTCCAAATATATGCCAAAATTAAAAGGATGGTTTCATCAAACTCAATTTCATAAATTTAGACATTTTCTATTGTCATTGGAAAATGACAGATTCCAACAAAAAAAAAAAAGACAAGACTAAATGTTTAGTTGTGACTTCATTCAGTCAGAAAGGATAAAGAGCTTTTGGCGTTCAGCTGAGTACATCATGGACGCTTTGAGGTTTGGAAAGTGTCTTTATTTTAAAATTTCTCATTACTTTATGAGCTGGAACTATAGTTTTCCTTCACAATGCCTAATTGCACAAATGAAAGACCTGCAGCATAAAAATAAAATATATGAAGTCTTTGTTGTGACACTTATGAAAAGAAAAAGTACAAATAAAAACAGCGATGAAAACACTAAAGTAAAATTGAATTATCTCTGAGGACATATTTTTTTGTTTTGTTTTGTTATTCTGCTATTTGTCTTTAGCTCTGTTTTCCACATGAAAAAGTCGAGCAACTATTTTTCCACAGTGAGACAAAGGGGAAGGTTTCATTTTGAGTGTTACAAAACAGGACTAATGATGTAATAAATCTCGTAGGGCTTCTTTCAAATTTGTTTTATTGGACCCAAAAATACTCAGAAGTTAGAGTTGTGAAATCTAAAGAAAAAGTATGATTAGGTCTATGCAATCTTACAAAAGTATATTTACCCACATTTAGACTTTAGACATTTTGTCACATAGAAACCACAAACTTCACTGCTTTCCATTAAATTTTTACGCAGTAGAGCGAAGTAGCACATTGTGAAATGGTAGGGACACGATGCATGTTTTTTATTAAATTAAAAATCCAGACTTGAGATTGCATATGTACTCATGCGCCTCTCCTCTCAAACCCCAAAACACAATCCATTGCGCTTCTAGAAGTTACTTTTTTACTAAATACAGGCCATTAGTGTGTAATTTAATTGAAGTGAGGCCTTGAGAAAATCAGAAAAGCAGTCAAGATCCCTAGTGAACTCTTGAGGAAGTTTCAGAGTCCACAACAATAAGCCATGTAGCAGACACAGCAAACATGGATAAAAATAAGACAGAAACCTGCAAAATGCTACTTCTGTTGTAGAAAATGGCAACGCACATCAACCTAAATGCACTGTCTCCAACATGGTGGTGGCAGCATTATAATTCAGTAGGCACAGGGAAGCTGGTCAGCGGTGATGAAAAAATGGATGTAGCTTACGATAAAGTTAAAGGTGAACGATATAATTGTAAATTACTTGCATTGCCACTCTTATTTTGTTGGTATTTTTTGCACACAGACAGCAAGAGGACACTATTCAAAGCACTCAGCTGTACTAAGCAAAGCTTGTAGAGCAATGACTTTGTACCTAACATAGTGCAGATATGGGACTTATTTTATAAATATGAAAACATGCTAACATGCATCAATGACAGACAGGCCTTCCTTATTCCAAAGTTCTGTAGCTAGTATTTCTTGTTATGAAGAAGAGTTGGATGAAAGTAACATTACAGTCAACACATCCCCCCACTCCAAAGTGACATTTCAAAAACAAACGTGCTTATGTGTTTGAGCATTTTGAAATAAATCAGATAAAATGTTGCATTAAAATACAGATGAGGATCGTAACCTCTACCACCCACCTTTCTCTAAGACCACTGAACCTTTCCTGGCACACAGGAGGTCACCGATACAGGACCCACCACGACGTCCACCCCCCCTGAGCGACTGCTGACTCCAGGCTTCAATGACAGACACCAGACAGAAAGCAACAGTTATAAAGTGTGTGTGTGTTATTCCTTTGCCTCTAACTTTAAAAGGATTAGAAGGCTTGATTTGCGTCAAGCTACAGCCTTCAGGTGCTTATGCTTTGGTAGGAGAGGAAATAGCAGAGTGCAACGTGAGGCCCTGCAGAATTCATGTACACAAAAGATGGATCAACAGAGTGACGTTAATTCTGTCCCTTCACCAACCTTTGCGCTGTTTATGCTGTTTCCTCAATCTCAAATTTGTCAACACATGCATTTACATTACCACGATAATTACAAGTAGCATCACAACAAAGCTTTTTGAAACGACATATTATAATCTATTTCAGTAAACTCTAAAACGCGACCATTTTGCTCTACGCTATTTTTCCGGCATTCTTTTCAATTGTGAGTCAGACGACATGGAACGTTTGAGCTCATCCATTAAGATCTGCTATTATGCTGGTCAGTAATAATGTCGGTTGTTTTTGTCTCTTAAAAACTAAATTGATCAGGTTATTTTAGGAATGCAATACTTAAATCACACAATGTATCTTCACTTGTCTTTTATATGTTGCACTAATTGAATCTTTTGAGAAAATTGGTTTGCATAAATTTAAGTAAATACAACCTATTTTTCTGCTTAGCTAGCCAGTTTGCCAGTTAGTTCCCCAGTCTGAACTTGCAGACAACGTCTTGATTCAATCAAACCTTCTATCCTTTATCTCTTGAACTCCAATAATCTACTACATCCGCTCTGTCAATGTTTTGCTTGCTGGTCGTCATCATGCTTTGAATTCAGTATCTTGTTTCTCTTACTTTAACCTGCCCAACTTGCATCTGATTGATATGTTAGTCTTTTGACGCCCGCCCAGTGAGGCGGCGCTTCACGATCTCCCTCATGGTTGTTTCACAAGAAGACATGGTGACTGAGTTTTGGACACCAGTAACCAGCTCATGCAACTTTTACTAGATGGGAGTCCTAAAAGTCCATACCTTTAAAATATGAATAAATACATACAATTGATCCAACAGAGTTAGAAGTTTGGTAATAATGCAAATCTTTCATCACATTTGCCACATATTTCCTCCTAATTCAGGGATTGTGGTTTCTTAATTTTACTGTTTATGCTACTGGGAAAGAAATAGGGATAAAAGAGGATTTAGAAGGAAAATAGTTGATAGTTGTATTTCCTGGGAGAAAGGCTATGACTAGTTATCAGGACAGAATGAGACCTGGAAAACTGATGGGTCCATATGACCCAAGGAGAGAACCGGTCATCTGCTCCAACAATTTCTTACTCTGTAGGAAATATTTTTGGTCACAAGGAGCAGGAACGTCACAACATCAGATGCATTTTTCATTGTTATGTCAGTGATTTAAAACTATTTTAAATAGTAAAAGTGCTTGAATGTAAAAGTCAAATATTGTTTTCACAGATAGAAAAGTGTTTATGAGTAGGCTTAACCGAGCTGAAGGAAAACAAAGACAAAGGAGAAATAAATATTCATTGATACAGAACCGAACTAGCAAATATCAATTTATGAAACTATTGAAACCTTCAAGAATCTTGGGTTGTGTAAGATATTTAAGAAAATAATACTGAAACTGCACTCATGAATTTCTTTATTTGGTTGTTATCTCTAAAATACATTTACTGTTTTTGTTGAACACCAGACATCTCACCTCTTTTCCACAGTTTTTCACTTAGTTCAACTACTGCAGTGGATTTTAGATAGTCAATGGAGGAAATTTACATCAACATGGAACCTGTTGGACAAACTGTTTCTAATCACACAGGTAAGAATGAAGTTACAGAGAAATCTAATATGTATTGAATTACATTTTGCTAAGGTTAAGGTTTTTGTTAAGGTTCGAGCAGCTCCAAAGAGGGGCTCTGCCTCGGTATGGTTGAATGTTTTACTTTTGGCTGAACTCATCGCAATCAGTGTACACAGTGAGTCTTGTTCTAGTCATCTTTTATTAAGCAGAATGTTTTGTTTTACAGTGAGGAAGGCCGGAGTCTTGCTTTAGAAGGCATCTGACCCACGCTTCAAACTCAGTACCTGTTTGCTCTAAGGAAAAACTTTGGTAAGGTTAAATTTAGTCGGCTAAAGAAAATCAAACGGTTCATTCTCTAACATGAGAAATCCCTTCAGGTGGTCAAGTTTCTTGTTTGTTCAGATCTTATTAGTAATTTCCATAGTATGATTACTAATTAACTATCAATTCTTTTGTGTCTAGAAGCAATCTAATCATTCAGTTCACAACTGAAGTTTATTATCAGGATTCTGCAAATTAAATATTTTCATAGTATATTTCAAACATTCTGTTCACACAGTTTAGGCTCCCTGAAAAGGAGAAATTACCTGTTACAGAGTCCAACAACAGAATACCACAGAACAATCCAGTACCCCCTCCAAGGTCTCCAAAAAGGATGGGTAATCTGAGTGCTCGGGTGGTTGCTAACGCAAAAACTCGGGTGTGGGAGAAGTTCACAGAGGCCATGGAGAACCTTGGATCGGGCAGAATAGTTCGAAGACCTCCTCAATCCTACCATCACATCTTCCACTGAGGAAACGAAACCTGGGGACTTTGGATCAGGCTCTGCTGAGTTGACCATGGTGAGAGGCACAGAGAAGGAATGCTGGCATTGAAACTGGCTCTAAGCCATCTGCTTGATCTATTTTGAACTGTGAATAAGGAGGATCTCTTAAATATATCACGTCTTGCCTTAATTGCTTGCTCTGTTCCTAAGGAAAACATTTAACATCTAATAATTACATTACCATTATTTTTTTTTTTTTTACATTTGAATTCAGGATGATACACCAAGCAGATCATGAGCCAAAGAATTTTATGTTTAATAGATCTAGCATTAAAATAATGGTCAAGTTTCTGGAATTGAAGTTGTAAGCAACAGGGTTGAGATGGGATATTAGAGCTTCTCAAGCTCAATGGGAATAATTTGAAAATAGAACTGAGTCTAGTTTGCTAGTCACAGAAACACATTCCATTTATAGTGACCTTTTAGTTGCCGGTTCCTCATTTGACCATTATTATTTATTTATTTATTTTTTTACCAGTTGTTTCTTTTGTGCAAATACTTAAGTTTATTTTGAGAGACACGCTCTTCCAGCGGTTGCAGATATAGAATAGCTTTCAGTGACATTAACTATTACTGCAAATGGCAATATTTTAAAATATTATTTAAACTCCCAACTCAGCATCCAAAATCCAGATGACAGCAGGGACACATAAACTAATCAGCTGTGTTCAGTGTATCTGATGGAGACAGAGGGAATAAATTGGATATTTTCCTCACTGAAGATTTTTCTCATGGATTTCATTTTACAAAGTATCAGGAAGACATTAATGGTTGAAATCCCAAATCAGTAAAGATCAGGTGTAAAGACAGATTCTAAACGCTATATGGTGATTAAAAAAAAAAATGGAGACTTCTTTTTGAACATGAATATGAACACGCAACTTCCTACAAAAGAAGTTTCCTCAACGATCAGGTCATTTATACCCCCTATTTTGGGCGGACAGAACCATAAAGATAAAGAAAAAATAAATTATAATCAGTCCCATGTTGTTTTGCCCTTTGTATCACATAATGGATAATGTTTAGAGGAACCTACGCTGTGTCACATATCCTATGCCAGACCTGTAGGCAGTATCCCAAATCTAACTGTCTATACACAGGAAGTGTTTCATGCTTTTATCTTAAAATCATGAAAGCTGCTGTCCTTTGAGGCAGTTTTACAGACCAGTTCTTGTATCTTTCAGGGTTCCTCATTTCATTTCATGCATTTTCTTTAATATTCAGCAATATCTGTCAGCTTAGGGAGGTGCACCTTGTTGAGATTTGTCAAGTATTATTTTAGGCACTCATTAAAATGTATTGCCCGTAACACTAAAGCTTCTATTCAAATCTCAAATGTCTTCAAGGAGAAATTAATTCTGCCTTCCCTCTTTGCTGAGCCACATTGTGGACACCGAGTTGAATCTATTGATCCAAGATTTATTTTTTATTTTTTTTCTGAAGAACCTTGACGTCTAAGGTAGTGCACTGTTGGCAGGAGAGACGCACTTGTAAAATATAATTGACTTCTAATTGTGTTTCCAATGCTATGTCAAGGCGGCCCTTGGCCTAAATTGTCCAGTCTGTAGGCCATTTGGCAGCAAAACAGCACTTGGCAAGCCACATTACAGGTGAATGGCCATGGTCTAATAGGTTATCTGTGGAAAACACATTGCAGTCAATTAAAGAGTCCACTTCCTTCAGTTGTGATGGCCATTAGACAGGCCCACCACAACAAGTGACTCTTCAGTGGCTTTTACTCCACAGCTAGCCAATCCCTTTAAGTCACAGTGTCCTCGAGCTGCCCAGTACCTCAAAGACATAGTTTTTTTTTCTGGTTTTGTTGTCCGCTAAGCTTTTTTTAGGTGGCTTAGAGACACAGTGTTCACTCAGTGATTCTGCGTGACCCTGATGGACAAATAAAACCATTTTAACAAGTGATTTTTTTTTTTTTTTGCTCCCACTCATCCTTAAATATTCTTCCCTGCTGCATCACACAAAGGGAACACAGCTCTTACCTTCTTTTAGGAGGACATCATTTAGAAACATTACATTTGCACAATAAACCAGTTCATAACACAGTCCAACATGTATGTGCGTGCCGTGCTCACATACATGCACACACAAAATTATTCTTACACATAACAGGCAACATACTCTTACCTCATTTCCTATTTTGTACCTATTCCGATTTTATCCACAGAGGACATTTTGGCTGTCAGTATTTTAATTTTACTGCAACGTGCAGCTTCCTGCAAGTTTGCTTTTATGATGCACATTTCCCCTTATTATCAAGCAGCTTGCACGCTGATCTGTGGGAGCTGAATCAGAAGGCATTTCATCAGCTCCTGAGGTGAGCCAGCTGCGTGTTAATATCCTGCTGAACAAGAAAGACCGACAGTTGGAAGAGTTCCTCAGCAGTGGCATTCATCAATTTTATTTGCTCTAACAAGCTTTCAGTAAATGCTGGTCTTTTGCAAAGGTTGTTTCTGCATCCCAACGTTTTACACAAACAAAAAAAAAGAGGCAAATTGGTAACAGGCCCTAATAATATAAGGTTTAAACCAGAAGTCTACACACGCCGAATAAAAAGACACTTGCAGCTTTTTTAATTTTTAATTTTGTTTTTTACTGTCTGACAATAGGTCAGGTAAAAAGTTTCTTGTTTTATGTCGGTTATAATTACAACAACTATTTCTGTTTGCTAAATGTCACAAATTTGAGAGATGGAATGTGTCAGATTTATTTATTAATTTCTTTAAAAAAAATCTAAAGTTTACATACGTTTCCTCAGAGTTTGGTAGCATTGCCTGTTGCCTGTATGAAAAATGTTTTATGGCCCGTTCTGGTCACATACTGGTGTGGCTGAGCCAGGTTTGTAAGTCGTCTTGCTCACACACAGCTTTCCAAATCTACCCACAAATTCTCCACAGGACTGAGACCAGGGCTTTTTGATGACTACTCCAAAATATTGATGTTTTGTTCTCAAGCTACTTTTAACCACTTTGGCTGTATGCTTAGGGGCACTGTTAACTTGGAAGACCAATCTGAAGCCCAAGCTTTAACTGGCTGGCTAATATCTTTAGATGTTGCTTCAATATTTCCACATTGAAATGTGGTCTTCTTTATGAAGTGCTCCAGTTCTTCCTGCAGTAAAACGGTCCCACAACAAGACGCTGTCACCCCCGTCCTTCACGGTTGGGATGGTGTTCACAATGTTCCCTACAAATACAGCGATGCTCGTCATGGCCAAACAGTTCCGCATCAGATCACAGGATATTTCTCCCAAAAAGGAGAAGGTTTTTGTCCCTGCATGCTTTGGCAAACTGTAATCTGCCATTTTAATTTTCTTTCAGAGTAATAACACCGTCTCACCAGCGTCAGCCAGCATCCTCACAAGATCTTTGGCTTTTGTTCGGAGTTAGATTAGCGCATTTCGAACAAAATAAGTCTAGCGCCTTCCTGAGCAGTTCGATGGTCGGATGTTCCCATCATGTCTAGACTCGCATATAATTGTTAGAACAAATGAATGCGTCACCTTCAAGCATCCGAAAATTCTTCCCCATGATGAGCTAGTCCACCACAAATATGTCTTCCTCATATGGATGATTTGTTTTCAAATTCCCATCATATCAAACTGGAAGGAAGTGTGTCTAAGGGTGGGCACCTTAAAATAAACCCTGAGGTGTGTCGCCAATTAACTCAAATGTGTCAGTTGGCCTATCAGGAGTTTCCAAAGCCGTGACTTCATCACTTAAACTTTTCATCATTGTTTGAAAAGAGGACAGTAATGAGAACCAGATGTACCAGATGATTACAGAGTAATCATCTGGTACATAAAGTTCTGATAAAAAATTTAAGTTGATCATCAAGGTACTAAAATTCAGATAAAGAACTTTTTGTGCAGGACTGTTACTAAGTAATCATCCAGTACACAAAGTTCTAATTAATGAGACATTAAAAAATACTTCATCATGGCATGACGAATAGAAATAAATGTGTTAATTCTAACTGACCAAATACAAGAGATGTGTGTCTGACGTAACTTCAGACACTGAGAAAGAAAGGTGTACACGTCTTTTTATTTGGTGTATGGAAATTTCTGGTATCAAGCACTTTTATCGTTATATCAACCTTCCAGACCACTCGGGTGTTCTGGTTCGAAACTACTCTGGTTCCCAGAACCAGAACCAAACATGGAGAAGCTTTCAGTTTTTATGCTCCTCTAATCTGGAATAAACATCCAGAAAACTGAGAAAATGCTGAAACGCTGAGTTCTTATAAATCAAGGCTAAGAACCCTCTTCTATAGGGTTGCTTACATTAATAAAAATAACTGGGTGTGCTGTGGTGGTCCAGGGGTTAAGCATAACCCATGTATGGAGGCCTTAGTTCTCAACATGGCTGTCGCAGGTTCCATTCCTGACTTGGTGACCTTTGCCACACATCTTTCCCCATCTCTCATTACTGACCTTCCTGTCAAATAAAGGCCACTAGAGCCAATAAAACCTAAAAAAAAAACTGGAATATTGAATAAATTCCCTTTTTTTCTGCAGCAACATCTGGATTTCAAAATGAAAAACAGAAAAAAAGTCGCCTTAAAAAGAAGCACTGAACACAGCATCATTCTCAAGAGTTTTAATAATTTACTAAAAAAAGAGTGTAAAAGTAACAGATCACTTCCACTAAAGGTAATCTGTTTAATATTCAAAGTGATGACAGATGTAACAAATTTTTGCACTTGTCTGTACATGTGTGTACACTTACTTGGCAACTGGCTGAAATTCAATGACTTTCTGCACATAATGCATCTCAAAAAACTCACGGCGGGAAAAAAAAAAACGATAATCATAAAAATGATATGAATTACTTTAAAATAAACCAACCATCATGAAATGTACAGCTCTGAAAAAAAATAGCAAAAATAACCCCCCCAAAAATCTGAAATGTGTATATACAAACATGCTTAGACTCTAACAAATAGCAGACCGAGGGAGGCGGAAGAAACTGAGCCTTTTCGATGGTTTGCTTGACATCATCTAGGAAAGCCAATGAAATAAATGGTCACTCTTAAAATATCCGATCAATTTGAACTATCAGCGAATTTTACTTCCTATTTCAAGTTTTGTCATTTATTTTTTTGGCTGAATATGAATACCTTATAAATATACAGCATACTGTATTTTCTGCATCAATTTAAGTTAAACTCATTAAATAAAAAAATGTCCGTAAGTTCAGAAAATAAAAAGAAAAAGGACAAAAATGCATCATAAGTGTGCGCACTTCCAAAGGGTCGGCTTTGCCCACCCCCGTCCCCATTGTTAAGTGCCTGTTTGCGAGAGGTAATATATATTTTTGTATTTACATTTATATATATTTATTTAGATTCATATATATCAAATTCTAAGACATGATATAATCTGTATAAATATGGCATTTTTACAATTGCATTAAATTGACATTTCATTTCGCATCCCATGACAATTAACAGTCACTTCGGGGGAAAAAAAGGCTTTGTTTCTTTCTCTCATTGTTTTTAAATATTAAAAAATAAGTCTCAATTCTTTGTAAATGTATGCCTTACAATATAAATAACACATCTTTTTTTTTTTTTGTCAAATAGTTTCCATTGCGTGTGTATCTGCAACACTTTAGAAAGTGAGGAAAAAAGTGGGGTCAAAACGCTCCCCCACCCCCACCCCTCAGGCAAAAATAAAGTTTCCGCGACCAGCCGCAAGTCCAGTGCAGAACCGTAGAACTTTGGAAACGCCGCCGACGAAACAAATCCATGTGTTTGTGTTGTCATGCAATCTGCTGGTTGCGCAGTGTGGAGTTACGTTGTCCTGCTCTTTCTTTCTGAATTCACAGCCAGAACTCCATTCCTTGGATGCTTTTTTTGGGGGGGGGGGAGGTGAGCATATTTGGAGCCATCCGTTTTGCTCTTTGCACGCCACCATCACAGAGTCACTACTGACCTCACTTCTCCACGTTTCAGCCCTGCCCATGAAATCCACATCTACTTCAAAGCAACAGAGGAGCACTGGCGCCCTCTGGTGGTCATAAAGAGGCACACAAAAAAAAACTGTAGTCTCCCATTAGTCCACAAAGCTACAGTATGTTCAGAATGGCGTTGTACATCTGGACCAGGACGGCAAGATGGACAGGCAGGCAGGACTGACGGTCTTGTGTGGCAGGTGTGCATGTCAGCCAGGAGAGGGCGTTGTACTGTTCCAACACAAACCTGCAAGAGAAATATTCAGATTTTTATCATTAGAAGTATACGAAATTCTGACAATGTTAAGGTTTATTTCATAGTTTAAAAATCTAGACAGTGCTGGTTGGTGATATGTATTCACCTTAAGACGTCAGAGGTGGTCTTTGAGTCTAAGGGGTGAGGGGTCCGCTTGGTCTTATCAGACGGGATCTCATCTGACTGAGCTATCGAGATGTGGTGGTGGAGAGACGCCTAGAGGGAAGAAACAAATTGCAGTGTGAAATTCAAATGTTTTCAAACATTTAAAATTGTTGTAATTTCCTGCATTTAGAGAAATAAAGCCAGAGTAACCGGGGAGAACCGGCGCACTCACAGGGAGACCATGTAAAAGCTCACACGTTACGATTTCACTACCTTAAGGAAGAGCGGACACTGGCTCTCAGCTTGTGGGCAGGACGCCCAGAACCAGTGAGGAAGTCCGTTTGCCTGAGCGGTGGAGACGTAGTAGCCCAGAGCCAGCGGCTGCTGCTTCAGCTCTTCTGGAGGGTTGTCCCTGGACAGCAGGCGCTCTCCCTGGCTCTACAGACACAAAGCAGAACCAGAAAAATCAGGACCTTCATTCGGCTCTTCCGTTACTTATCCATTGGTGATGTCACGGCCTGCTTTTGTAAGCTTTTGCTATTAAACTGAGGGTTTATGTTTCTAACAAAACTACCACGAATTTTAATCTTTACAGTGCAGATGAAGAGGCTTTAAAATACACTCACTTGAATTTACGCAGTTTGTGTTTACAAATGAACCAGGTGTGTATAAGTAAAATAAGGAAAATCTCCAAAACCTCCAGGGTAAATTTGAATTGTGGTTTCCTCTGTGTGCATGTAATTGAACTATTGCTACACAAAATAAACAAGTCGACTTTGAAGATTTAAACTAATTCCAAATGACATTTTTAATCAATATATGCTCCAAGACAATGTAATACAGCCCATTAAAGAGTTAAAAAAAAAAAAAAGCACATGAAAAGACTTCTAACTTATTTATTTTTAGTTGGCAATAATTGATGTTTTTTTTTCTCTAGGGATCATGTACAATTTCTATTCACGTAAATGTTATTTGCATAACTGATCCCTGACTCACCCTGGTGTGGTGAAAATGATGGCCTGATGGTGACCCAGGCGAGGGCACAGGAGAGGTGTTGGGCGGCGAGTGAAGAGATGTGATCAGCATCATGTCATGGCCGATATCGTTTTCCAGTTCATCAGGGAAGGGAAGATCAGGGAACATGTCATCTGAAGAAAGAAACAAACAGCAGACATGATTTCAAGTGTCAGAATGTAAATCACTCTATAGGAGCTTAGGTTAATCCCTGCTTCAGTCACATTTTACACGATTTACATCACTATATTTCATTACCATTATTGTCTTCAGTGGGGTAGGAGCTGGGAGCCAGCTGGGTGGTGGCAGAAGTTGGGAAGACTAAGATATGTGTGCAGGAAGCATCCTGAGGGGTGTTCAGCTGCGACGTCTGTAGGTTTAAAGCATTGCTGCGTCCAAACACAGAGCCCATGGTCACCGCATCTAGATGCAGAAAAAAAAAAGGAAATAAGATAGTGATTTTTTGTGCATATTTGCACAGTTAATAATTGCACAAGAGCAATGCCACAAATGAAACGATCCCTCTATAGAGGGACTTCACCCTCACATAATTCAGCATTAAAATCAAACATAAAAACAAAGATTCTGTGGTACAATTAAGAAAAAAAAAGTTTAACTTGGAACTGAATACAATTTATACTTTACGTTCACTATTAAAGCTTCCTGGATTTCTTAGTTACAATGAAAAAAAGGAGCATTTATTGTGCAGTTCCTACATACCTGGCATGATCACAAATGAGCCCTGGGGCTCCATGGCAACTAAGCAGGCACTGAGGATGGAGGGAGAATCAGCAGCTGAGATCCCACACACACGACAAGCCTCCCTCAGCTGCCGTCCAATTGATTGGAGGGAATGCTCCCCGAGGAGTGAACTCCAGTCTAGTTGGAAGATAAACTGAGTGAGAAGTCTTTTCCTCCCCTTGTATTCTATAATATCATCTTACATCGAGAAAGCCAAATGGCCTCTAGTATCAAAGATGCACTTAGAGAGACTGAGCAGGTTTCCTATAGTTTTTCATGGAACATTGCGATTTTCTCATACATATTTTTTTTTATTCTCTGTTCATTATTGAAAGTTTGAAATAATTCACTATGACTTTATTGAAGATATTTCCCCACAAATGTCTAGTAATGCTAAATTTAAAAATGGTAAAAATAGAAACAGAAAGAAGAAAAAAGAAATATATAAACAAGTACAGAAGGAAAGAAAGAAATCTCTATTCTATAATAGAAAACCAAATAGGGTGTAAATGTCCCATTATTGCATTTTTCAATTGATTTAGATGCTAATAATGTAAAATGTTATATTCAAAAGGCAGAACTTACATATATACCTTTTGGTATTAAAACTAGTTAATCCAGATGGGTATAAAGTCATTTTTCACTAGCCAAAACTTATCAGAAAAAACATTTCGTTCTGATCACTTACTCACCTTTAAGCTCCCCATGACCCAATCTGCCTAACCGACCTATAACAATCCTCCAAGGTAGGGAGGTCATCTGAATGATGCCAATGCACCACTCCCACACTTTCTGCAGTCCCATCTTCCGTGCTGATACTTTGGGACGCCTTGTTCTGTAGTGAAGAAAATGTAGATATAGAGAATTACTCACATTAGTTACATTAGTTTGACATGTCATCAAGAGCAGCATAAACATTAACAATAATTCTCATTGATTTCTCTGCATTTGATATAAAGTCATAATATCTGGACTCATCAAAGCTGCACAGGACTATTCTATGATGTGCAGAGATTCTGATTTGTAAAATCTCTATTCTGAAACTTAAAAAAAAAAAGTCTCCCAATTTTAAAGTGTTGAAAAGAGTGGTGCAGTTTGTAAAAGCAAAGAGAGTTTTGCAAAAAACATCAACAATGCTGCAAAGACTTAACTACTGGCAATGATTATAGCTATATTTATAAACTGGAATGTTTCACAGTGCGTTCTGCTTAAGCCACAGTCTGGAAGTAGAAAGAACATAATTTCACCATAAACTAGCAATAGCCTGTTGGGACTCATAGGATTTCTGAAGAATAATTAAAATAGTTATGGATGTAACAGTTATGTTGCAGAGAGATTCTGAAAACCTGGAAATAACAAAAACAGTCTTTCCATAAAAACAGTAAGTAATGCACTAAACCACAATGTCCTCTATGCACAAACACTGCAAAAACACTCAAGTGCAGAAAAAAACCAGATGCTGCAGCCTGTTTAAGGTTTGCTTCAAAACATTTGGTCAAGCAAATGAAATACTTGAAGAATATGATGTGGTCAGATGAGAGCAAAGCTGCCCTGGTTGGATGAGTGGTTCTGTACATCAACCCCAGAAAAACAAGCAGGACACTTAAAAAATAGCAAGAAAATATGCAGGAGGGAACGACTGGTACTGTCAGACTTCATAGAGCTGAAGAAAGAATGAACGGATAAATGTACTTGTAGATTCTTGAAGATGAAAAAAAGTGTGGATTTCTAGTCTCAAAAGCATGATAAGTAACTCTTAATTGATATAAAGTAAGTAAAAGTCTAACAATGTCTATTAACTAACTTGTTTCCAATTGAAAGTCTATGGAAAGAAAATAATTATATGGACTGCATTGAATCGGCACCCAGAATCTTAAAAGAAGTGAAAAATTTGATCAAAGTCACACCAGGACAACTGTGACTAGTTTCTTCAATCAAGGTCGGCCTGCAAGTCGTTTCACAAAAACCCCAAAACTTTTGTACAGTGTGTTCAACACATAGTCCAACATTGTACCTATAATTCATCTTGTGGATTCATTTGCTTTAATTTCCTGTAAATGTGTTTTACTTTGGTCATTACTGACATGCGGTGTGAGAGGTTGAAATACATTTATTGAGAAAAACTTTGATGTAATCAATTCTTATTTTACCCACTGAATACATAAATATATAAGATTGGGTGCAGAAAGAGGGGGTTGCCAGGGGCAACAGGCAAACAAGGACCGCCACTGCAGACAACCACAGCTTACCTATTGGGAACGTCGACGTTAATAACGCAGGTCTCCAGGAGCTCCCCCTGCTGGTCCGTGCACGACACCAGGATCCAGCGTTGGTCATGAGACAGGCAGTATCCTACAAAGAGCACGTTGAATTTGGGTGGGACCTCGGCCCATATCTCTCCTGGTTCTGGATGCTTTGGACGGTTCGGCCCGAGTATGAAGGGTGGCGAATAAAGCTGGAGTGGTCTAGGATACTATAAGAAAAAAGTTGAAAACAGAAATATGAGTAATACATATTAAAATGTTGGTACAAGAATAAGAGAAAAGTTAGCTTAAATCAAGTTAAATTCTCATGCAGACCTCGGGGCTCTTCAGAACCGAACTGACAGTGGACACTGGGCCGAAACCAGTAAGCGACTTGATATACGTTTGCTGGGGCAGCAACCGTCTGCACTGTGAATAGCAAGAGAAGGCCATGGAGCGCAGGTGCTGCAGGTACAAGCGGCTTTCTCCGCTCGCTGGCTGGAGGAGATACTGGCACGGCACCACCTGAAACACAGGCACAGGACGCAAACAAACCATCACAACGCGCGCCTTTAATTCAGAACTGCCGTACTGCAAATCAAAATATGTTCCTACCTGTAGTACCAGTGCCGGTCTCATAGTCTCAGGCAAGTTTTGCAGCATTTCTGTGTAGCAGCGGAGAAGCCCGAGAAGCCAAATGCTTCCTGACTCCACTTCTTCACCCTCCTCTTCGTCCTCCTCTCCCCCTTCATGTCTCATTCCACTTGAACTGAGAAAAGCGTCGACAACATAAATAACGACTGCTGGTGGGTTTGCAATGCTGTCTGCTGAGTCAGCCTCAGTGGGGATGCCGATTCGCGTCTGCTCCGAGGAGCTGCAGAGAGGGAGCAAAAGAGGCATGAAGCTGGAGAACACTTGCTCTTGTTCAAACATAATTTAAATCGCAGCAAATGCTCTGACTCTCTGTCTCCTTACAGTTCAGGAGTATCCGCTGGTGTGTTCGCTGCTGGTGTGGAACTAGGCTGGCCCTTTGGATCGCTGGATCCTCCTTGGGCTATCTCTCCAGGCTGACTTGAGAGAGCTCCACCCGGGGTTGACGCATTTGATGCACTGACAGCACCCGAAGCTTGCTCTCCGTCAGCACTCCAAGTCTGAGGCTGTCCAGAGGAGGACGTGTTGTTTACAGGAGGCTGCGGTTTGGGAGGCAACAGAAGACTGCTGTCTAAAGTCAGGGCTGCAAGCTGAGGGCCTTAAAGAAGAGAAAAAAAATATATATATACGGTTTATTATATATATTATATTATATTGAAAGAAACAAAATGGAAGAGACGAGAAAATAATCAGCTTGTTAATTCTCACCTAGTTGCTGCTTCAAGGCATAGGCATATAGTTTTAGTTTGCTTATATTGTCGCTGTGCTGCTGTCCAGCCCATTGTCCACTCAGCCACTGATCGACATTCAGCTCCTCCAGCTTTTCTGGCTCCACTTCCTGCCCAACTTGGACAAGGCCGTCCTTGGATACCTTGGACAAAGGGCGATGCTTTCCGAGACGGCACGTCTGCAGAACGATTCGTTTTCACGTTAGATGCATTGTTGATACAGTGCATTGAAAAGCATTTAAACTCCTTGAACATTTTTGTTTGTACTATGAAGTGCTTAATACGACATTAGTGGTGAATTGGCACTACAAACAGAATGTTCATATTTACGAAGACTGAAGAGTTTTGCCAGTCTTTGCAAAATGGCCAAAGTGCAGACAGATTAGACAGGCAGCATTTTTGAAGTTTTGAAATTTTGAAAGTATAAACTTTGACTGGGTTGTGATACTACACTGGTGTGATCATCACTCTTAGGGTTGCTGATGCTTCTAATTGTTACCTCGTAAACAGCACTGAGCTCCTGGAAGAACGCCTGTGATGCCGCGAGCAGCGAGGTGCTATTAGGACACACCACCACGTACGCCACGTCCCTCTGTCCTCCGTATGGTTCCAGCAGCAACTTTTCCCAGAAAGGCAAAGCCAGGGGCGACAACGCCAAGAAGTCTCGTTCTCGGTCGTAGCCTAATAGCACTGTCGGGATTGGCAGGGGCTCTGGTGACTCCTCCGAACCTGAGATGGATACAGATTATTATATCGGTTTCAAGGTCACTTTTACAAGAGTGGTCTCCAACTGTCCTTCAATTGCAGGGTTGGGTGTTCCAGCACATCTGATCTACGCTGGTTGAATTACCTTCTCAACATGTTATCAAATTCTGTAGAGAGCTGGGCAATGTGTTGGATCACGTCTGAGTGTAAAGCTTCAAGAGAGTGGTTCTCAAGGACTGACGTTTGAGAACCCTGGCAGTAAAAAGGTGTAGAAAAGAGGTGTGAATTCACCGTAGGAGCCTCTTCCAGCCATCTTGTGGAACTGCTGCCAGGTGAGCGGACCCTGAACGTGCTGGATGTTTTCCCAGGTCCGTCCTGTCCTCTTCTTTTGGATGGCATCCTGCAGGAAGGGCTGCATGGACAGCAGCATTCGAACCATATCCTGAGACGACAACCTGCTCATGTCCACCACTTTGGAAAGTGCAAACACACACACACAGAAGAAGGCTCATGAAAAGATGCAAAAACATATTAACATTGATTTCATTGACTCATTCCAGACAAACGCTGTGACGAGCAAATACACATTAACCCTAGGATGAATCTACGCATTTACACATGCAAACATACATACACACCTATACATTATGCACACTCACACAGTTGATCATATATGAAAAGAAACTCTTGTAAATAAATTTACACCAATCAATACATCTACTTTAACGGAATGCATTAAATCATTACATTACTAATAAAGACTAAATTAATCACTCTCCTTACCATTTGTGTGAGGCCAGGAATGAATAGCACTGCTTCTCACGACGGTGAGGTCGACTTTCCCTCCTGTAGGGTTGTCCACATACTGCAGCCCCTGCTCAAAAGCATTGAAACAGTCCACACAAGCGTCACTCGCGTCTGCCCACTGCTTTTCAGACATCCAGCTCTGGAGGAGCGCTCCCTTGCGGCCGTGACAAGGCGAATTAATTGGAAGGTGCAACGAAGTCAGACAGGAAATTGGCTGGGAGCACTGCTCCTGAATGACAACCATGACCGACGGAGAGCCAGGACCAGCGTCCTGGGACTGCTTAGCTCTGGAGTCTCCCATCATCGGGTCCCGGCGACAAAGAGCGAGCCTCCGCTCGGCAGCTCTGCCTCCTTCAGAAGTCCGACCAAATATGTCGAGCTCATCCTCCAGGAAGAGACCGGTGCCGTGAGCCAGCCGCCGGTTCACGATGGCACTGAAGCCACACATGCAGCGGTACTGATCTTCGCAAGTGGAGTCTGGGATGTACACCCCGACGTCTGCGCCTTTGACGTTCATGTTGCACGCGCAGATGCAGCAGCTGTCAAAGTTACGATCCTTAAAGACGCTGAGGACGGAGTCTGAGAGCAGAAGGACTACATAGAGGCTGTGAGCCTCGGGGATCGGGGGCCCCGGTCTAGCTAAATGCTCCACAGAGCTAAGAGGCAGGCTGGTGGAGGGGGTGGAGGCTGGTGAGCTGAGCTCAGTGCCATCCTGCTTCACCGAGCCCTGCCCTGAGCTGGCAGTGTTGATTCCCCTCGGTGTACGTGGAGTCCGTGGGGTTGGCACGGAGAAGCGTGGCGTTGCCGGTGAGGGAAGGATGCCGGTAGTGGTGCTAACAGAGGCAGTGTTGACACTCATCTGGACATAGTCTTGGTCTGTGAGGGTGTTAACACTGGGAGTGTTCCTGGAAAACACACATCAGTGGAAGCAAACAGTGAACCATCTGCATGATAGCTACGAAAAGTCACACGGGTCTATATATGCTTGTGCAACTTTAGCTGCAACCACATACTTACATGCTTTGCACAAAAAGAGACAGATTATCTTTATTCTTCTCAATTCTGTATCAAATCTGACAAATCTTCTGCAATTTAGGATTACCAAAACAATTTCTTGCTGCTAAATGCCAGAAAGCTGAGAGAGAATGGTTTAGAAATTCTCCCCAGATTGAAATTTACATAAACTTTCTTCATATTTGGTGGAATTGTATTTAAAATATAACCTGGGACTAAGACTTTTTGGGTATCATTTCACAAATTCTGGCCCATTTGGTCAGACAGAATTGGTGTAATTAAATGAGTATGTGTATGTTGACCTTTTCATCTCTGGCCAATCATTCTCAGTAGGGAGATCAGGACTTTGAGATGGTTACTTCAAAACGTTGACCCACTTTGTAATTGACTTGGTGATTTGTTTAAGGTCATTATTCTTTTGGCAGATCTCACTTATGTCCAAGATTTTTCTGGTTTCCTGGTCTTTGGGATGTTGCTACAATCTTTCCACATTATGTTTTTTCCCCATAACATCTATTTTGTAAAGTGAACCAGACACCCACTCAGATGAGTGTTGTGCCCTCAGGCAGCTGACCATTACACCTGAAGACGAGTAAATATTTGATTTTGGTAATCCTAACAGACCTAAAACCTGAATTATTTTGTCTGATTTAACATCAGACACTGAGCAAAAAGGAAGGGTTTCTTTCTTTTTTATAAATTTTATGTAAATGGTTTCAATTGTTCTCAGAAATTGGCTCTCAAAATCTTTAGGCTTCTTACGTGTATCCATCCTTGGTGAACGCAGCATTCTGTGGATGCATGATGGGTGTAAAATGCTCCATTTTGGGCAAAAGCGCCCAGGATGGACGGTAGTAACATTGTTCAGGGATCTTGAGTGGCGGTAAAGTTTGGCTGGGAAGGCAGGAGAGCGGCGCAAACATGGAGGATCCTATCTGTGGCTGGAGAGAAAGTCAGATGTTAGTTAAGGTTTTTAGGATGCGTCTCTCGCAACTGCTGCTCAGGTCGGTGGTACCGGCAACAACGACGCATAGCTGCAAACCCATAGAACAACTTGAAGAGTTAACATCCAACAGCCTGAAACCCTTAATTCAGCTATAATACCTTATACAACACATGCACTTCTCCAAGAGAGGTAAGGTTAAATGTCAAACTAGCTGACAGGTTTATAGCTTAAAGCATAATCACAAAGAATTTCTGAATGGGAAAAGGACTAGATCTGTCTACTGCAGTGAAAGAAGCGTCTACCTTAATGTCATCCTGCCTGGGACTAGTGGCACCGTCCTCCATCTCCATCATGTACTCAGTGAGCTGAGTGGGGGCCAAAGACGGGAGGTGGTCCGTCACTCCGCTGGCCGCGGGGGGCTCTTGACTCGGTGTGTCTCGATACGGCGTGATGGGGGAAAATGCTGGGTGTTGCTCCAACGAAGGAGGAGTGGGGAACATTCGCTGGAGATCTGCAACTGCTAAAAGGAGACGGACATGAGGAATGAGATGAAACGGAAGGAGGAGAATCATTTAAAGATATTTAATCCACA
Organism: Poecilia mexicana; assembly: GCF_051168715.1. Lineage (NCBI taxonomy): Eukaryota > Metazoa > Chordata > Actinopteri > Cyprinodontiformes > Poeciliidae > Poecilia > Poecilia mexicana. The sequence goes on along the minus strand of NW_028263381.1, from coordinate 12,681,626 downwards.
AATTGGAAGTTCACTGAGACATCTACAGAAAAATAAAGTAGGAACAACACATTGTTTATTTACTTGCTGCTCTGGGGAATTTGATAAGGATGTTTCTTTCCAACTATAGGTTTATTTCTCCAAAGAAATAAATACAAAAAAAGGGTTTGATAGCATCAAAGGTGCGTTAGATCACACATAATTGTTTTACACAGACAGGTATTTTGATGTAAACATTTTCCTCTATTTCTAAAAAAAAGGTTTTTTATGACAATTAGTGATTGCTATACAACAGAATAGTGGTGAAGAGTATGTTTTACTTACTTGGTGGATAAGATACATTAACTCTTCCTTCTTTGCTACTGAGACGATCTTCTGTTGACACCAGCAACTTTGTTGAGTGTTGGTTTGGATAAACAGGCTGTAAGATATAAATCAATGATCAGTTTTATCATTTCAAGCATTTTATGCAGCAAAACTAAACAAATTATATGTATATATTATATTTTATTATATTTCTAACACCGATGCATAGAAGGAGATGTCTTACCCCTACATCTTCTTCATCAAGTATGTTTTCTAGATCTGAGATGTTGACTGCCAGATCTTTCTCTTCGGTCAGAGAAGGATTAGTTTTAGTGGGAGCATCATCTTGACCCAAATCATCTAAAACACAAATAAAATCAGATCCGCAGTTAAAATATATCCACGAGTGAGTGATCTCTAAACATGGGAAATAAAACACTAAAACGTTTGTGGTCCATTTCCTCACCGGATTTTGGAGCAGAGTTAAAAATAGACATCACATCTTTTCCATCAGGCAGTGAACCGTTGCTGGTGATTTCCTCTCCCTAAAGAATGAGTTAGATAAGACTTTAGATTAGATTGTTGGCCACAAAATAATAATAAAAAAAGAGTCAAAAGCCACAGTTCGTGAATATTATGAGTCACGGGGTGCAGCATCACCGTTGACGTTACTGCCATACAAAATAGAAATATTAATTTCAATCTTCCTTATTTTTTGCAGAAATCTGTGGATTTTTTTTTATTGCATACACTCATATCATACATGTAATTATTCCCATCTCCCTCCACCCTCAAAAAAACATTTGTTGCCCCCTCTGCAAGGACGGTAAGCAACAACGTGCTCTAAAGAAATAGGTGCAGAAGATGTACATCTAGTTTGGATTTCAAGATCTGCACCTCTATATTTTGGCCACTTGGGGGAGACAATTTTGAAGGTGATTTGAGTGTTCTTTTTGCACTCAGGATTAAAGTATTAATTTGTAAAACCAATCTTACACATAGCCTCATTAGCATTCAAATGGAGTGTTGAAGCACCTGGTGAATTTAAGTCTGGTATTTACTCTCCGTTTAGCTGCTCTTGATTTCACACAACCTCCTGAGGGAAATGTCTCAACCTTGTGCTGCTAAATGTTTATCAGCACTTTCACCAGCCACTTGTTCTAGCTTATTTCTTTGCTGTCGCACCAAGCAAAATTTCTACCGTCAGAAAAAAAAAAAAACAAAAAAAAAAAAACACAGGTTTTCACTTTAGTTTTCGCCATATTCAAACTGGTGAATATGTGAAGCTGCTTTCTGCGGCTTCACATAACGGCGGCTTTGAATTGTTCAGTATTTAGCTTTTAAAATGTTTCTTCTGTTACCTTGGCCTTCTGCTTGGTTTCTCGCCCTGAGCCCTTCAACCTCTTGGAAGAGGGAAAAGGGTACTCAATATCTCCTTCCTTGAAGTCGTAAGGATCGTCCCCAGTTCCAGTTTCTCGCAGCGCCTCTACGCCCGGCTGCACAAACAGGCCCAGAGCGTGGATGTGCTCCGCCACCTTCTCTTCTGAGATTTTAAATCTCTTGTGGCTCCGACTGTACAGTCTGGAAAAGACAGAAAGGAACAGAATGAAGCAGGGGATTATTATTTTCTTTTTACATTATGTACTAGCTTTTTTTTTTTCTTTGTCTTTATGGATCTTCAACCTCATGTTTGCAAAATAAGTTAGCGTCACACCAGTAGCTGTATCTCTGCCATAACTAGCCTTGTAATAAGATGCTGTTAGCTCTCTTAACATCTTCGTAGGATCTACCGCAGAGTGACTCTGGGTAGTGTGACATCATGCCAAATAGAATGCAATAGTAATCACATATACAATTCTAAACTATTCATACTGTGCAAAAGTAAGATCGCAAATATTACATACAGTTGAAAACAGATATTTACGTACACCAAATTAAAATACACACACTTTTTATCCTCACTGTCTGAAGTGAAATCAGACCAAACATGTCTTGTTTTAGGTTATTCGGAGTTATTTAAATGATTTCTATTTGACAGAAAATTGCGAGATTGGTAACTTTTTTCAAATTTAGAAGTTCATATACAGCTCCAAGACAGTTACAAAACATCTCTAAAAATGTTCTTGTTAAGTTTTTTGGCATTTAGCAAATCTAAAAAAAAATGCTTTATAATTCTAACTAACCTAAAAAAGGAGAAGTTTGTTCTGATTGAACTTCAGACGGTGAGAAAAAAGGTGCACGTCTTCCAATTTATCTGGTCTCAACTGTATTTTTTTCCCCCATCATCTGCCACATTTCCTACCTTTTAAATGCATTGTTTACAGCGGATGTTTCTGTCTCCACTTGCTCTAATTTCTCAGAGGGGAGTTCAGGGGGCCTGAATTCACTTTTATCAGTGCTGGGAGTCCTGAAGCCTCTCCACCAGCCGGACCCGCTCTCCCTCTGCCTCAGCTGAGCAGTGTAGACCGCCGTCTCGCTGGTAATCACCCCCAGACCCGAGGCCCCATCCGGACACGCGAGCATGTCCACGGAGGCGTCTAGAACCTCCGGGTCCTGCATCCGGGGGTGCGGGCTGAGAGTGGGCGGGAGTGGAGACATGGATGAATGAAGAAGGGACTCCGGGGCTTTTCTTTCATTAGCGAGGGACTTGGAACACTTGCAACTTGGCAGAGAGCTCAGGGGCTCCAGCGGTGATTCAAGCGCAACGAGGGCACCAAGCTGGGGTCCTCCAGGTGAGTCCTGTTCCAGCGGGGACTCCTCCGTCACAGAAAGACGGTGGTGAAAGGGAATCACAGCCGGCCTCTTTGACTGTTTGTCAGGCTTTTCCGGCCTCTCGCTCGTCTTGTGTTTTGGCACGGAGGTGGGGTATAATGACGGGCCTGAAGACAGCGAGGAGCTGGAACAAGGCTGAATGTTAGCAGCGGGTGTGGTGGACGTGTTGAGCTTCTGCTGCTTTAACCTACAAAACAAAAGCATACAATTAAACAACCCTCAACAGTAGAATAAAATACGTTTTGCTGAAAGTATTGATAAGAAGCGATAATGCAGTACACTGAAAGACTTGTAAAAGTATTCATAAACCTCGGCATTCTTCAAATTTTGTCACATATTTTGTTGGTTTTCTATTTGACAGAGTGAGTCATTAGTGTGGAGTGGGAACCAGGACATAAACATCCACGTCAGCCGAGAGTTTAGGGGCTACTGGAGGATCTGCAGATATCTACATCTCAGTTCATAGTATTACTCATAGAAATTAGATGTTACGTTTAAAATTTGCTAAAAACATTTCTGTACGTTGTAGAAGAAATGATCCTGATCAGATGACACTAAACTACAACTTCTGGGCCAACTTATAGAGCATAATTTGCAGCAGAAAATGAGTATCTTGTTTCTCCTGAGCGATAAGGGTTGTTGCGGTTCGGTACGCTATTTTGTCTGTTTCCAAGAAAGCAAAGCTGGTGGAAGAAACTCTCTCCTGAATACACCGGACCACAAAATCGTAAACCGAACTGTAACAATCTCTGCTGTATCGCTCAATGGCAACGAAGCATCACACTACTTATCATCCTGAACAAATCAACCTATAGCGTAATATTGTGGTGTTAGAATAATGCTGCAGAGATGCTAATTTTCATCAGGGAAAGGAGTAACTGGTCAGGGCTAGTTGGTAGAAGGGTGGAACCAAATACAGAGCAATTGCAGGAATATTAAAGTGTGAGAAGCTACAAAAAGCTTGAGACTGGGGATGAGGTTCACCTTTCACCAGGACAGTGACCTGAAACATGCAGCCAGAGCTACAATGGATTTTCCTTAGAACAAAACATCGTTAGAATAGCCCTGTCAAAATCCAGACCGAGTCCAACTAGGAATCTGTTGCAGCAGAGAACATTGTTGTTCACTGAAGCTCTTCAATGCCATATTTAAGTTATTTTGCAAGAAAAGACAAACATTTGAGTGAAAAACTAGAAGGGACAGACCCCAAAGACTTTCTGTAATTGCAGCAAAAGGCGGCTCTACAAAAGTATGAACAAATTCATGCTGCACTTCCAGATTCCTGTGAAAACCATACATTTTTACTTTGTGTTGTCTTTCACATGCAATCCGTTTTTCATATGGTAGATCAACAGAACTGCATTTTTAGTGTACACTGTTTCAAAAAATTATTTTTTGAAAACCTCAGTGTTACCTGGAGCAGCTGCAGGGTGTTCGTGCTCCAAGATCGTTAAAGTTCCACGTAGCAACTGTGTTTGGCACTTCCTTTCTCTGCGACGCATCGATGAGCTGATTTGGTCTGTAGGGAAGAATCACTGGTTAATATAACCTATCATGAGTATTAGAATAATAAGCAGAAAAAGGAAGAAAGTAATTTAGAGGTAACTTACACGTGCTGAGACTGGTTGAGATAGCATTCCCTCCAGGCCTGGTGGACCACCTGGCAGGTCAGCTTCTTACCAGAATGCTTTGGGCTGAAAGTGGTGATCCCCATGCCGCTGTCCGGTGTAGGGACGTTAGAGGCCGAGGTCACAAAGCCACTATCCGCTGGCAAGGAAAAGAACAAATAGCATCCTCTCAGCGACAGAGTTTTAAATTTAGTCAGCAGTGAAAAATGTCTTTTTTTTAACTCATGCTCTCCTTTTCATTAATCTGTTAGCAGCTGAAAAAGTCAGGGTCATGTGTGAAAATATCCAACTGGTGCCTTTTCACAACAATTTGAAGCAGAAATGTGAGAAGGTCAGAGTATACTATCAGCTCTTGTTACACATTGATGGCTACTTCTGTCTGTTAAAGGTGGGTAGCATCATTGGGTCGTTTACACATTAGTCACTTTCTCATGCTTCACACAGACAAGCCTGGAAAAAAAGTGCTAAAGAGGGCTACACACTATTTATTACACGCGTAACAGAAGAAAGGAGATGCTTTTTCTCATGTTTGGTTTAATTCAACAGTCGGTGCCACAGCTATTTGGCTTTAAATGCTCAGAAGTTCCCAGCAGTCCAGGAGCGTGGCTCACTCCGCAGCAGAAATCCGAGTCATCAAATGTTACTACGTTTGAGACAAAGTGCTAAGTTTATGAACCGGAAGAGCAGGTTTTGTCCTCACGTGCTTAAAAGGGAACCAAATGTTACGAGCTAAATTATCACCGAGTCACATTAAAAGTAAATGTGAACAGTTTAGCAAACTGCTCCCCATGAAAAAGATAGGAGCTGGAGGTTTTAATAAAGACTGTAGTGATATGGGTCAAGTCGAAACATTTTAGGAAAAAAAATAAAGCCATTTGCTCCTTTAGGTGATTCTACGTCACTTGATTGTTTTATCAAACAATCAACAACATAATAGCTTTCTTAATGTATTTAGTATGTTGAGGCTGACCAGGAGAAACTCCTGTTGGGAAAAAAAGTAGCTTACTGTATGGAAAAATGTGTAGGAAAGTAATTAGGAAAGACTCATGTAATAGTGATGAAAAGACTGTATTGAAGTATTATTATTGCTGCATGTAAAATTATTCTTTGAGATAGAAGAATTGCACAGATTGCTGGTGTATGGAAATGTATATTAACCCGGGACAAAAAAATAAATAAAAATCAGGACATCCCAAGAACAAAGTTAAAAATACAATCAGACTCATTTTAAGTGGATCTAACAAATCTGAATTAAACTAGAATTGCCTGAATATAGAACAAGATACATTTAAAATACTTTTCAATCCTGGATCTAGAATCGATTACTTCAGGCTGTTATGACTTAAATTTTTACCGTGCAGACAAAACCCTGCACCATGCATGCATGCACGTGTGTGTGTGTGTGTGTTACCAGAGCAGGGCTGCTCTGGTGACGTCGGAGGAGTCAGCGGCACGCTGCAGTTGTTCAGCTCCTTGTTGAGGCCCAGAGCTGCAGGAACAGGTGGAGACTGCTCCACCGGTAGGTCCCCCTGGGCAATCAGCACAAAAGCAGCTGGGTAGGTCATCCTCACGCCGCCTAGGAAGGTAAGAAAAAAGAGGATTTGCGGCACTCGTTTGACAACAAATTTGTGAAAATCCTTAACAAATCCTAGCAAAGATGAACTGTGTGAGCAAAACATGGCATTTCTGTTAGAGATTTACAGCATGTTCCCAGATTTCAGCACGAATGGCCGCAAATGCACTCGCGCCAAGCGGCAGCTTTGTATTGCATTAATGCAAGCACACGCTTTCTCACTCACTGCACTGATAAAACATAATCAAATAAAACTCCTTCTACTTTCAGGCTTCTTCTGGCTTTCCTCTTTAGCTGTAAAAGCTGCCGGTATCCAAAAGAGTTTTAATTGTAATCAGGTCAAGTCAACGCTGTGGGATCAGACTGATTAGGCTGTAAGAGAACCTCCCTGGAGTTTATGGCTCAGCTTCCAGACTCTTCCTCTCTGCCTGTCTCACTGTATGCTCATAGCTTTCAGTCATCCCCCCTTCCAGGCATTTTGGAAGACTGAGAGGCTCATTGCAGTTAAAGCAGCACTTTTACTAGTTCCTCTGCTCAAACAAAAGACAGAGAGCAATCAATGAGATGTTATTGTCTCACCTTTTGCTTTGGGAAAGCAACATCACTGAAGCCTAATGTAATCATTCATTGCTATTTGCATGCTGAAAGGTCAGCAGTGTTCTTTTGTATTTGCTGAAATAAGACGGATTGTGCAGGAAACTGTTTTCTTTTATTTGGTGAATAAACTCCCTTTACATGCCGTATGTTCTTCAAATCTAGTAAATATTTCATTTTTTTTTTACAACTTTGTGTGATGTTTTTTCATTTTGCCATACCTACGATGACATCCACTGCCACGTGAGAGCTGCGGTCGTAGGCTTGCCCTGCTTCCTTTTGTTCCTTCTCTCCGCTCCCTTCTTTCTGTGGAAGCACCATGGGATAGAAGTAGCTCCACTCCTCTATCAGCTTCCGAGCGGCGGGGTCGCTCATTTTGAAGGCCTGCCCCGTTAGGGTCCCGCTCAGGCCATACGGACTCAAAATCACTGCACAGACAAGAGCAGAGCGGTCAGAGACTGCAAGGAAAGGAACTGCTTAAAACTAACGGCGATATAAATAAAACGGTTAAACACGATCCAATATGTTTCCTAATATGTTTGTGTTTATATCTGTTTTAGTATTTGCACCACCGTAAATAACAGACAGACTAAAGAATTTTTAATGAACTTAAATTTTACTTTAATACGTTTATTTACTTCTGCTTATGAAAACAGTTACAGAAAAAATAAAACTGTACTTTCTAAACTAATACACTTGTACTTATCACAGCCCATTATATAAATTTAAATCCAGTAATGTCAACTCTGCACTATATATGTGGTATAGAAAATATGCAGTATAATAAAGCAACTTTCACGTTTGGTAAATATGTGGAAGAAAGCACAATATTCTCATCTTTTCACCAGTGGCTGTTTTTTCTTTTTTCTTTTCTCCCTGTAACTGTTCAGCATTTTGTTGGAAAGTGCTGCTCTATGAAGCACTTTATAAATAATATTAAGAATATTTTTGAAATTATTATTATTAATATTAGTAGTAGTAGTATAATTTCATTGGAGTGACGTAATCTCATAATACAGACTTTTGAAAAATCATAACTTTAAAATATATGCTTCTGCTCAAAATGATTACATGAGAGCAAAATGCTAATGTATTAATTCTGATATAAATATATATGTGTGTGTGGTTGTGTGTGTTCATGTGTGTGTGTGTGTGTGTGTGTGTTACCTTGCACCGGAGTGGAGGAGGTCTGTGCGAGTCGGATGTGGCGCTCCGTGATGTGGTACGCAGGCTGGTGCTGGACGATCTCCACGCTTGTGCACACGTTGCTTTCGCCGTGCAGGAAGAAGGAGAAGGAGCAGGACAGGTGTTCGCTGCAGAAAGAAGATCGAAAAACAACGGAGTTCAAGGCAAAACACATCAAAATAGCCGAAGCACGTAACACGACTCGGAAATAGAGCCTGTCTTTGACAACGACTGGCAACATGGACTCGCGCTCCTGTCTTTGTCCGGTGTAATTACGAGTGAAATCACCTACACAATTTAATTAAGCTCAAATTAAAATGGAACATAATTACTTTTTAATCATGTCCAATTGAGATGAAGCAGACTGAAGATGTTAAACACGCCAGGTTTTTCAGCCTGAGATCTGACAGACGAGGGGAGCTTATCTACAGATCAGAGAACGCCGTCCGACAGCATGTTCACAAAACTCTGCCACCACTCATCTCACACACACGACTCTCATTGCAGGTATAAATCCCCATTTGCGTACGACTGACTGCGATGGCTGCATGTTTACATGTCGCGACTCTCTCTTTATTACACCAGCCAGCGCACAGTTCATCATGCATTGCTGTGTTGTGTTTTTTTTTTTTTTTTTTTTTTTTTTAATCAAGGAGGAGTAATTGTTGGAGCTTTATTGCAATCTATACAGCAGTGGGCGGGCTGGACGTCATTAACCGCCTCGACAGCTCCACTGATGTATATTTTTAATCTATAAACCACCTCACTACCTGGGTTTATATATATCAGAATTACAATAAAGTCAGCAGGTACTCTAATCGCTTTGTGATTACCCTGCTGCCTATGCAATATCCCCTTTGCCCTGAGGGAGTTGGACCTCCATTTGAGCTGTAATGGATCATCAAATTCAATAAAATGGCCAGTTCCACATGCGCAGCCAGAACTAAACACGCCGTATCTGAGCCGGATGTCTCGGTTCTGACTGCGAAAGCCTCCAGATGGCGCTGGATTCACCCAAGAGGTTGAGAAGGCAAGGTTTTCTGCTTCATAAACACTCCTCGAGCTCCCTGAGAGAAAAAAGAAAAAAAAAAGAAAAAGAAAAAAGAGAAAAATCCCTAATGACAGCAGGTGGTTCGAACATAAGCCTGCACAATCACGGGGAGAAGAGCACAGCTAAAGTGCATACATATGCATGGCTGTGATGCTTTCTCACCCCACAGATAATATCCTGAGCGAAACGCATGGAAACTCGGTGGCAGTTTATCATCTCTGCAGTTCACATTTCCGCAACACATGAGTCAAAAATGCTTTCAATGTCACTGCCCTCCAACCTCGTCCTCGGCGCATCGTTCCAGTCACACGAAGAGCTAAATATAGGTGCACAGGGAAGCTCGGGGAAAACAGCTGCAAGTCAAGGGTACCAATCTGCTCGGCACAAATACACACATAAGCAAAATTAGCGGGGAGGGACGTTCATCTCTGTCGCTTTTGTTTAATTTACAAGGAAAGTGAGATTTCTGCGGACTCATAGAGCTTCAAGACATTCAGGGGGTCCAGCAAATATTGCATTTAAATATTTTTTTAAAAAGTCCAGACATAAAATAAGATAGTTTCCTGTCCTGTTTAAAAAAAAAAAAAAAAAAAATATATATATATATATATATATATATATATATATATATATATATATATATATATATTTTTTTTTTTTTTTTTTTTTTTTTACTGTTATTTGGGAAAATATTTCAGGCTTACAGTATGAAATCTGTACAGACTGTTGGATTAATGGATGGATGTGCATGCTGTCTGTCCTGAGTGACCTGGTCAGAGTGAGTCCCACCTCTCGCCTAATTACCTCCAGTCTCGCCACAACCTTGGCCTGACAAGCAGGTGTACAAACTGATTGGAAATTTTTTACAAACCTTAATTTTTTTCTGAACTTATCGAGCCCTGCAAAATACTTGAAGCAGTTTTTAGACTTTTCAGTTGTTTTTTTTTTGTTTGTTTTTTTCCAGATCTGAGCCACTGATGGGTTGAATTATTATTTTCTGAAAGATGTCAACAGTTTTGCATAAATGTAACAATAATGGAGTGAAAATTAAGAATTGATAAAAAATGCATCTCTTTCCCATGTTGATACTTGCTTATGTAAGTGTAGACAAAGACTTTAGGGTTTGATTCAGATTGTTCCACTAATGCTACTGTATTCAAAAAAAGAAAAAATCAATGTCACAAGTCTCTCTGACAATGTTTACACAAAGTTTATGTAAGCAATTACAGCCAATAAATTCATAAAGTCAACACTTAAGCATGACAAGTGTAACACTAACTTGTTTTTTTTTTTTGTTTTGTTTTTTTTTAACTGCAATAAAATGTGACAACTTGCAAGTCAGTGAAACAGCAGAGCTACAAAAAGCAGCATCAAACTGCAAGATGACCCAGCTGGGAGATTGATGCTCCCTGTCCTTTTACAAAGGGCATTTTCCTGCACAGTAAGCGGGTGTGAGTGTGTGGACACACCGGGCTCCACACGTCCTCTGGGGGGTTTTGTTCAGTCGGCAGGCATAAGTATGTGTGTGAGAACGGCGGAGCAGGGATGTGTGTCTGTATGAGTACAGGTATTAATAAATGAAGAGGAGAGACGGCTGAGACATAACTAAGGGTTGACAGTACAGGAGAAGAGGAGAGTGGGGGGAAGAACTGATGGTGAAGAAAGAGAAGGAAAAGAAAGCAGAAGAAGACGATGGAGACACGGGGAATTAAGTCAGGTGGGGCTATGCAGGAGCAGGACGGGCACAAAATGGGAAAGTAGGGAGGAGTAAGAGGAAATTAAAGAGATAAGGAAAGGGAAGACCGGAGGAGCCAGACCAAAAGCAGTGTGAGAGACAGAGGAGGAAGTGAATAATTCAGTGCCACACACTGCAAATGCTGCACACATATCGATGAGATCAGAGTTTTAATAGGAGGCTACTGAGCATGATTTCATGGTGAAATCAATCAGCTAATGTAGAGGTATAGGGGAACACGCAGACATTTTACAGTCTGTGTGAATGTGTCACTTGCTCTGGCTTCATGATATCTGCAGGCTCCGTCTTGAATTTTGCATACTGAACATTGTGTGCAACAAATCTGCCAACAATGCCACGCTCCTGAAGGTAGACGGAGAAAAAGCAAGCACATACCCAGCGGTCAGAGCAGCATGTGGACAAGAAGAGTGGCTCGCATGCAGTGCCTTACAAAATGGTCTTTTGAAACATTTCACATGTCAAAAACCTCAATAAATTTACTGAGGATATTATGTAATAGAACAAGACAACATTGTGCCTCATTTTCAAGTAGAAGGAAATAGATCATGTTTTTTTTTAATGTATGCTAATTTTATGATATTTCAAATTATATCCAGACCTCAATGCTGCAAAATGTACTTTCAATGTAATTTGTTTAAGGTCAACTTAAACATGGATGAAATATATAACTTCATTGTGCATAATCTCCAAAAATTGACCAAGAATCAGTTCTGATAGATATATTCTTTGCATATCTGGTGAAACAATTCAATCACACATAAAAAAAAAGTAATGAAGCAATTTTGTATATTTCTAAAATGAAATGAAATTGATAAAATTAAGTGTCATATTTATGAATAACTACACTAAGTCTTTTTTTCTAATAATTTACATAAGTAAAAAAAACACAACTTCGCGGCAAATTCAACACTAATTCAACTTACTACTATAATCAGAGTACTTTTAGGAATCATGAATGCCCAATCAGATGTTCGGAGTTAACAAAGGCTCACAGCCTAACTTGGATGGTTGCACAGAAAACAACAACTGTTAAAATAGCAAGAAAAAATTACTAAAACATCAATCCACACACTAACCGTTAGGATTACACACCAGGCTTATATCTCCTCCAACAGACCCGTCTTAATCTGACGGCGCGATAACGGTGCTCAGCTAGCAACCACAGACACGTGAACTAATCAGGTATGATAGTATTTTATCTGGATTCTCTTAAATCTGAGAGGTTAATCTGCTTAAACTGAACCTCGAGTGTTCTCCCCGCCACCAGAGGAGCAGCTCCGTGAGTTATCCTCTTCCCTCCAGCTAACCCTTTTCCACACACACGTGTTAAGACGCTCCACTGATGCTTGTGGACCATTGTGGAGGATGTTTACACTCTTGTAAGCTCTCGTGAGCAGCATGTGTACGCATCCTATTGAAGCTGCTTCCAGAGTGCCCCCACGATTGTTTAATTTATTCCAACACAAACAGAGCGCCAACATGTAGACTCATTCTCGGGCTGAAGTGCAGGTGAATCTAAACGCTGCTGCATGTACACGTTCTCTGCAGTGTGCCGCCACGTATTAGAAGCAACATAAAGGCAAAAGCATTAAGTTTGATGTATTATTCAAGGGCTCTCGGTGGCTTTGAGGAGGACCGTTACCACAATGTTTATGCTACAACAAAATGTATATGGTTTCACAATAATAGGGAGCTGAGCTGCAGGATAAAATTACAGATTTAAGTACAGAATTCATGAAATTGCGCTTCCATAGGTTTTTGTTTCATATACGGTGCCTTCCTGTCCCTCCCAAAGAAAAACAACTCCACAGCATGATGCTGACACCACCGTGTTTCCCTGTCTGGCCATGTGTAAAGACGCTCCGTGTTTTTGGTTGGTTTTTAGCCACACATAGCGTTACACATACTGCCCAGTAAGAGACCAACTGGTGGTGGAAAGGCCAGTAAAATGGTATGCTCAGCTGCCATTGTGAACGATAGACTGAACAGTATTTTGTCAGATGTTGAAAACTTAGGATAAGACATTTAAAACACTCCTAACTTAAATTTATCCACAATTTTCTCCCTGACCTTCATGGTGCGTTCCTCTGTCTTCATGATGCGATTTGCTCACTTTTGTTCTCCGACAAACTACTGTGGCTCTCACAGAGCATTTGTGTTAATACTAGGATAGTTTTGCACTTCATTGACCTACTAGTGGACTTTTCAAGGTGATCTTATTAACTTATCAGCAGAAAGATGGACAAGAGCAAATGCATGTGGTTCTTTTCTGATTTTTTTTTTCTTAAAGATACACCTTTTTCAATACTTTAAAAGACACAACTTCAACTTAGTCTATCAAAATGTTTTTATTTGTATAAAATATAATTAATTCTATCATAATTAATTGCTGGTATAGTTAGTCACATGGGATCCTAATCAAAAACAATGTCAAGCAGTTTGACAGCATTTGCAAGGTACTGCATTGTTGCAATAAAAAAAAAAATGAAAAGGATCTGGTCATGTCTCTCATTCTCCTTTCTGCTCTAACATATTTTTTTCTATTTCTTTCTCAACTTTAACACGTCTTTCTCAGCTACCTGTGCAAAATTGCAAGTGGCAGCACCTTACGTGTCCACTCCTCAGACACACAGAACATATGAAAGAGTAAATGTAAAGGCACCACATTTAAGAAAATCATGCACTCATGAAAGAGCTGTGTCGGATTAATGCAGACAATGACTAAACGACACAAACTAATACCTCTGCAGGAAAGGTTACACTATGTCAAGTCAATCACTGAGTTCTGTACAAACCTTTTGCACAATGAAAGCAATCGACAAATTCCCTGGGGATTGTTGAAAGTGGTGTAACTTTTCATCTCTATTCTTACATTCAGTCACACATTATATCCAGTCAGTCACCACCTTCCAGTTCATTCACTCAGCAGCTACTTATCCATCCAGTCGGGCTGTCAGTGCATCTAGCAATCTGTGACTTGAAGGAGCATTTTTCTTGTCTGTCACTGTTCTAATTTAACCTGTCTACAACAGTTCCAACCCTTAATTACACCGTGACTTAAGGCTTACATGCTTTTACCAAATGGCAAATTGTCCTCACTTTCTCCTAAGCACATCTGTCAGATTGGTATTTATTTAAGACTTAAAAGTGTATATGATCACTAATAACATATTAGAGTAATGTAACACACACAATGAGATGCAGAAAATTAGATTTAAAAAAAAACAAACCTTTATCTCTTTTTCTTTTGTATGGGGGGATGTTTTTGCTAAGTTTCTGAATACACCAGAGAGCGAGGAGCAAAAAATACTAAGATGAGCAAAATTAGGTCAGATAGATTTTTTTTTTCTTTTTTGCTGGCATGAGTACAATTCAAGTGAGTTCTTACAAGCTCTGTCTAGCTTCCTTTCCCTCCCGCCGATCTAAATTTATCATGGCATTTGATTTGTGCAAACACATAAGAGCAAACAAACAGCACCGACATCAATGAAGTTATTCCACAAGTCTAAATGAAGATGCTGTCTCCATACCTGTGGTGTGGTAATGCTGAAAAAATAAAGAAATGCTGTCGTGACAGAAAGCACACTAGATTTTTTTTTATAAATATAACAATCTTGGTGACTGTTTTACGTCTTTTAGTTAATTTTCATCATTTTATAATTGAAGAAAATTGCAAAAACCCAGTTCTGTCAGGTCAGCGAAGAATTTCCGAGATTAATAAAGCAAAAACAAAAGGCAGCTGCCATGTTTTTCATAGCAGAGAACAGGTCTGCTACTCTGAACTACAAATATTATTTATGCATGAGTTTATGGCCATTAGTGAAATGAAAGCTGCAATATAAAAAAACACTGAGCGTTACACTTGGCATGCAAAGAATTGACTGAACTAATGAGGGAGACAGACTCTAATACATCCATTCAGCCGTCTATGGCGATGATTAATTTACGACCCCCCACCTTCTCTGATCCCCACCGCACCACCACCCGCGCCTCCCCGCTCCCCCCGCTCCTCCCCTCTCTGATGCCTCGTCTCCCCGTCCTCACTCTGCATCCCTGTAACGCTCTCCCCCTACTCGTACGTTCTCCCCTCGGCGTCTGATGCAATGTGTTACCAACCCAGAGAGCTTTCCTCCCATTCAGACACAAAGAGGGAATGAGAGTTGGGTTGAGAGGAAGGAGTGAAAAGGGGGGAGCAGGGGAAGGAGGGGGAAGCGGTTGTGGTTGAGGAAATCATCTCCTGGATCTAACGCAACCCGCTGTGCCCAATGGACACAAACAAGATAAACACCTGATAAGCCCTGACAAAGACAGCTATGCCAAGGCACTGAAACTGGCACGGGTGTGGAAGCATGGCATGAATGCTTCGCATCAATACGCCCCCTAATGGGGAGAAAAGGCACAGTGTGGAAGTAGAAAAAAAAAAAAGAGACAAAAGAGGTAATGAGATAAGAAGTCATTGTTAGTGAGAAATGTTCCCTCGTGGGCTGAAAATATTGCTGGTCGGGGATCTGAAGGTGTTCTCACACTCTCAACTTTGGGGCAACTTTATAACAATAGGAGCAAGAGGCGGTGTGGGAATATGACTGGAGATAACAGGTGGATATCAGCACTTCTTTTGTGCCACTGTGTGGTACAAAAAAGGTGTTGTAATAAAAATTCATACTCCTCACCTACACAGCACACACGCATGATTCGGGTTTGTTTTGGTGGGAGCTCTCAGGAACATTTCTGTCTTTCTCTCTCCGTCTCCCTTCCCATCTTTGCCTTCAGGATGTTCAATAATTCACAAAAAAAAAAAAAAAAGCAAGTCTGAATCGTCTCAGCAGGAGGGATGCGGCATATTCCGGCGGAGCTTTCGAAACGAGGAGGAATTAACATGATGTACAGAAGTCTCACTGCCACACACACACACACACACACAACAAAGGCCTGTGAAACTTCCAGAAGAGTCTCGGCACTCGTGTTTATATATGCGCATACTCATGGAGGTGTCTTCTACCTTAATGCTTTCCACTCCTGTTGCTCTATTTAAATTCATATTTTTCTTGACTTTATTTCATTGCATTCCCATGTTGAGTTATTTCTGATTATCTCTGTCTCAAAATCTCTTCTATAGAAAATTAGAACATTGGCTTTACTTGTTATTTCTAACTGCATTTTTCTAATCTTCTCTAAAATAAATTAAAAGCTTTATAGACAAAGAACAAAATAAAATCTGTACGATTTAGCTATAAAACATCCATGATAAATGAATATTGTCTTGATTTTGTTGAGCAACAGACAAAGGACATTGTAACTTCAGGGGACAGGAAACTTCATTCAAATAGAAAGGCTCACAAATGTTCTTTTAAATGTGGTTAGTAATCATGGAAAAACACACTTTCACACTTTCATGGTAAATTGACATACAAAGCAACCTACAAGAACTGCCAGTGCAATCAATTGCCCTCTTTCAATCTGAATTTTGTGCGTAGTGCCACGTAGTGCGGCCAACTTATTTAAGTCGCACCTAAATCATGCAGGACATAGGAACTTGAGAGGCAGGACTGGGAACCCCTGCTTTAAAAGCTCAGGCCCTGATTACCTGCCAAAAAAACCTTAGATACATACAAACTGTATGAAATCCTTTAATTAACCTCAGTTGTAGTTGATTTTACACAATCAGATAAAGGTGTTTTTTGGTCTCTAATGGTAAGTGTTATCTACTTTTCCACGATAAGAGCATGTAACTTAAATTGGATCCCCTTCAGACTGAATTCATTATTGAGCCCTTGTTGGGCTAAAGGCTACACGTGATAAAAACCATATTGAAAGCCTGAAAGATAGCAGTTAAAATTTTAATAAAGCTCCAATAAACAATTTCTGACGTGATTATTCAGCTCGGCCTCTGTCCTTGTGTCCCTCATTTCATTCTTTGTGAATGTGATCAGACTGAGTGGAATATTACGGAAGAAAAGGGTACTTTCCAACTCAATTAGTCATACCTTTCAGAAAAAAACAAAACAAAAACATATACAACCTTCATTGATTTTGCTGTTAGACTACATAAAAATCTTATATGCTCTGTGTTGAGGAGTGTTTACAACATAATTAACAGCAAAGGTTCATCCACAGCTCGGCCTATTAGAGCAGGGAGGGAGCATGGAAACCTTGTTCTGTCTGCAGCAGCTTCCTCCAGCTGCTTCTGGGGTATCCCCAACCGCTCCGAGCCAACTGGGAGATATAATCTCTCCAGCAGGAGCTGTGTCAGGACTGGGACTCCCTCTCCACCGCTAAGGTATGTAATAGCAACCGCATCACAGCAGGAGCTGAATATAAACTCCTCCATCTTCATACATCTGAGAGGCTAGAAGGGCAAATGTACCAGCCATTACAGGCCATTATTATTGCATGAAGTCGATCAATTAAAAAAAAAAGTAGATCAAGGTTTAAGTGTTGACATAAATCCTCTTAAGTGGATAAATTCACGGCTCCCGCAGCGTATTCCCTGGTTTTATGATGGACTTGAGATTCATCCCTTATACGCATTTGGCGGGCCCTTCTACCTATTGAAACTTTGGCAGTCAATACAATATCTGTTCAAGTTTCTGCCTTTCTTTGCTTCAGTCTGAAGCAGATTTCACCCAGACAGTGCCTTCGTAGACAGAGATGTCACCATCACATCAGCTCTGCACACCAAATTCCCCAGATATAAACTGAACAAGTGACATACACTCTCTCTCTCTCTCTCTCGACGTGTCAGGCAGTGTGCCTAAATCAGGGACTTCCACCTGCTCTCGGCTGCTGAACCTCACTATGCTATGGCACGTCACGGCAGAGTGCAATCGTGTCAGCAACTTTCTGCAGAGAGAGACTTCCCTGTGCATCACTTATTTTGCACCATGCACTGATAGCAAAGATAATATAAAAATACAGCAGCCTCTAATCTTCTTGCATGAACCACCTCTTTCTGTTATTCGTGGCATGGTCGAAAACAAGCCCAAACAAAATAAAACTTTTATTTGTGTAAACATCCTACCAATAACTAATCTATGTGTTGTGATTTTTTACTGAAGTGTGGTTCTAATGCTGGTAGGAAAGCCTTGAAAATGCTGTTTTTTTAATGCTTTTACAAAGTTTTAAAAAACCTCAAATTGTGTTTCAGACAACATATGTTAAATAACAAGTTATGTCTTACCAATGCAAACATGTATAAGTTTAAATGATCAAATTTAGTCAAAACTTTTTTTTTTTTTTAAAGGACATAACCTTTTGATTTATATGTTTTTACTCAGACACCAACTTCAGTGTCATCATGTTTCTTCCGGTACTTCAGCAGGCGTAAATTCCCAATAACAGGATATGCAAATAAGGAATAAAAATGTACTTAATGTGCAATTGACAACTATGTTCTCGATTGTGGTATTTCTCTTGTGGTCTGTCGCCCTGGGCAGACGGCCATATTACACAAATAAAAAACCGCCATCCCCTCTAAGCAATAGATTAGTTTTTTTTTTTTAAATGACACCACTTTGATGGCAAAGTGGTTTCCCAGCAGTTAGCAAACTCAACATGTTTCAATGCAATTGAAACAGTGCTATGTCAGAGATGTGAGGAATGTTGCATCCCCATTGCCCGGAAAAGTGGGCAGAGTGAGCTGTGAAAGGGATCTATAATGCCTGAAGCAACAAGTTGAACTGTCATCACACCCACCCCTCGTTTTACTCCGTTTCAGTCTCTCTGTCTGTCTCCCACGCTGACAACACTGTTACACAGCATGACATGTGCAAGCACACACACACACACACACACACATACACACACGCACACACGTCTCTTCACTCAGGGAAAGAGAGAAAGAGAGTGAGAGCGCTAACCTCTGGACACCATTCACATGCTCTGTTTCTCTTTTACAGACTCACCATCGGCCTGCTGCTGGAACATCAAGGCTTAACAAATACTGCATCACATGAAAGTCAGTCACGCCACCTCACAGAACGACATTACCGCGCTTTTTCTTTCTTAGAGCATCGCATGTACTAATGCTGACACACAAGCCATCTTAATAAAGAGTGTGTATGCAGTTTCTTACCTGCTGCCCAACGACTTTTCTTCAAGTTCATGTGGCTTAAAGAACCATTTTCCAATCCTCACGAAGCCCTTATCGTTCAAACATCTGAGCAAAAGAAAGACGTCAAAATTAGAAAATTCTTTCTGATGTCTATGCATGATTGACATAAGATCTAAATGATAGCAAACAATTCAAATACAATTATTTCACAAGGTAAAAAGTTTGATTCCTAATAGAAAAAAAAATTAGAAAATATTATTTAAGCACTTTATGACTGTAACTGAATAATCAAACAATGACCATATGTTTTTTTTCATGACACTCAAGCAATAACTGAGTATTTGAAAAAGAGCACACTCATCCATGCAGACATAAAGCTGTTGTAATCCAGCCGTAAACTCACTATGATTGTTTGTAGGCATCACAAAATCATAGCAAATGATAACAACTTTGAAATAATGGTTTGTTCTTTTTTCACCTCTAGCAAGTTTAAGTTCCTTCCAGGTACCATTTTGAACATAACCCAACGTCAAGCTTTATATCCTAATGAGCACCTATGGCATTTTTCAGATGAAGTTCAGAACAGTTGCACTATGCCTGCATGCCTGACAATTTTATTCCTGCATTTTGCCACAGCCAATGGAGGCATGCACAGTAGGGGGCGGGTCTTAATTTGGAATATCAACTACTGTTCAAAGGAAGAGAGTTCATCACGTCTCTGTTCAAACTTTCCTTTTTACAAAGTTATTTTTACTGTTATTGGGGGCAAATCGTCACACTGGCTGATCCAAACTCTGCAAAGAGGTTTTAACATCTTTGGAGTCACGTTCAAAACATCTACTGTATATGTATCCTAAAAGGACATGGAAGAGAGTAAACCGTTGAGACGCAGAACAATGAGAAAAAGAACTACTAAATGAAGAGGCATTTTTCTTCAGCGTGCAATTTTAGGGTAATTTTACTAATACAGTTTATTTGTCATTTATTATTATCATTACTGATGTATTACTTTTATTTCTATGCACTCTGAAAATCCACAGTGGAACCAGTTATCACATAGCGCTTTCATGTGCTGATCTCTGAGCAGATTAAAGCGGTGGGATACTTTATATCCACTAATAAATGATAATAAACTCAAAAGCCTGCTGCAGCGGCTCATAAATCTTTCCCCATAAATCTGGTGGAAGACGTTTCCCTTTATTGACTCAACAAAACGTCTGTGTCTCATTAGTTGATTTCCTTCAGACACTGAGCACCTTCTTGTTATGAAACATATCGCTGAGCGCCGGAGCCGAGCCGTCCTGAACACCCCGTCTGACTCATAACGTGAAAATAAAACATATTTATAACATTCAGCTTCACTTCTAATTTAATTAGTTTTCTCAATTATATTAATTACAATACCGCTGAAATCCAGCAATATTTGTAAATCACGTCAACATGGGATACTCATTAGATGCATTTGTGTAGATTGTTGCAGCTACACAAGAGCAAAGCAAAAGTGATCCCTCTAGTGTTGAAACAGTAAGCTATAAAAGGAGTCAGCTCCAAGGTAATAGGAAGGTTAATTCTGCCTTTCCCCTGTGATGATCACTGAGGCTTAACTTAATAGAGAGCAAATATGTGCTGCTTCATTTAACAGATGGCTCCGACTCAGAAAGGAGAGCTTTGGGTGCTTGAGCAAGTGATTCAGCGCACAGATTATAATTTCATTAAGATGAAACTTATGACAGAAAAGGTTACATGTATGTTTAACTTTCAGCTGTTGAAATACGCAGTAAATAACTAATGGCATATTAATTTAGAGCTACATAATATTATATTGTGGGTCTGATGAAAAATATTTAAGTGCATTATGCTATAAAGTACTTTCTTGGTGTTATGCGTTGCAGTAGCATTTCCTCTTTTTTTGTTTTTTGTTTAATTTAAAGGTGTAGTCAGTGTAAATCCCTTTCTAAAACACAGGATTTATCTAATTGTTTCACTCAGTGATCTGCAAATACCTATCCATTTATTGTTTTGAATCTGCCAAATTAAATAACTGAAAAACTATTGGACATGAAATTCAGGGGAATTTTAATCTTTTGTTTTTTATTATGTACTTGAAAATTAACTCTGGTTTGAAACACACACAGCAAATCCAGTCAACCACAGACTGGAAATGAACCAAAGGATGGAAGCTTGTGTGACCACGGCAACAGGTTACAGCCTCTGTCAATCTTTTTCTGTCCTGCTGCCTTTGTCTAAAGTATGCAGAGCAACATGCTGATTAGCTTTTTGCCTTCCCCATTGCTTGTCTGGGGGAGCTTCTCATGACAGCTCCTCAAACATGCAGCTGTTGTCTATGTGACATTTTTCAAGTGGCTTGGTCTTCTTTTCGGTGCAAGGTGAAAAGCCAAACTAAGTAAAGGTGTAACATTTCTTTGCTTTTTGCTGTTCAATTTAAAAAGTGTTCCAGACTGTCCTTGCACTACAAAGTCTTAAATAGCTTTGCATTTTCCATATCTGACCTTAGCTTTGATATAGTTATTTTATTCAATAACTTCCACCAGCTTTTGGCTTTAAAAAAAATTATATATATATATATATATATATATATATATATATATATATATATATATATATATATATATATATATATATATATATATAAAGGCAATATAACGGCCATAAAGATCACCTTATGCACTAGCAATTGTAGAGTATATGATGAAGTTTTCAATTCTCAGATTTCAATAGTTTCCCCAAAATTTGTTATCACTTACTGTTATGGTGGATCTTTTTTACTGCAAAGGTTTGAAGTTGAATAAAATTAACTTTCTGTTGCAAAAAGTTGCTGACCTGTGTCTCAGCATCCACTGTCCTCGTTCTTCTATGTGACCCACAACATTTTGGCCGAGATCCTGTGTTGCTTTTGCACTATGTTATATTCCTGCCAACACTTGATAGTAGAATATTTAGTAGCGAGGTAATTGCACGACTGGACTTTTTGCACTGGTGGCGTCCTATCGTAGTGCCACGTTGGGATTTGGCAAGCTCCCGGGAGCAAACCCATTCTTTCACAAATGTTTGTAGAAGCAGTCTGCATGCCAAGGTGCTGGATTTCATCCACATGTGGTTGGAACCTCTGAATTCAATGATTTGGATCGGTGAGTGAATACTTTCGGCAAAACAGAGTAAGCTGTAAAACCAATGGACTCACATGCCAGGGCTAAAAAACACAACTGGACTAAGTTATATTTCACTAGCCTATGTTTTTAAGGAAGTCAAATTTGAGTTTAGTAAGTTATTAAGTTAAGTTACTTCAGTTAGATTTTGCTATTAATGTATGTCTTAAATTTGAACAGTATTAAGATGTTCTAAAAAGTCTTCCTAAATGAGATCCCCCCTGTTATTCTGTTTGTTGATCATCGGTTTTACCTTTCCAGCAGGTTGTGTATGGCTTTGAACAGGAGGGTCCTGCACTCGTAGGACAGTCCACACTCCCAAAGCCCCTCATCAGCCACTGAAAAAGAAGGGGGGGGAAAAAGCAACGTTATAATTTATACATCTCACACATAATATCATTTAAAGATGATGATATCAGAAATGATGAAGCACACATATTGCTTCGGTGCGTGTGTGTGTGATTGTGTGAACAGGGGTTGCTTGGCTGTACAGCTGTCACACTGGCTGCTCTGACATCCCAGTCAGCCCCCACCTCCCCCCCTTGCAGTTGTCAACCCTTGTTAGACAGACAGTGTGAGTGTGTCTGTTTTTGTATAGGTTGATACACATGCCTGCGTGCTTAGGTTTCCACATTCACACGACCGTTTTAGCTGTTCTTCTTTGCAATTTTGGGAGTCTGGAGGTTTAATATCCTTAAATCAACTTTGGCAAAGCCTGCGAGACATAAGCAACGACTACACAGATCTGTCATGTGAACAATCCTGCAGCCTCTCAGACCTCTCCCTAAATCCACCCCAGCACCACCCCCCACCACCCCACCCCTAACCCTTCATTTGCCCTCCCCCAAAAAGGAGACACACACACACACACACACACACACACCCCGACAAAAACATACACAGCGGCCAGTTAGCAGTGTTTCTCTTTGTTCTTCGCCGTATACCTGCAGGGCTGCTGAAGAACTGGAAGATTGTGGGTGGGTGTTGTGTTTGCTGATAGGGTGGTGGCAAACAAACCAAGCATCACAGAAATACACAAGAAAAAAAAAAAAAAAAGGAATGAGAGGCAGAGAGGCAGTTCGCCTGGGGGATGGGTGGCACAAACCCCACTAGATGTTTCCTTCTTTTTCCTCCTGCCTCTTTTTTCATCTCCTCCTTTATTTATTTATTTTTTGATTATGTATTCCTTTCTATTCCTCTGCTGCATTGTTAATACCTCCCCCCCCCTTTGTTTTTGTCTTCTTCTTCTCATACCAAAGTGAATGAAATTTCCTTACTCGCCAGAATTACCCTGTAACCATGGAAACGCTGGCGGTGAGAACATGGCGCCCTGGCATTCAATTTCAACACTGGATTCCCTCCCTCCTTGCCACCCCTCGCCCTCCTCCCCTTCTCCTCCTTCCTCTGTTCTATTGCTTCCAACACCCCCTTTCCTACCCACCCCTCATTTACTCCTGCTTCAGGGCTCAGACAGGAAGCTCGCTCCAGCCAGCTCTTACACAGCGGAGAGAGATACAGCGAGCACCATGAGCAGAATGCAAAGTCTCTGGAAAATCCAACTCATTAGTTCTCCCTGTCTCTACATCTCCCTTCTTTCTCCTCTTGAAAAAAAAAAAAAAAAACTTTTTTTTTTTTTTTTCATTACCAACTCTCCCAGCTCTCTACAAGTCATCTTCATTCCCTCTCCTTGTGGCAGCCTAGGCGGCACACTCCTGACCCCCCATTAGTCTAAATCTATGTAAGCGACTCCTCACCCCTCCATCATTTCAGCGCATCCTGCCAAAAAAGAAACTAAACCCATATTCTTAAAGAGACGACCATAAACAGGAAAAACTTTTCACATTTGCTCCCAGAATTCCTGCAGCACTCAGCACGTGTCACCAATCTCAATAAAGTGACAGCACCATATTTTTAGGAGCCACATTTAATGTAGATTGCCTGTTTGTCTGCTTAAATCGCAGTTGTCAGCAAGCCAGCTCACTGCGCCATATCAATGCAAGGTGTGACAAATCGCTGTAGCAAGAAATTAAGGTCAGGCATCCACAAGAGCATCTGCACACACACACAAACACACACACACACACAAAAAATCATTACATATATAGAAAAATAGAGTGTGAAATACAACATTTGTCTGATATTTCAAAGCAGTAATATCCCAAATGAGTGTGAAACTGACACCCCGTGAAACTGACATTTTTCCCAATAGTCAGCTAGTAACTGCCACATTTTTAGATGTTGCTTCCAGTTAATCAGAAGAGCAACGCGGTTGGCCCAGGGGACGAGAAGGCTGTAAACAGTAAATGCCCCGCTAAGTGCAGTGGCTGTTTTTATAGCGTTACAATCAATCATTAATCACAGATGGAGCTACATGAAGTACAACTAAATATTCTCTCACACCATCGCCCCTTCCAAATGCGTATTACTTCAAGTTCAAAGTACACTGCTCATGACTTTGGTTTCCATTTATGCTAATTAAGTGACACAAGGATTATAATAAATAGCTTATTTTCTCATGCACTCGTTTTGTTTTTAAATGTGGGAACTGAAAATCAACTCTCAATATTCAGTTTAGTTCAGCTTAATTCATTCCAGCACATTTAATTTACTTCTGTTTAAATGAGTTTAATAATCTGTTATCTGTGTTTACCTGCTTGCTCCAATAACTGGATGTTGACAGGATTGGTGCCTCTGTTTTAATTAAATTCAGTCTAATTCACAATTCACTCATATTTAATTAAGTTCAAATTAATTCAGCCCAACTCAACTCACTTCAGTTCAGTTCTATTGGATTTTATTCAAAATCAGCTCAGTCCAAATGAATTGAATTCATTTCAGTCAATTTCATGTCGCTTCTTGTTTTATTTTATTCAACTTGATTTAATTTAATTCAGTTCAATACAACCCAGATCAGTTCTGGTCCGTTTAAACGACTTCAGTTCAGTTCAATTGATTATAGTGTTTTTGTCTTTCAGATTCAATTACTCACACCTCAGTTTAGCCCAGTTTCAAATCTCTGAAATAGATTTAAATTTAGATACACTCTGGTTTCTCCAGGGAAATTTTCCAGTTTGAATTCAGTGAAATTACGAATAAATTCAGAAATAAAACCAGTTTGAAGACATTTATAGCTAAGTTGATAGAAAATTAGTACCTTCTCTCTAACAAAAAAAGTCAATAAAAAAGGTAGTTTAAAGAACAATAGCCAACAGACTGCATTCAATCTTCATTTTGATTAAAGCCCCTCTCCTGAGCATACATTGAATGGCATGTAACAATGGACAGGGGAAAATTTTCCTTTAAAAAGGAAGAGGAAGTTTCTCCTTTTGATAAAATCAGGTAATGAGAAATAATCATTCTGGGAATTCCCACTAGTCGTTTTCAGGCAGAGTCAACAGTAGTGACAGACGCTAGTACCCGCCGTGCGGTCATTCAGAGGCTGGTGGATTACAGTTCTGAAACCTCAAATCTGTTGGGACTTTGTAATTTAGTGCCAGGAGTTAAAATGTTTGGAAAAGAGGAAGAGAGACGAAATTGGAAGGGAAAGATCAGACGGTGGGTTACACCTGAATCACAAAAAAAAGGCAAAATGCTACACACAAATTAAATGCTTCCTAAAAGGGTCAATAATTTACAAAAATAACCTCACAATATAATTAGAAATAAGTGATTTAGACAATACGTGCACTGGAAAAATGGCTGACAGTGACATCTGTTATCTTATTACTGATTCAGATCAGGTTTTAAACTACCAATCAATAAATCTTTCAACCAATACAAGACATTTAATAATCCGCAATGAAAGTCAAAGAGCAATCGAAAATAAATTGTGCCATTTACCACAATTGTTTTTCTTTCAGTGTAGCACTTTATGATTTATGAAAATTAAAGCTTAACAACATTAATGTATTTTGGTAATGATGTTTAAGGCTTTAAGTACCGCTAATTAATTGAACTGATTTCCATAAATACCACGATTGCATAATATTAACACTGTTTTTTTTTTTTGCATCCAGTTATTTGTACTCCTTTATACATGTTATTATTGTTGTCATTGCTTTTAGAAACCTCTAAAATTTGCTTTGAATTTGTTTAATTTGTGCACATTTTACTTTTCATTCTTCACAGCGTGGAAAAATAACCGTTTCCTCTGCGACTATCTAATGTAAGATCTCTTCTGTTTCCTGTTTTTAAGAGCTGCATGAATGACAAAGTTTTATCAATTAAATATTCTTTGCCAAATGTTTAGGTTTAGGCGGATAGACAGATGGACATTAACCGTCGTGTGTTTTTGATAACTCAAAAAGATCAGTGAGAAGTTGTACGGGGTGAACGTATGAAAGCTAACATTTTATTAATGCATGGTAGCTAGTACTGTCACCCAAGGTGAATTCTCATGCAGATATATGTGTTGGGCTTGACTTTGCATGATATATGGGAGTGAGGTCATGCTCTCACAGATGCACGCTTCCTTCACACAACCTTCTCCCCCTCCTCATCTTTGTGCCACAACGCTCTTTACTGCCGCACCGCTCAAAACACAAACAAGCAGTGATGGAACTGGGTCGCCACTTCCACTCTTTCATTTCTTTTCCACCTCTCTTTCTCTCCAGGTCTAGCCCCAGCTTTCCACCTCCCTCGTGTTTGTCCTTCAGCCTCTTTCTCCCCCTCTCATCTCCCGACTGTGCCCGTCTCACACCACAGGAGAGAGTGACCGCTCACTGCTTCAACTCGGTGGAAACAAATACAAAGAGGGTATTGATCTGAGACGGGGAGAAGGCGAGAGTTGAGCTGTGACAACGCTCCATCTTGCACATGATAGTCCCGTGCTCCACGTTTCCTTCCTCCTCTCCCCCACCCTGTGTCTCTCATTTGTTCATTTGTCTTGGATCGATAACACCAGGCGCAGTGATGTTATGTTGTGTCTTTTGCAGGGCGTGTGCCTTCGGCTCGAACCGGGAAGGATGACGTGTGTGCAAAATTCACTCGTTGTCAAAACGCTTCTTTAGTAATTAGCTGCCCCTGCCCTGAAACAGAGGTTGATCTCTTTTAGCTATTCACTGAGGGTTCGGTGATTGCTCATTGTGCTTTCGTCAATAAAAAGAGGGAGAAACATTCACGAGGTCGTGCAGATGGGTGGAAAGCGAAACAGAGCAAAGATTGACACAAGGAAGCAGGGATAAAGATGGTAATCATACATTTCCTAAGTGGATGTACTCATATTGCTCAACACGCTTTTAGATTACAAAGAACAACTGGAGGGAACTATAAATGTGTTTCTACATCTGAAAGTGAGGCGCATTTCTATTTAAAAATAAATAAATACTAAGTTTTACAATTACAAGGCAAAAGCTGAACGTAAATTTCTTTCGTAAAGCCTCAGTGATTGATGCGTAAATACCGACTGGGATGAGCCCAGTCTGTTCTTTTTGTTTTTGTCAGGCTTAAACGCTTTAGATCATCAAACAAATGTTAATATCTCGCAAAGAGAACCTGATTAAATACAAAATAGTTTTGAGAGGATGATGTCTCTTTTATTAGGAGACATCGCCACTACAACATGGGCTTATTTAAAAAGTAATTACCCCCCTAAGCCCTGGTATTAACAACTCCATCTAAAGTTTGTAATGAGTGGCCAATGTTGCCAAGCAGGTGGAGTCTTCTCTCATTTGTAGAGATGTTGTAATTCAGCCAGACTGGAAGGTTTCTGAGCATGAAGGCCCTGTGTGAGGCCATGCCTCTGATACTCAATCAGATTTCAGCCCCTCATCTGAACACTACATGTTGAATTTAAGTCAAATTGCTTCCCTGGTGCACAACCAAGGTGAGTCCTTTGTGATCTCCTGGATGAGATTATAATGATCTCTTGGGGTAATTTAGGTAGATGGTGATTCCTGGAAAGGTTCACCACTTTTCCATGTCATCTCCATTTATGTATAATGTCTCTCACTGTGGTCGCTGGACTCCCACAGTATTAGATACAGTTTTGTAACCCTTTTTGTTCGATACAGTGATAAATGTCATTAACTGTTTCACATATGACATTTCTGTAAATCAGGACATGATGTGACGCTTTTCGGGATCTGCATCGTGTTGTCGGATGGTTATAAGTGATCTTTCATGATTTTGTAGCTAGTGGAACAGAACCAGCAGTCTGAATTAGAGTAATTATCTGAATGAATGAGCCCATCATCTGAACACTACATTATGAATTTAAGTTACTTAAATTTACTTTAAAAATTTGTAAGGGTGCAAATACTTTTTTAAAAGTGATGTCTCCTAACCATGTAACTGAATTGGTACAATGTAATCATGTATTAAGAATAGAAAACTCCTGATATATAGGAAGAAACTGTGCACATAAGCACACAACTGTCTGCGCTGCGTAAAGCCCAGAGTACATTTATTACAGTCAAACTGATGAGTATAGGTAGTTTGAGAACACCCTTAGGTGCTGGATAAGGTCTTAAGATGCCACACAGGAAAACTAAGAGGCCATAAAAGCTGACTGTTATATATCCAGAAAGCATTTTGCAGAGTTTTTGAATCAGCACAAATAAAAGTAATTCTTCTTCCGCATCATCAATAATGCTATTAAAGCTTTCAAGTGTTGATGTATTGGCAACCTCTTTTTTGTACATTTATTGACTTAGGTAATCACCAAATCACAGAGCAGCTGTTGTGGTTATTCAGTATTAGGCAGTTTGCAAACGGGGCATCTCAGGAAAGGGCAGTTTCACGCGCAGCGCTCAGATGACAATAACAGCAGGAAGGCTGTTCAGGAGAGAATCAAGACGTACAAGAGGGTTTAACTCCTGTTATTTATAGTCTTGTGCTGATAACACGCGTCAGGGTCTGGGAAATGAGTATTTATGTGCAGAAAAAGAAATGTAGACACTCAATATTCGCAAACTGAACTGTCAATTCTAAGTTGGAGGGAACTGAAAGGTAATCCACATTAGCATACTCAGAAACAAGTTAAAAAAAAATACATTCCTATTGATTTCTGTGAAACAATGCACTCCAGTGCGAGACTGTGTGCCTTTCCAAACCTGTACCACTCAGAAGTGTCAACGTTGCTCAATGAAGCAAATGCTACAACATCCATTGTTTTTTAGTAAACCAGCCAATAGGAGAAGAAATTACAACAAAGCAGCAAGACATTCAAAACGACATATGCTCAATTTGACTGCAATTTTAATAAGCCATATTTAATTCAGTGAGATGATAAGGTAATTAACATGAAGAGCCTCTTTTTATTTAAACAGTATTCATACAGTGTAATGATCCTGTGAATTGATTATACTGAATCATCCCTCAACTTATCAGCCAACAAATTCATCTCGTTTTTCAAATTATAGGACTGTCTTTAGTTTAGTTTGTTTTAATGGTGGAATTTTCCACACATTTTTTTTTTAATATTTACATTTCATCATTTTCATTCATATAAAATGTGTCCAGCAGGTTATGAGGAAGATATGCCTTTCACTGGAATGTCAGCTCACCTCTCTTGTTTTCATATTGATGAAATATCCTACAGTAAGGTGACAAAATAAATCATGAAGAACTTCTAAAATACTTCTAAAATTAGATTCAAAGATGAACTCCAAAGTCAAAATTGTCTCTATTTCTATAACTAAATGAGGATAACATTGAAATTTTGACAGAATCAGAAGAAAACACAGAACCCACAAAGTCACTCCGCTGCTTTCACTCAGCAGGAAAATAAAAATATTTGTTTCCTGTTCATAAAAGTCCCTGCTGATGTGATTTTATCCAATCCAAGTTTGAGGGTAAACAAAAAGGTACATCAAGCAATGACTGCTTCAAATAAACCATGTTGTCTTATAAGTTAAATAAGAATAAACACACAACTGTCATAATTATTTAACCCTGATGCATCAATTACAAACTTAACTCACAATAAATTATTCATACGTGCTGGAAAAAGCAAGCATGTCATCTGGCATATTGTATGTTACTTTGCACCATTAGCTTCGCTTGTGGCTTGTTAGGTTTTATTATCCCAATTATTCAAATCCAGGGTCAATTTGTCAGAAATATTATGTACTGCAGTTGATGTGAGATTTGTGATCTG
This sequence comes from Poecilia mexicana, assembly GCF_051168715.1. Taxonomy (NCBI): domain Eukaryota; kingdom Metazoa; phylum Chordata; class Actinopteri; order Cyprinodontiformes; family Poeciliidae; genus Poecilia; species Poecilia mexicana. Next base: position 12,651,467 of record NW_028263381.1, on the reverse strand, counting down.
CTTTTTTATCATCTCTTGCTTGATCTTTCTCTCTGACGCTGTGGAAATCTGTGAAAGTTGAAATAAAAGTTTGAGGACGAGCTAGCCTTTAGCCGTTACTTTTTTATTTACGGTTTCCAGGTACAAGACTCATGTTGTGAAAAGAAGCTCACTACACACATAACGTAGTCACATGTCAGGCTGTCTGAAAAGTGTGGTAATTCTGGAGGAGATTGAATATGAATGCGTACCAAACTTTTAAGTTTTTTGTGTAAAAAACATTGAAAACCACTTATCATTTCTCTTCTGTTTCACAGGAATCTGCTACTTTTTTGTAAGTTGGCATCTGTATTGTCTCCATCTTTTTTTAAGCATCTTCTTTAGTAATAAGCTTGTAAATCATAAAATAAAAAAACTCTATTAGAAGCAATGATACAACCACCAACCTTACAGCACTTTGAATTTCAAGCACATAAACATTGCATGATTACCCTAAATAGGGCTATGTGAAATCAACACATTTTAATATGCAAAACCATGTGACTATATTTTAATGATAACAAAAAATGTGTGCATGGAAGGCAGTGAGACCCAGCAGGCCTGGAGTGATGGAGAAAACCAAGAGCTGGGGTGACAGCAAGGAGGAGGAGGGGGAAGACAAGGGAGAGGAGGAGGAAGAGGAGGCCTGAAAGAGTGAAGGGATGAGGGGGAAATCTGGAATCAATTAGGTGACTGAGCTGGAGCTGCTTGCATAGTTGTGGGGGTGAGTCAAGTATAGAGCCAGTAGAAGAGACTGGGTGTTGTGCCATCAGAGTGTGCGTTCACATAAACACAAGCTCACAAAAATAACTACAGAATTTTCCAGCTTGACTTGTCAGTGTGAATCTTGTGTCTGCCTTAATCTTCTTTTGTAATTTATCCACCAGAGTCATGTTTCTGCCAGAAAAAAAAAAAAAAAAAAAAGGCTCCACCTCTCCTCCGCTGAGGTCAAAGCGGAGGGCAAGAGCGGATGGCTGGCACAGATCCAGGCTATGTCAACACAGCAGCTCATACACTATTCCCTTACACAACTTCTGCTCGTTCCTTCTCTGCACCAGATCTACAGCACTTTGTTTTGTATCACTGGCTCTGTCAATGGGGGAATTTGACTTGAAGGAAAAAAGAGAGAGAGAGAGAGAGAGAGAGAGAGAGAGCGAGAGAGAGAGAGAGAGAGAGAGAGAGAGAGAAGCACATATTGTAGAAAAATGGCTTGTGTCTTGCTGTGAGTGGAGATTTGGCATGCCGAAGCAATTTGAATTTGCAAGCAAAAGCACGGAATATATCAAGACTCAGCTTTAGCGAAACATGTTATGGTCTTAGTGTTTTTTCTTTCCTTTAGTGAATCATATATATATATATATATATATATATATATATATATATATATATATATATATATATATATATATATATATATATATATATATATATATATATATATATATATATATATATATATATGTTTTATGCATAACAGAATATGCAGACTGCACATCAACTGTACTTTTTTTATCTCCCACAAGAGGACTCTAACTTTTCTTACAGGTACTACATATGTCAACATAACATATTTACTTAATATAAACAAAGCCTGCCACAAACAGAAAAAGTGCTTCATGAAACATACTATTTTCTCTCCAGAGCTTCTGGTAAAATGTCTTATTCACAAGCAAGGCATGTCAAAAGTTCTGTTGTTGGCTGCAAGGGCAAACAAAGATTCTTTATTTGATCCTGACATCAGTGGAGATAAAGCGGGTGACTTATTGTTCATGGGAATTTTCCCAGGTCTTTCAGGCTAAATGGTTAGTAGCAGAGAACCACCGAGACTGATAATCAGATAACAAAAGCTGCTGCTGAAATGCACTGTAGACAAGCAACAATAGGTTTTTTGCTAACAGTAAAGAAAGCATGAGCAAGATACTGATATCAAAGTACCTCGAGGTTTTAAGAATATCAGAAATGCTACATTTTCTCCTCTGTACCATTTGCACTCTTGAAAATGCTTTGGATGACTACAGTTGTCTCTTACTCTATGCAGATGACCGTCCCCTTCCTGGGGCCCATTCAAATGGCTGCAATGGTTCCTCCAGAAAGCTTTGTAGGAGGGGCTGAAAAAGGAGCAACTAATAATCACGATCTGAGACACCAAATCAAAAAGCCTGAGCAGAAATTCAGTTTTCCTTAGGTATGTTTTAGAGCCAAACTCAAATTTAAATAATTTGAAAATAAAAAATTTGATTCTCGTGAGTTTTTACCCTTGTCTGACTGTTACAAATCTACCTTACCTTTTAATGCTGAAAGAAAACACAATGATATAGGAAAATCCAATTCTGGCATCACTTTAAAATGTATTTTACACTGCAGCAAACACAATCTGATCACACGATAAACCAGGACAGTACAGATTTTGTTGACAGAATTGGCAACGTCAACTCAAATATCACTATGCTACCTGCACTGGTGAAAACTGACTTCCCTCAGCATGATGAAAGCTTGAAACTGAAAGTGAAGTGAGGAAATGAGAGCATTAAAATGTGTGTTTGACATAATTAGAAATCTTAGAGTCCACACTTTCAGAATCTGTAAAAAACTCAAAATCCCCTGAGGGAGGATTTGTTCCAGGTTTTGTCATGGCCAGTCATATATTTATTTTTTCTGAATTAGATATAAAATTAAGAATTGATATAAAAACTTCTAAAAGCAAATATTTTAACTGTAATAATTAGTATGTGTTATCTTAGCAGAAAGACTTTTTTGGATGCTTTTATATTTTTGAATAAAATAACTTGCTGCACATTTTTGTATTAAACATTTTGTGAACAACCTGACACTATAAGATCAAATGTGAGAATCTCTTTTCATGTAGATAAGGGGGTGAAAACCACATAAAAAACAAATTCAATTTTAACTGAAAAAGAAAACATTTTGACCAGCTTTTATAGGTAAGAAAAGAAAAAAAAAAGACAAGGTAGGCTGTTCTTCTGCCAACAATGAATATGAGCCAATTGTAAAACTTTAAAATGTTCAGGTAAATGGTTAGGTACTTTAAGCTTTTTGCGTATTTGAGGCCTCGAAACCAACATCCCACGTGGTTCACATTGTAAAAAAAAAAAAAAAAAAAGTACAAGGCACAATGTCATGTCTTTACAGAGAGAAGCATGTAATGACATGCCAAAAAAGAGAAAACAAGCACGGTACGCAGCATGACTTGGCATGCTATTAATGTATTTCATGAGATGCGGCTAGAAAGAAAGAGAGGTATCCACAGACAAAAAAGGAATCAATAAGAAGTGGGAACATGTAGTACACTTTGAATGTTACTGAATAAGTGTTTCAACAGAAACTGCGCAGTTAACAGAAGATTAAAGCTAACGCATACGGTGAGTCTCTAAGGATAAAAGATATTTTATCAACCCAAGAGGAAGGAAATCAGTGCAGGAAAACAGGAAATAGGGAAGAAAATTAATAATTTAAGACTACAAAGAACAATCACAAAGCGCACAATGCTGCAACATTATGCTAACAGAGAAGTACCAGCTGCTTCCAGCTCAAATTTCACATCAGATAAACAAGACAGCGCACATCACACCACGACTGTCTTCAAATTTTAACAAGTAATTGACTTCTTGTGCATGTTTTAGCATTTTCTTTTTTCTAAAGTTATGTCTAATTCAGTAAACAAAAATGACACAAACGCTATAATTTATTCATCAGCTCACCAGTTAGCCCAACACTAATTTGGAGAGATGCTGTGAGTGATTTCAGAGTTTCCCATTAAGAAGAGCTTGTTGACAGCATCATTTATAATTTACACGGATATTTGCTGTATGAATGTAAATTCAGTGACGTAATTAGAGATACTGAAGACAATCCAGCTGAAGCTAAAACACCAAGAATCAAAAGTCAAATAAGATAGCATGGGCTGAAAAAGCTGTAAGAAGAAAATTAGATTTAAAAAAAACAAACATTAACAGAGAAGAAACAACAATGTAAGGTGATAAAATGTAGTGACAAATCAAAACTAACTCTGTATGATACCAAAAAAAGGAGTGGGTTTTTGTGTGCTGCTGCAGATTCGTTTCTTAGGCTTCTTGCCAACCGTGGCAATGAAAAAAAGGAGCAAACTGTGCAAAGGAAGGACTGCAGAAATATCCCACATCCTTACATAATTTGACAGTCACTTACGTAGTTTATCCACCCCAGCACAGACTCGTTTGTGCACACAACGAAGCACCCCTCACACATCTTTTTTCAATGTCCGAGAAGCTGTGAAAAGATGTATGCTGAGTGCTAAGTGTTTCCCCTGAGGTCACAGGGAAATAAATAAGCGAATGGAACATGGTCTTATGCACTGTTTTCCACAGACAACTCGTACAAAAAAGCACATTTGTCTCTGTAGTCTCAAAGGATTATAATTAGCCTTTTGGATTTTAGCACAGAATCAAAAAGAAGAAGAAAAAAAACTGAATGAAAATTAAACAAAAATTGGCCTCAGTGCCAATCCTCAGTGGAGATGAAATACAAATTCCCAGCCAAAATGCTGGGTTATTCCTCTATATTCCAGTCTCACTTTAAAACTAATCTTCCATCTGTGATTTAGTGCCCATAAACTGACTGCTTGGTTTTTCTGACAGGATTGTTTTTGATTCTGTACTCTTCAAATATCCCTTAAAATCTGGATCTAGTAACTTTCTCAGGGAATTGTGCCATTAAGTAGTCATTGTTTCAGTTTGTTTCATCTTGTTAACTAGGAAAGCATTATTAAAGTAACTTTTACACATTTTATCACAATAAAATTACAAACTTCAGTGTGTCTTACTTGCATTTAATATGATAGACTAACGTAGGGTAACTTATATCAGTGAGGCAAAAAATAATTTTGTTTTCTTTTTACAAATAAAAGTAAAAAAAAACATTCAGACTAAACAAAAAATGTAACTTTTTGGCCTACACACAAATTGCTATGAGAGGAGGTGGGGGGGGAAATCTTTTACATTTTCTATAAACAATTTCCACAGAGACACACGGCAATGGGAGTATCATTGTTTGGGCGATGCTTTTATTCAGAAGGTTGATTAGAGGCACATCTAAGCTAAAAATATTACAATGCATGAATAAAACTTGTAAGAAGATGCAACAAAAAACAAAAACTTAAGAGTAGAGGTTCTGGTTCCAGCAGAATAACATCTCTAAACATTTACTGACAAAGCCCAGTCAAAGTTCACGCTTAAAGACAACAGAGAACCGGCAGCACTTTGCTGCTAACATAGATGCTTCCTATCACTGAGTTTGAGCTGTTTGACGAAGAAGAACAGGCAAGAAAAAAATTAAGAAGTTTGTTGTTTTAACATAATAAAAGCTCTAAAGGTGTAAATACTTTTGCAAGGTACTTTACTCGTGTGCATTATCTTTACAGTTTCAGGTTTAATAACTGCCGCATAAATTAGGTGTCAAACTGCCACCTCACGCTAAATTTCCTGCAGCAGGCTGCAGTGTCTAATGCGTTCTCTCAGGATTAATCTCATTTGTCTGCGTTGACAGGCAGTAATAGAAACTGTTTATTTCAGCTTAGATAGCTGAATGAGGTGAGGAGGACTCGGTATTTGCAGTTTGCTTTTTACAGCAGCAGATGTTTATGATGACTCCCGTGGTGGTCTAAGTGGGTGTGAAAGGTTGGAATGTTGCTTTTCCAAAAACTTTTTTAACCTTCTTCCAAACCACAGGTAAACATTGCAGAGGATTTGGAAAGACTTCTACTCATGCAACAGCCTTTTTGCCATTAAAAAGAAAATCAAAACAAAAAACCCCACCAAGATTAACTTACTGAAGATATCTTAAGAAAAAAATGCAATATGATGGAAAGGGAAGATTATTTGAAGCTTCCTTTATAAACAATCCTTCTCTAATTGTCCTGGACTGTTTTTAATCCTCAATCTGAGAGTGAACCTTGGCTGTACCTGTTCGTACTTGTTTAACCCTTGCAATAACAACAAATCAGACTCACAACTGTGCATTGTGCAACTGCACCGCTCACACCGACACCCAACATCAGCCGGAGATATTAAATGACATCAAAAAAAAAAAAAAAAAAACAGCAGCGAGGGAGGTCCTGAAGTGGAAGAGTAGAAAGTGAGTTTATCCTAAGTGGCTGTTGTTTGTTTTAAGCAATGCCAACTGAAGTGCACAAGGTCTTTTTGGGACCTTGATATTAAAGAGCGTTGTTCAGTTTGTGTGATCCACTCAGTCTACCTGCAAATGTCAAATGTTAAGCACCCAGTGTTGCTGTGGCATGCAAATTACACCAATTAGGCAAAGGAAAACTGTTTATCCTCGACTTCAGCTGATGTAGGTGTTGAATGACGACTGCTTAATATCATGTAAACAAGCTACGGTGAAAGGTTTTGTTATTTGCACAGAAATATATATATATAAAAAAAAAAGTTTGGCAAGCTTTGCAAATGATGCATAAATAAAGTGAATCATTTGCAGATGAAAGCATAAGAGCACGTTATCATTAATCACTTAAGTGTTTCCTACAATGACAGAGCAAGCCGAGTAAAAAAGAACCGTTCCTGTGTGTTGACCCTTGTGTTAAGCCATAGACACTTGAGCACCTCATTAGAAGTGAATGAGCCTCGAGGTGGGAGGCAGGGCAGCTATTGAGAGGCTTAACAGGACTCCACAGGGCTTCCTAACCGCCACTAGAGGCGAATCGAGAGAGAAACAGAGAAAGTGACAAGCAAAGCTCTCTCTCTCTCTCTCTCTCTCTCTCTCTCTCTCTCCCTCCCTCCCTCCCACTCTCTCTCTTTGTCTCAAAGATACAGCGAGGACGGATGGTTCTCAGCTCTGCCCTGGCAAACCAAGTGGCAGTTCAAGCAATGGCTGAGTTGTCTGAGTTGGTCCCCGTCTGACCCTGGGAGCACTTGTGCCCAGAGGACGCATAGTTTGTGAGGTTTTCCACTTCAGTCAGTATTAAAAATACCGAACACTTCACATCTGTCCGCTAACATCGTCGTCATAAAGAAAATCGATTATGAGAAACAGATGCAGTTGAGTCGATGTATTAAATAAAACAGCAACAGTTCGTCAATGTGGTTCAGTCCCAATTAATTTGTCCGATAAATTTTCTGAATATGTTCATTTATGCAGCACGCGTAACACTGAAAGTTTCAGCTAGTTTAAACTTATTATTGTTGAAATCTTCGTGATCAGCACTAAATTCACTCACTACATTTGACAAAAATGAAGGAACCGCATACTCGCAGCAGAGGATATGAGGCAACATATGTAGGTTTTAGTCATTCAAAAGACACTCTTGTGCATCCTAATTGTTTACACAAATAGCTGCAGAACCTGCAGGAGAACAAAAACCTGTTGTGGGGGGCAATGATTCGCTGGCTTCTGCAACAAAATCAGCATCTCGACACTTGTGACAAAAACGCCAGGGGAAAAAATCAATTTGGCTCTTGCACTCACTTGATGCACACTGAGAGGCTTCACAAACTGCAGATATCAAAGAGAAACGGCTCGTCTTCAAAACGCAGGCAGGGCGTCAATTTAATCCTCAATCTCCCATTTGAAACTATAAGTACATAAAACTCAATCCTTTCATCATTTCTACTAGTAAACTAACTTTACTAAAGCAGCGTTAATTTATATAGACCATAGCTACCTTGAGGCATTTATTCATTTTTTTGTCACAGCGTAAATCAATCCTCCAGGTAACACAACTTACCACGGTTTATAATATGTGTTCAATATCCTTAAAACTGTCAGATGTGACCGACTGAACTCCCCGCTGACAGGGGCTTTTAAGATCCTATTGTGCATCGTGATTGTGGGGAAGATTGTCAGATAAATAATGGAGGGGGAAATGTGAAGCAGAAGTGTACTGTGGGTGCCAAACTGTCATCCTGAGGTAGCGTTAACATCTATAGGCCCATCTCAGCCATTAATTTTGCATATGTACAGGCGGAAGGTGGGGCTGAGCTGCTCTTGTCTGTTCATTGTTCACTCTAGTCCGCATGTAAATGCCTGGTAAAGTTTCAATAAGATTTATTTTTTTCTAAACACTGGATGTTGGTGTTAAACTGGTAATTAACAGAGTCTGATCATTTGTGAACTTATACATTCAGTATTTATCTAGTTTGTAGTTGATTTACTTTGATTCAAGCCATAATATGTCCCTTAATGGGTATATTTAATCATATCTTAGAGTTATACCCACACTTTTCTGACATAGTAAAAGCTTTTGGAGGCAGTCATTCATAAAAACAATTGACACCACTGTGTATGCAGAGTTAGGAAGTGTTACGAGGCACAGCAGAATGTGACTCAGTCGAAATAAACTTTGCTATTGGGAATACAGAAAGAGTTGAGTGAGCGCTTTTACTTTTCTCAAAGATTTTCTAAGCAGGATAAATAAAAATGTTAAGAAACACATGGATTTCTACTCACTGACACAAAACAGTGTTTATTTCTTCAAAATACGTCTTGCTAAAGGTTTATTAAACCGTTGTTTTAAGTACATGCAGAATCTTGGCTTTAAAAAGTAAATAAACTGTCATATTGGATAACAGTATGACAGTTCATGTCAGTACAATAACAAACGGCTCAAACCAATGAGGCAGAAAATCAAGAGAGCATAAAGTTTCTTAGGCAAGAAGATGTGTAGTTCATGGTTTGTTGTTTAAATGTGTCTTATGCCACACAAAAAACTCAGGTAATGCCTGTAGATTGTTTTTCTAAATAATATAAAAAAACAAGTCATCTTAACTTTTCCCCTGCGCAATTTTACCAGCAATAATTAGATGCCATTTTCTACAGCACCCAGCTAAATAAAAACGTTTTACTCTACTCGGTGTCTAATTATATTTAGGCATCTTCACTTCTCATTTTCACCACATGTGTAGTAGCATTAATCTGAAGCAACTCTGCAAACCTGAACAACACACTCTTGTCCAAACACATGTTGAATTTGCAGAGTTTGAGTGACCTCACAGATGGCGTCTTCAGAATAATGTTTGACAGCTTTGTTCCTACAGAACAGCTAAACCCCTCATGAGGAAAATAGAGTTATTGAAGTTTATTTAGGGGTGAGATTTCCAGCTGCTTCCATTCACTGCTATGGTGCTTTACCAACCCACAGCACAGCTTGCTTACAGCGCATCTGGAAACTATTCATGGGGCTTCACTTTTTCCACACTCTGTGATGTTGCAGCCTTATTCCAAATTGTATTAAATTAATCTCTTTCCTCAAAATGCTATAAACAAATAGTTCATTAAGAGAAAGTGGGAAGCTACTTGGAAGATTTTTGCTAATTTATTAAAACTCAATCAAGAAATTACATATACATAGGTATTCATGGCTTTTACCAGGAAGAACAAAATGGACTTGTTTCCGCTGATCATCCTTGAGGTGTTTCAACAATTTAAAAGACGTCCAGCTGATAGGACTTGATTTACAAAGGACCACGACTGTCTACACGAGATTCAACAGCTGACATCGCATGTCAGAGGTCAAACACCAAGCAAGAAATTCAATTAATTGTCTACAAACCTCAGAGAAAGGATTGTGTTGAGGCCCAAATCAAGGGAATAAGACGGCATCAAAAGTATGCCTTAATAAAAGGTACATGTCTTTGCCAAAAGACACCCGAAGGACTGTCAGACAATGAGAAACAAAATTCTCTGGTCTGATGAGACAACGATAGAGCTTTGGTGTGAAATCCAGGGGATGAAACTCCAATCCTTCAGGTATCTTTCTACAGTCAAGCACGGTGCTGGCAGCATCATGCTGCAGGGAATTTTTGCAGCACACAGAACTGGCAGACTAGTCAGGATAGAGGAAAAGATGAATGCAGCAATGTACTGGGTGAAAACCTTCTGCAGAGCACATCTGACCTCAGACTGGGGAGACAGTTCATTTTTCAGCAGGATCACTCTGTGGATGTCCTGGAGTGGACAGTCTAGACTTGAATCCGACTGAACATTTCTGGAGAGATGGCTGCACATACATCTCCCATCCAAGGTAACTGTCCCTGCATGCTTGGTGCTTAAGATGCACAGCACTCTATGCAGTTCTCATTTTAAACAACAGGCAGCGCTAATAAGGGAGATGTATGGCTAAACAGCAGAAACGGCACAAGAAGTAGAGGCATACGAGGGTTAATTTCATCATACACAAACTGAATTAAACACCCAAATTAGCATTTGTTTTAGGGATTTTTGTATTCATGCAACAGTCATGAAAAACGGACCCTAAGTGCTTGTTTTTTGTTCCATAAGATTCCTGTAAAAACAAACCCTCCTGCTGCATACGCTTCCTGTTTTAACAGGCGAAACCGGTGGAGAATGGGGCAAGTTAGAAAAATCAGTCACCCAAAATGACAAAACCAGCCTTGTGCGGCGCTGTTTGTGAGGCAGAAAACACCAGGCTGAAAATGAGTTTAAATTCACTGGTTTAAGCTCATTTACTTTTTTCTTTTTCTTTTCCTTTTTTTTTTTTTTAACTTATTCCACTTATGAAAATCAGCTCTTTGGCAGAGCAGATTACACATGAAACAGAAAAGCATAATAAATGTGAAAATTATATATATATATATATATATATATATATAATAGGCTTTTATTAAGGCTGTGAGGTCTAAGTTGATCATATTGAGCGGAAACAGAAAAGTCAGTCTCATTTCCCCTCCTTACCTCATACAAGCCTCTACACTCGTCCAATAATTTACCCCTCCCCTTAACCATGTTTTACTCTTTCTGAGTCGAAGTCGACATTTAAAGACTCCTCCAACTCTCTTTTCTTTTCTTTCTCATTTTAAAACTCCCTGTCCCCCGTCTGCCCCTCACTTTGTCTTGTCCTCTTTTCTCTCCCTCTTCTTCTCTGTACGACACACACAAAGCTCTCATTCTTTCAGTTTGTGGCTTCTCAGAACGCGGAGCTTGTGAAGGGAGAAGCCTTAGCTCCCACCCCTTCTCTGTGCAGCTGGGAAACTTCACCCCTGCCGTTGCATCTTTTTTTTTTTTTTCTTTTTCTCGTGCATGCGCATGCACACGCATACACACACGTGCAACGCAGGTTCAGGAGGTCACGGGCCACGCCCCGACGGCTAACAAAAGGGGAGGAGAAGAGAAGAAGAAGCGGGAAATTAGAGATCGTCCATCCTTGGCCACATATTTAAAAAGAAGTAAACATAACTGAGGCATTTTTTTTTTCCCCTTAATCCCTGTTCTCTGGCTCATTATCCCGACTCCCTTCTACTGCCAAAGGAAAGCATCGGGACAAAGTTTATTCTGGAGAAAAATCTTGTTTTTTTCTTCTTCTTTGTGCTGTGAAATTGTCAGACCGTCCACACCGCTAGAAACTGCCACAGCCGAAGAACAGACTGATCTTTTCACACGGATCTGAGACGAGAAAGATGTGAACAGGAGGTGTGAAATTTTTCCATTTTCAAAAATATGCGTATGTTGATTTTTTTCTTTTTTTCTCATTCTGGCAACACAGCAAACAAGAATCTTAGGGGAGAAAAGAAGAAACACGTGCAGAACACCACACCAACTGCATAACCAACTCGCGGAAATCGCAGATGTTCTCCTCTCCCGCAAAACAAACCACCTCTTTTCTTCTCCTTGAAGCATGAATTCACATCAAAAAACACACACTCCCTTTCTTCCCCTTTTTTCCTGCCCGCTTTCTCTTGTTCGTGGACTTCTTTTTTTTTTCTTTTTTTTTTTTTTCTATCACTAAATTGCTGCTTTCCACATGTGACTCATTTTTTCAACAGCCTGAGCCAGACAGGGGGGAAAAAAGTCAAATCATGAGTCTACTCGCAGCCTCTCAGTTTATTTAAATCTCTCTCACTTAGGTGAAGCTGCATTCCTCCAGGGGGGGGCTCTTATAACCTCCACAGATCCCCCATTTTCTTTTCCGGCAGAGTCGTTCCCTACTAAGACGTGTGTCGGCCTGGCGACCCAGTTCCCAATTGAAGGAAAATTTTGGGGAGGCTAATTATTCAGTCTTACTGTTTTGAGTTTCACATCTGAGAGCTTTTTTTTTTTGTTCAAAGACAAATCCTGGAGGAATAAAAGAAAAGGAGGAGGCCTTGATTGGCAACCGTACACCCACACCTTTTATTTGCCAAGGAACTGAGCGTGCTCGCAGACATCCACCACCCTGACATCAGAGAGAGCGACCCCCAAAAAAAACAAGGCAGGAGGGGGGGGGAGGAAAAAGCATCAAGCACAAAAAAGCGTGAAAAGGGGGAGGAGAAGCAGGAGGATGGGGCGGGAGGGTTGAGAGGATGGAGGGAGGGCAACTTGTTGACATAGAAATGGAGATAGTGAGTCATTTTATTATTGGAAGACTGGGATTTATATTGTGTGTTCATAAAATAAAGGATGAAGTCTAACCTGTGCTTCTTTGCTTTACGTTTTTTCTCATCTTTGTGGATGAAAAACACACTTAAAAACCTCAAATTAATTGAAAAGTGATTAATTCATGTATTACACATGCATAAGATACATTACCATAACTATTTAAATATGAAACAGTTGAGCAATCAAAAAAAAAAAAAAAAAAAGAAAAACTAATTTTCCTCATATCTATTTTATTCACATCCTGTCTGTGGAACTCGGCCCTAATTGACCTGTCCTGGAGGAAGTCTTGTTAATCTTTAACTCCAGTACGATTTATGACAGAAGTCACAACCTTAAATGCTTTCTAAGAAAACACACATGGAAATAAATAACCACGATCACCTAAAGAGACACTGACTCTGCTGTCCGGCACTTATTTTTAATCTGGTTCATATTTCAACAAGGTATCCTGGTTGGTTTGGTTGAGTGTTTCTACAGAAACAACTGGCCAAACGTCACTCTCCTTAAGTGCAAAGGTGTTGATATGTAACTAAAATCTCAATAAGACACATTAAAATGTGTGGCTTTAGGTTGACAGACTTTGGAGAGGTCGAACACTTCGAAACTACGCTGTACTTTCCAGGCCTCAAAATGCTACTTACTAAAACTTGGCAGAGAATAAAGCATACAGAACGTTCTGATGCATGCTGCCATCATTAAATGATCGGCGCTCAGCTCACTCTACAAGATGAAGAGTGAACACTTTATTCTTAGCGGATTCAATCCTGCCAGCGATAATCAGGGAGGTGAAGCGGACAGCAGTCACATACCAACCGAGATGCACTTCAGCAAAACACCAAACGCTGCCATTGAGATGAGCCACCAGAACAAGGCTGGCTGTAACTGGGCCGCCAGCTGAATGGGGTCCAGTTTACAATTAGCTAAACAATAGCAGTCAAGTGAAAACGTAATACTATTGGGAGTTATGTTTAAGTTATCAACAATGAAGATTATTGAACATTTTTTAAGTGGCAGTATCCAGATGTTACAGCCTCACTCAGCACGCAAAGAGGAATATTTTATTCAGTTGAACCAAATCTGAAGTGAGACGATCAGCATTTTATTCAGATGGACATGAATTGGGCTTTATGTCATGACACTGGTCATAACTTGTAATGTCATAATGTCACAACTTGTAAGGTAATTTGAGGCTTTCCTTGTGTCTGGTGAAAGCATCTCTCTGCAGAGACATTACAACCAGATAAAGTAAGTCTTAATGCCAAAACTGCCTGTTTTATTTGCTTGAACTTCATTAAAGAGCTGTCCTAGAAAGCAGGATTAGTAGTTTAGCCAGCGATGTTGAGCTGAAACGCTAAATTTAACAACCAAACATCTTTTGAAGATTTCATCTATTCCCAAGCTGCTGATTCTTGACTTTAGAAAGATGGAAAAAAAACAAAAAACAAAAAAACGCTTCAGTCTCCACATGATGAGATGAAAGGGAATATACAATGGGCTCGATTTAACTTGAATTAATAAAGTGACTTGTTCATGATTACTGGACAACTAAATAAACACCTTGACAGAGGAAATTAGTGCATTTCTGCATAAACCACTGCATAAACAAAACCTAGCCCAATACTCTCAGCTGTAAGCAAATGATGCTTTCCCATTATCAGGGGCCCAACTCCCCTTTTAATGCACATGCATAAAAGCAATAGAAAAAAAAAAGCTATATTTTATTAAAAGGTGCTTGCGTTTACGCTGGTCACCTGCCCATACAACCCACATCAGAAACTGCCCTGGATGGAAGTAGTAGATTAAAGAGCCGTTTTCTTGAACTTGCTGTAGGTTAAGAGAAGGAGAGCGAAGATTTGGAATAAATTTGTTTGCAGTTTGAAGGAATATCAAGCCTTAATAGCTTTTCCAAACAATGTTGCCTTCAGTGTCTCAAAGAACAAAGTCCCTTGACCTGGAGTAACACAGGACACACTCTCTCACCAGTGCTGCCACCACCAACAGGTTGCAGTGCACTTCTCATCAGATTACATATAAGCAACACAAATTGAGCCGTTCATAGATATTTCCAGTCATAAAACCAGAAAAAATAAAGGAAATGGAAACAGATAGCAGTTGACTGCAGGCTAACAAACCAGATAATCACACTATTTAACCTGCTGACATCATCTTGTTAAAGTATCAGTGATCCTTTGAAAATCTGAATGATACCTACATTTACTTAAAACTGATACTGAGCTTACTTGCTGTCCTTTAAATTAAATTTATGAAAAGTACTGAAGCCTTTCTGTCTTTATTAAAAGTAATTGGATCACGCCACATACATTTTTTGTACTTATTATTTGAATGTGGTATTTTTTGCTTGCAGTGATCAAACTTGAGAATCTTACTACTCCATCCCTGGTGAGAACAAAAGAGCCAAAAGGGAAGTGGAGACCTGTGACAGGAAGGACAAAAGTCAGAGTAGATGACAGTCATAAGTTTTGTCACAAGTTATAACTGTTAAATATTAGCTCAGCCTTCTCAAAGTCAATGACATCCACCACTAATTTTGTTACATTTATAAACGGTTGGGCGAACTGAAATGTATCATTTTTACTCCTTTGTTCATTACAAGCTCAAAGAAACAAATCTTATTTTTATTCTTCATTTATTCTCTTTCCGAAGCATGCTTAAATTAATTCAGAAAAAAGATTTTCAGTCGTGACTGAAGACGACGCAACTGTGTTAAATACCTGTCTCTAATGAATTAATTACCTCATCTGCAAGGAGAAAAAAAAAAAAAAAACACGTCCTTGTGTGTTCACATTGCTGCCGTCTAATTTCTTAATTCTGAAGAAAAAAGGCACAAATGTTTTGAGCGCAGCAGAGGCGTAGACTGTCAAAGCCAAGCTTTTTTTTTTTCTTTTGTAATATAAGCTCTCTCAGGTGCATATAATTAGAGCAAATCAAGCAGGAGCATTTATCTGGAGCAGAAGTTACGCCCCTCTCTGTGAGAAAGCACTTGACTGTTCCTTGTGTCAGGATTTGATGCTGCTGCTGCTGCTGCAAATACCGAAAAGAACGCTTAATAAAACTTTAAGCCCGCTCAGAGCAGAAAATGTAAATCCAGAATCGGTCGGGCAGAGCCGCAAAAAATAAACAGGAAATTATGTACGGCGCTTTAATAACTGAGCTTCCTCTGCTGGCAGATCCATGACAGTAATAACCTCAATCTAACCTGTATTTCTGAAGCAGGCTGGTTTGTCTCCACAGGCCAGATTATGAGTTCACAGCCAGACATGGACAGATGGAGGCAGAGGTTAGTCCTCCCTCCTGTGCTCTGCCACACACACACACACACACACACACATTTGGCAAGCACTTTTTCACAGGACAATTACCTTACGACCTCTGCCAGCCCACACACACGCACACACGGGCACGCACGCAGGCAAACACACTTGGCCAATTACGAACACACTGAAGGAATGATAACAGTCACAGAGGAGCCACTCACACAACCTGTCATGGTGTGCACATACACACTCTACAACGCCTCTAGCTCTGTAAAATATGGCAAGCATCTCTGTTTCTGAAGGGCACAGCGCCCATCTGTAGCTCTAGCACACAGAAGACAACCAGACTGTCAGAGTATCCCTGTGTTCTGTATTTATTAGATTATTTTTACCTTATTTAAACCCTTGCAAAAAAAAGAAAAAAAAAGAAAAAAGGAAACTCTTTTCTTTCTGCTGGCTGATGAGGTCTAATCATTGTGCTGATAATGCAAAGTTGCATTTTTATTCCCTCCTAGCATTTCTGAATTAGCGCTCTCATTTATGGTAACTGTGATGACAAGAAAAATACACAGGATGAATATGATGGTTGTTTTATAGTCAACTACTTTGCAAGTCGGTATTACAAATGTGATTCCCAAAATTTAAAAATGATATTTTCTCTGGTCGGCCTCATGTCTATGCTGCCTGGCTTATTCTCCTCCAGATTAACTTCAATACACACAGTGGCTCTGAAAAGGTGTACAGACTCTGTTTAGAGAGCCAAGTTTTGTAATGTAGAAAAATATGAAATAAATTATTTTAGAAAATTGATGATATAATATCACAATTTGTCCTGTAAGATTTCTAAGAAAATAAAAAAAATCTATTCGTTGGGGAATGCAAAAAATAAAAAGGTTCAGAAGATTGGTTGCATAAGTTTGCACGCCCTTTAACTACTCAAAATACTTTTCTGATGTAGTTTCTGATTTACTTTCAGCAATCAGTTTTCTTGAATTTAGAGCACCTAGGAGACAGAAACTAAAGATCAGACGGACTTCATTGTGGAAGTGTTTAGTCAGGTAAAAGATTTGAAAAGTTACATATTTTTAGTTATAAAACATGGCTCAATAAAGCCAGTCTTCGATAATCAGAGAGAAAGTGGAACATTATGTCTTTAGTTGTGTACTACATGTTGTTATATTTCGTCACTTTACAACCGCTGGCTTAAACTTAAAGAAGTGCAAATTCGTGAAACGGAAAGAAGATAAGGATTCATCCATCCAATGTCTATATTTGCTTATTTGTGCAGTTTTCTTCTCTGTGACTTTCTCCTCAAATCGGAGACAAAGTCGCTGATTTTTCCAGACACTGAAAGCTTCTCAAACCCCACAACATGATGCTGCCACCACCATGTAACATGATGATCTCGTGGTTCAGGGTGATGTGCAGTGTTAGCTTTTCAGCACAAATAGATTTGTGAAAGCCAAAGAGTTTAGATTTGGTCTCATCTGACCAGAAACCATGGGTGCCGAGTCCCTGACAGGCCTTGTGGCAAATCTGAAATGCACCTACTTATAGCCCAAAGTACCACAATCTACATGTTCTCTAATTTGGTAACGTTTGAAGGCAAGTGGTAACTTTGAAATGACCTATTATGTAAAAACCACATAAAACCCCCATTGAAATGTATTGATGTCTATGGCTTTAACAAAATATAAGAAATGTCAAAACAAAAACAGTAAAGCTGAATTCTTAGCTGACTGAGTTCTCCACAAAGATCCTAAAATATGTGATAGGTCACACTTTAAATGGGAAACACCTGCTACACGTGGCTTATTGAATGGCTCTCTAACTCTTTCTTATGTTCCTGCATTCACCTTGACCACATGCCGTTTCAGTGGCACATAGGAGCGCCACCTAAGCGTTATCAAAGTCATCAGCTCTTAGTTTTCTGCGATTGAATCTCCTGAATAGGTGATATTTCACCCACACCCTTCCTCCTCCTCCTGCTGTTGGTTTTATTCATCCGTTGTTAAAGAGCACATTTGCAGGCTCATAAAACAAACTGTCACCTCATTTTTCAGGGATCAAGCAGATGCTTTTATGAAGATTTGTGAATTAAAAAGGAAGAATAATTTGGATTTCGTGAACTGTGAACTCGGTGTTAGGGTTGCCGTGGCTGCAAAGCAGTTTATGTGTTGCTCATTGACGAGGTCGCATAGAAAAGAAAGTGCGCCTGCAAATTTAATGACTGCTTAAATTTGGCAAACTAAAAAGCTCCTTCAATAACAAAAAAAAAAAAACATTGCAAGGAGTAAATAAACCAAAGAGCTTCACACCTGAAAATATAGCTGATAGCACCATTAAGCAGATTAAGAAACTGCTGCAAGAAAACAGGCAATATATATACAGACAGGACAATCAGTTGAAAGTTTACCAAGCTTCACCATGAAAGGTGAAAAAGAAAAATCATTAAAGCTCAGTTTTTATAGAATAAAATTATACTGCACTAAAACATAAAAATATTCTAAAGATTTTTACACGTCTTTTCACTGGGTGGCAGTGAATGTGGAACATGAAGAATAAAGGATGGAGGAAGTAAGAAAACCTTATACTCTATTTAGATCCAGAGTTGTGACTCAAGTCTACGTGTTTAGGTAGAGTTCATTTAATGAGTCATATTTTAGTGTGAAAGTCGCTCCGCAGGGAAGGAAGGAGATAGCAGCTGCTATAGTGACTGCGAAAAAATAATTTGGCCTTTGCACCAAAACAGAGAGGAAGGTGTCCAAGTTGTGACCTGAAAGCACTTGTTTCAGATTTTAGTAAGATCCAACAAAATTGGAGAGCTGAAGCTGCATTTCTGTCTGCCAGCTGATGGATGAGAGAAGACGATCTGCAGTGATGGATGCTGTCAGATTTTGAAAATGAAGCAGACGGAAGCTGTTAAAATGTCGGTTTTACAAAAAGAACCTCTAACAGGCTGCGTTTTATACAGTATAACCTGTAGCCTAAGCAGTGTAGATGCAGTGAATGCATCGAGATAAACAGTGCCCTCCACAAATATTCTACAATATTAGTAATGTGTGAATAAACTTTTAAATAAATCAGGTCTCTAGCAGTGGAGATTGACCTTCTTTACCACCTAAACTTGAATCCTTCCCACACAAATGTGACAAATATTTGTCACATTTTTCAGGCGTTAATTACTGCTCTAACTACAGGGAGGAGGAAGTTAATCAAAGTAGTTTTTCCAGACTTTCTGGCCCTTACTCTACATATTAGCTGTTGAAGTTCACAAGAATGTTGGAAAAAAACAAGTCTGACTTGTTCGGAAGAGTATTGAAGAGATGCCAAAACTCTTCAAAAAACTCTTCAATGAAAGATAATAAAAGCAAAGTATAGATGCCTGGTCATAAAATGTGCAACGTTTGGTCACAAAAACCTCTTGCCAAGTGTGAAATGTGTATCCATCTGTTTGACAGTTAAAGCTCGTTTTACGACAGTCAATACGTGACAGAACAACTCAAAACACAGGAAAGAAAATCAACAATTAAATTATTTAAAGAAAAAAAAAAGGCCTACAAATACATCCTTTGAATCATTGCTGCTAAATGTGGTTCTGTAAGCTTCCGAGTTGCGGGGTGTACTTAGTTTTTTTTTACTCATTGCTTTTCCTCTTTGGCTTTATTTTTATTTAATTCTGCCAGCATCTAATCTGTGTGTATTTTTGTACCCTTGAATTTTAAATCAGTTCAGTACCTGGTGAAACCAGAGCCTGTTTTTTTATTATGACCTGATACACAAAACCTGAGAATTGAAGCCTTTGTGTGTATCGAGGATGGATTTTCTTTTTTCCTGTATCAACTGAATTAGTGTTTGTTTTCTACCTATAAAATCCTTCAAGTTAAGCTTTGGTGACGTGTAAATTTCTAGAAAGCCATGCAAATCTCTGGAAAAATCACCGGCTTATGTCCTCATTTCATATTCGCCCTTACCTAAAATTTACATTTCCACAGATTAACCAGATAAGAAGCTAAAAATGCTACATTACAGAAGGCTAAACGGGTTGTTATTTGGTTCTACTGGACGTGTTTTTGGTTGGTGTGAAGTGGCGGCTGACTGCAGACAGCTGTGAGTCTGTGACTAAGACCTTATCATAGTTGACTCAGACACATTTTTTAGCTATTTGTCTCAAAGGGGAGGACCGGTTTTATCAAGTGATACTGCTTGTTATGACCATTTACAAGGTCAAAAATCCCCACATATTTCCACTGTCATGTGTCGGGATAAAATAAACTGGATTTGATTAACTCTTTCACCCTCTTGTTTGACTTTTCAGTCTGTAAATGTGTTGATTTTGTGACTAAATGAAAACTGTGTGTGAATAGAGTTGTGGAGGTTCACCTCATACCAGAAATAATACAGCTGAAAGTTTTAAACTGAGTCAATAATTGATTATGTGTTTTATGTGAAGTATTTCACAAATCAGAGATTTAAAAAAAATGCTCAATTTCTCTTGACGAAGAGATCAAATCCTGTGTTTAATTTTTATCCTATTCATTTATTGTACTACAGCTAAGAATCCCGCCATGTTCAGGTTAACGACACTTTATTTAAATTGGCACACTTTTCATAAACTTTCATAAGTTCATAAAAGTCAAATACGGAAACTAAAAAAACTAAATCAAAAGATCCTGCTGGACATTGTTTTTTCTTTTTTGCATGATAATCCTTGGAATAGAAAAAATCAAAATAGCTGGAAATGTTAAAGTCTTTATATTGGTCTCCATTTGTTTATTTTGTTCTCTGTTGGATGCTCATTTTAACAGTTTTTTTTTTCCTGCGGCAAATTAAAACCAGATTTGAAAAAGTCCCCAAAAATACTTGGTCAGTTTCAAAGAACTTTAATCATGATTGTTCAATAAATTCCTGAAATTACTGAATCACAAAACCTACAAAAAACAAACAAACAAACAACAAACGTCTTTGATACTATTTCGGCTGGAAAAACCGTTC
Organism: Poecilia mexicana; assembly: GCF_051168715.1. NCBI lineage: Eukaryota > Metazoa > Chordata > Actinopteri > Cyprinodontiformes > Poeciliidae > Poecilia > Poecilia mexicana. The sequence goes on along the minus strand of NW_028263381.1, from coordinate 12,630,798 downwards.
GGAAGAAAAGTTGAACGTAGTGAATTGAAATCAGTCCACAGTTTTGTGTTTAAAAACCTCACTGCAGAGCAAGCTTAAAGCGGAAATCCAAATCCTGTAATGTAAACAAATGTTTGTTAGTATCGGTGTCTCTTTCCTGCAAAAAGCAGCTGAGGCTCGATTTAAAAGTCCTTCAGATTCTACAGCAGCCATTCACTCCTCACACTCAGCGTAATTTAAGGTTGATACAGAAAGATTTGCTCAGTTCAAGTCAGCTAAAAAAAACACCAATGTTCATTTAGATGTTTTCGAAACAATATGTGTAATAACTTATTATGATACACAATGCACCATAATAAGGTATTACCCTCAGCCACAACCACCAACGGTACACAAATGGCAAAAAAAGATAATTTTTTTCCCCTTATTGTGAGCTGACAGAATTGAGCCGAGTTCTCATTTGAGATGGAATTACTAAATTGTAAAGTATAAAAATGTGAAATTACTTTGACTATATCAGTAGCATTAGCTTAAGTAAACCACAGATCCCTGTACCGTTGCTAATAGTCTGTACAATATTTATTCATGTAATTGATCATTTAAATGATCATTAAAGATCATTTAATTTAGTTATTTTCACTTTATAAAGACAAAAGATCCTTTAGTTTCTTCCTCCCTTAATTGACGCCAGCGACAGACTGTCTTCAACACTAAAAAGCTGCACTGCATGACAAGTTAATTCATTTGAACTATGTTTATTAATCTCCACATGTAAGGCACAATCTGCTATACGTGGAGATGAGCTACATTAAGGTGGTATGGTTTTACACGACTTGATACGTCACTAGAAGGAAGGACAAACTATTCCTTCTTTGACATTCATGCGCTTTTTTTCACAAGGCCAAGTTAAGTAAATCCCTTTGTTCTGATTTTACCTTGTTATGAAAATGACTGGCTGCTTTCAGAAGACGGTAAAGATTTCCCACAATTTCCATATAACAAACAACGCTGGTCTTTGAGAATCCAACGCTTCCGGCACGAAACATAAGTACATGAAAAGGCAAATTACAGAGAGATTTTCTTATCAGCAGAGTCTTAGGTGCAGATCTCTCCTTGTGTGAGCGTTAAGTAACCTTTAGTGCCTCGCTAGTGTCATTTATTACTTTATTGATTGTTAGATTCTATAAAAGCATATCAACATCAGAGGTCTGGTATAAAAACCGCTGGCGAGCCGCCATGCGTTGCGATGGGTTCTTCAAATTATTCTGTAATGAAATCATTACAGAATAGAAACAAGCTAATAAGCATTCAAGATACCTAACCCTTCTGCATGTGGATGCAAATTTACTAGATGTTAATTGATACCTTTGTGAGATTACTATAAGTCTAACCATTTTCTATGTTCGGGTTATGCATGTGTGTCCACAACAGCCTGCTCATTTGGGTGTGTGTGCGTGTGTGTGGGTGTGTGTGTGTGTGTGTGTGTGTGTGTGTGTGTGTGTGTGTGTGTGGGGGTGTGTGTGTGTGTGTGTGTGTGTGTGTGTGTGTGTGTGTGTGCATTCATATTTATGTCCCCCTGTCCAAAATATGTCACTTTCTCTCCGGCTGTGCTGGCAACATGCTGATGACTCAGCCCATTCAACACATTAATCCTGTTTCTTCGCAAAAACTGTACTCGGCCCACGCCGAGTTTTTAATATGCTGCATATATTACAGACCATCTGATTTCAGGAAAGCAAGTCCATGTGAGCTGAACTTGACGTCTTAAGGTTTTTCGTTAGGAGCCATTACAGTGCTGCGGTGGCAGAAAAAAAAAGCGGTAATACTGGGTCAAAGGTGCGCACACTGTCAAATCTATGTCAGAGTCGCGATCGCTTAACTCATATCGACATTTACACAACAGCAATGAAAACAACACATACTAGGCATTTGCATAAACTTTCATAATCTCACTTTAATACTTGAATACAAAGAAATGTTAAAATGGGCCAGTGAAAAATGGGAAGTTAGTAAAACAGACAGAAAACGCAGTGAGTTTCTAGTCATGGACGCCAGTGATAAAGTTAGAGCAAAGGGAAGTGACTGAAAGACTTATCATGCTTTACTGTGTAAACATTACTTTGTTTTATAACTTACCATAACAAAATATTTCATAACATCTTTAACAGTCATTATTTCTGCTATTCAATTGGCCTAACAGCCCAATTTAAAAACTGCTTTCAAAGCCATACCACCACTCATAAATAATATCACACTTTAATTATAATCTTCAGTAAGAATCCAGAGGTGTCAATGTGAACTTTTTGCACTTGTAAAACATATCTCACAGACTAATCCTGACGAAAGAGGGCAAATTAATTTTACTGAGCCAGACTGAGCATGATTTTCATATATGAAAATCTCAATTCACAAGTTCTTAAGGTGATATTTCAGTTATTGGTATTCTACTGTAATGTTAGTTATATTGTAGTGCTCAGTTTTCTAGTCTTTTGAAGCTCAGGTCAGATTTCAAGTAGGATTCCTCCATCAAAATCGATAAATATGTACCAGCAGGAAGTTGCTTAGAGTTATGTTTGTTTTGATCAGACGTTATAAAGCCTTATATTTCATAAGAGTAAACCAACCCAAGATGGGATCAGAACCATGATAGCAATAGTGTATAACATGAAAGTTTTACAAATTAAAATAGAATTAAATGAGGGATGTTAGCATTTGGCTGTTATCCCTTTATTGATGAAAATAATTAGCTCAACTCAAAGATACTAACTGGTGCAAAATGATTGGCTTTTGGTCATCGGGACAAAAATGTAACACATGAATCAAAGAGTGAAGGAGCAGATTATTCTAGGGTTGTTTTGTTGTTGACATCTTTAGTTTTTCTTCTAATGTTTTATTAAGTGTCTAGAGCGGATGTGTCGTTACCCTTCGATTTACAGGTCAGATTTAGTTACACGTCAACATTGTCCACATATTCAAAAATAAAGCAGGCTATTTATCTGTGTACCGAAATTGAATTTAAGTGTCTTTAACTAAATACAAGTTTAAATCATTGGATCTCCAACGTAAGTTGCATTATTTTAGGGCCTGTTGGAGTTATTACACGTCTTGTTGCCAACAATCCTTTATTTTGTGTAAAATTCCGCAGTCTAATTTTGCACCGTTTTGTAACGAGTGTTAAGCAACATCCTGTTGCCACCCGAGCAATTAAGCCTTCTAAGAATTTTCCAGACGGACATCAGTCTTCGCCTTTTCACACAGAAATCTGCACTGCTTTAATTTTCATTTATGACTCAAAACATGAAACAGCCTGCTAATTATTCACACAGCGGCAGCTGTTGCCGTTCTGTCAAATCTGCATAAATCAGCCAGTCGTTTCTGAATGGAAGAGCGTCTCCGTCGCAGGAATTAACTCGCACAATTTGTGAGTGGATATGGCATCGATTAGCAACAACAATCATTAATTTGCTGCGACTGGTTCGTCTAGATATTCGTTCTGAAAACCCCTTTGGTCTTCATAAACAGAAAACATTGAATAGTAATTGATGCAACCTCTCACAGGAGCTGATGTACATCTTATGTTATTAAAAGCTCTTTACATCTGTCTAGTCTGAAATTAGTTCAAGATGCTTGCGAGACCCAAGTTTTTAAGAGAACCTCGGGTTTCTAGCACTAACTGAAACAACAGCTGATCATGTAATGCGTGGATATTATTAAGACACAGTATGCTGCAACTGAAAGGCAACAAGGCGCCTTCACAAAACCAGGAGATATCAGATAAAGTTAGAGGAAAAAAAGAAAAATCTCATGAGGGAGACAAAAACCAAAGGAAAGAGAAGCAAACTCAGCAAATAGATGTTCAGGTGTGAAGCTTCCTAAGACTTGACAAAACACTGATATTCCCCATGTTACGACTGACTCTAATTTGGAGAAAATCCAGCCTCTTCTTAATTAACAATTACCAAAATCCCGTTCACACCCCAAGTGCTATTTTCAGCGCTTAATGGGACTTATGAAGAAAAGCCTGTGAGATTTTACAAAATAAGCGAAGTAGTCTTGTTATCATCACTGAAAGAAGACGGTGTGTGTCTGCGGGATTGTGCGACTGTGTAGGTGTTTGTGTGTAAGCGAGCACCTGTTATTTTTTTCCAAAGCAATCCTCCTAAAGAAACATTTATGCAAATACTGAAGCACACAGCCTGCAGTAGTATCACCTGTTTTCAGTTAAACTTTCCAGATACGCCCAGGTTTCTCTTGAGTGTCATGAATCTTCATTCTTCTGATATTTTATGTAGCGATTTTTGGAGAAATTAGCTGGTCAGAAACTGAAAAATCCTATCCTTTTCTGATGCGTGAACATACCATCCTTAAAGGCTCGCAAATTGCAGTAACACAACTCCTTTTCAGTAAGGACTAAGTTAGGTATTTTGGTATAGCTGGGGTGATTAAAGATGTGACTGTGTGATACAGACATGTTCAGCCATGTCTGTGGCTTATTCAAACTTTAAGATAAAAAAAACAACAAAGTTGCTCTGTTTTATCCTTTAAAAAGTCAAAACAAAGGAAAAGGTTCATATTCTGTAGCCAATAGACAGGGAGAGCTGTGTTTACAGGTAGCAATGCTAACCATGCAAAACCTGTTAGCATTATTATGCTAGCAGTAGAATAAAAAAAATTAATTTATATACAGAATTTTTACTGTTTTAAAATACGAGTCAAAGCCAAATTTTAAAGAGACTATATGAGAAAATTAATGGACACTCAAGTTTAAACAGCAATAATTATAGTTCTTACAAAAAACTGTGAACTCTGCTGCAAAACTCTGATTGGTGTTATTATTAGTCCAATGTAAAACATGATTCTTTGTATGTGAGTTTAACTTTTCCGCTACTACTAAAGTGTAATAGTGTAAAGTGCGTTGGGTGATCAATTAATCTGGAAAAGCTCTACGTAAGCTTAGTCCATTTATAAGCAGTAGATTTGCAGTCTGCAGCTTTAGGAGTAATCATTTCAACAACCAACTTTGTACTTACAAATATGTACTTTTCAGTCACCTAAACATGACGGCAGGTTTTGAAACAAAGCTCAAACAATATAAGATTACAATTAATTTCTCCAACAGCAAAAAATTTCCATAAACCCGAGACATGGAGGGAAAAAAAAAAAATCGCCCTTTGACACACCAAACTTCTGATTACGTCTTTATTGTCTGAATGAATAAACAGACAAATAAAATCACACTTTTGAAAGCAGTGACACAACTGCAGCAGCTCCGAATCAATAGCCATAAAATGTAATAGAATTGTCTCAGTTATTATCAAGTTTACTGGACCTCAAAGAGACTCATAATCAATATTTTCGGTAGCCATTAGCAGCGCTTAAATTGGTGAGGTAATGCTAAAATTTCGCCCTCCTACATACTCGTTTTATGGGTTCAGGTAATGAAGTTTTTGCTCTCAAAATCAAATCGCTGCCTCCTCCTCTCGCCACACTGACTCATTGTGTTATTATGATAGTTAGGAGCCCGTGTGGATCTTTCGAAATCAATAAGTACGACAAAATGCATTATTCAGGGAGGCCATTGTGTGCCACTGCAGGACGGTGCACTTATTTGTACATAAGTACAGCTTGATGCAAATATAACTCTATGCTGCTCATTTGTACAGAGTAAAGGGCTCTCCCTGCAGCAGCAGTTAGAACATTTGGCAAATACTTACTGCAGCCCCTGAGAGGCCTTTTCACATCAAGTCAGCTTATTAGGTAACTGATGCTTCAACCTCTCAAACCAATATACCTGTTTTCCCCTCCTGGCTGTTGTTCTGCAAAACCAAGCCCATTATAATCCCTCTCCTTTCCCCCCCTGTCTCCCACTGTCTTCCTGTGGCTCGGTCGATATGTTGGACAGCCATACACGTGCGTGGGGAGATAATGCAAATGTCTCTATAAATAGGGACAATAATGCTGACAGTAGCACTCTCCAAAGTGAGATATCGCAGTGTAATTTTCACTAACACGCACAGGCACAAATCCAGGTATCCGGTAAACAGTAGCAAGGGGAGGAGAAGAAAAAAAAAAAGAACCCCAAACTCCGTCGCTCTGTGCTTCATCACAGCGATACTCCTGAAGCAGCACAAAAATGCTTGAGTTTGCAAACCAAACACATTTCACATTTATGCTATATGAGGCTCAAAAACAGGAGCGCGCCACAGAAAACAGATCAATGTCTCCAGAACATCTTGAACAAACAGCACAGCAACTCCGATCTGCAGCCGACTAAATAACCTGAATATTGACTTTGCTATATGTTGGCCTCTGCGGCTCATGTAGTGTATTATGTTCAGGCACACTTTAATGCTCAGATCCATTTGGCACTCAAGCGGCTCACATCCCTGGCATGCACCTCCATCTCATTTTTTATTTTTTTTTTGCAGTCGGTTTTTCATAAAAACCAACTAAAACCAGAATATAGCTGTATCCCATGCAATATTTCCCCAGTCTATATAAGTCAGCGCAGCGTAATAAAGAGCAGCCATCAAATTATGCCTGGTGTACAAGCTTCTAACCCAAACTTTGAGAGCACAATAGAAGCTGAGGTAAAGACCGATGGGATGAAAAAATAATTGAGACGGATAGAGCAGAGCTGCGAGCCTCATCCTTCATCTCTGTCACGCTTTTTTTTCTTCTTTCCCCTCCCTCGCTTTCTCACCTTTCAGCTCATGATGAATGACATCAGAGAAGTTGGGCTCCTCGCCCCACCAGAAGATCCACAACTCCCTGGCATCGGGCTTGATCTTGCGACGCCACACACACAGCAGGTTGGCCTGTACGCAGTGCATGAAGCTGCGCAGGACCGGGTCGTCCTGGGCCGGGGCCGAGATCACGGGCCCGTACTCCCCGCCGCTGCAGAAGCTGTAGCGGCGCCATTTGATGCCCGTCAGCTCCGCCTGGAAGAGGAGAGTAATGATTAAAGCGTTGCAGCAGTGAATGTTTAGCTATTCGACAAGCTAAGAATTAGTTCTTGTTAGGCAATGTTATCACTACAGTCTGCTCAGAATAATGTTTGCTTGTAGCTGTGTGCTTGTGTGTGTGTTGCTATTATAAACATAAAGATGCTCCAAGTCAGCTTGAGCACAGTTATCAGACACATATAGAACAATAAAGCCTTATATAAGACATCTTGCTCTAAGTAAAACTTATTTTTCCAATGAAACGATAAGAATAAAAAACTCCAGTATAAAATGTCTTAAAATATTCAAATTTTACACAATAATATCCCTTTGAGTTTGACACTAAACAGTTTTCTGCATCTTTAACGGATATGAGAACAACAGCAGATCTTGATCACCGAAGACAGAACTTAATGTTTTACATCAATAATTAAAATTTGGGTAAAGCTCTGAAAATGCAGAAGCAGAGACGAAAATGTTCAACATGTTCTAAATATCAGCAGCGGCCTCGTTTACTGGTGATCAAAATATGTAGGCCATGGTGCGATGAGGTTATAATTAATAAAACGTCAGACGTCACAGACCAACTGCTTGTCATGGAGAACATGATGTCACTGGTGCTGCTGACGAGAGACAAAGCAGAGTTATGATGCATGCTCTGCATGGATGTTGCTGAAAGAGCATACTCCAGCACTTCTCTAAACTATAGGACTATATGGGTGAAAGTGACTGCAGAGCAGCAAGCGGCTGCATGAAAAGTGGGACTTTCGTCAGCATGCGGCCATCTATGCTGCCGTGGAAGTTCAGGGAAACAGCTGCTCCCATCAATCAGCCAGTGAAATGATTTCTGCAGGTTTTCATGGATAGCAAAAAAAAATACCTGCTAGTGTTAGGTAGAAAGTAATTAAAGCTTCATTTCTATGTCACTGATGTGTGTTACGCTTTAAAGACTTTAAATAAGACACAGACTTCATATTGTTAGCAATTTTTACAGTGATAACACTGGACAACACAGCCACAGACCTTCCATATCAGCAAATATAAACATTCTATAGGGCAAAACTGATTAATCAATTTTCCAAAATAAGGGGCTGCTCACTGGCAGGTTGCTGCCCTGGGCAGTGAGCCACATGGCCGAATGACTGACACTTTGAGTTCTTCTTTGGTTCATTTGCTGCCAGGCTAATCTACAAAGCACTAATGAATTCATGATCATCTCCAGAAGTTTTCACCTTTCCAAACATTTGTCCACAACCAAAACAATTTTTTTTAACTTTCCTCGTAACATTCTACTGCAACAAACTGAACTTATCACAAGGACTCAACAGCTTAGGAGCAACACAAGGTTGTTGTAAAAATACAAAATAAAAAAATAGGAGAAAAGGAACATCAGTTATTGTTTATCAGATGCTTAAGAGGGAAGTTTTGTTATTGTATGTAAATACTCCATAAAGTGTAGCAGGAAACTGAAACCGAGCCAGATGCTGTCATGTGTAGATACTCTTGTAATGAACATTCCTCCGTTGCATTTGTGTACGCTTCCTAAGGGGCAGGGTAACAGTTTCTAAGCATGCTGTGAAGATCTTTAGAAATGTGGACTCCAGAAAGAGAGCATCAGATCTCTTTATAAACACTCAGGGCAGCCCTGAGACACAGCTGCTGCAAATGCAAAGCTCAATTTGGACACTTGGTTGCATAGCAGTGAACTATTAGGGACTTATGGGAAGCATTTCTGGACGTATCATAACACATCATACAGTTTGGAAAGACCAATCCTACGTGCTAAGCTTTCCTGGAAGTTCCTGAAAAATATCTTTAAGAAATAATTTAAAGATTGTTGTAGCCATGCAATTCTTTCTGTGAGAATAAACCAGCTACCCCAGACAGCACTGGGGTTAGGTTTCTTCAAAAGGAGTAGGACTTCTTAAGTGAAGTGATGAAATTATAAACAGTTAATTTCAGCAACAAATCCACACAGAATACACCCAAATCAAAGAAAGATAATGAGAGAGGACAATTATTGTCTAGGAACGGCCTATAGGCATTTAGTTTGGTGCTAAATTTTACCAGAAACCTGTGATGTGACCTGCAGATGGTTGCTGACAAGAGATGATGTCCTTACAATCAGGTATTCAGACAACTTTTGCCAGGCAGCGAGTGCAAATGTTGCTACGTCTAGATGTGTGATGCTGATAAGTTCATGAGTGTGCAAATGCAACCAGGCCACTTCAGCTTTTTCATTCTGTTGTTTCTCATGAATATGTCTCTTTTTTAGTAGAACTGTACATCTTAATTGTCACATTATATACTTAAATATAAAAATAATTTTCAGTGATTTATCTTTTTTAATTTTTTTGTATTTAAAAAAAAACAAAATATATATATTTTTTTACAAGATTCTGTGTCTTGTAAGTCCATTATCTGATTTTGAAGTCTGCTTTTTTTCTAACATATTGTGCTTTCAGATCAAAATGCTGATCAGACAGAGCTCGTTTTATCAATAACTCCACAGTCGCTGTCAGCTTTTGCCCTCTTCCTGTTTGCATGACTACAAGGCTTGAGAAAATGTTTAAGATCAGTCAGTGTCTCGCTGATAAGCTGTTAGAACCTCGCACATGGCATCGCTTCACTTGAGGAAGACTAAATAGTGTAATCGCCGCAGAGAGACGAGGAGAGAGACAGCAAGGCATAAAAACGGATATGAGAGGAACAGCTGAGTGAAGTCAAGCTGAAGAACCAGCATGTTGACTCATGAGGGAGGGAGAAACAAGCAGAACATTACTATCTGGATACTGTTTGTGTTGCTTTTACCAGTAACGGATCCAAGTTACAAGTTTGCATACACTCATCAAGGCTAAGATTTTTATGTGACATAAATTTTGACTTTTAGAAACCTCTGACCTCTTTTAAAGGGGGGAATGAGCACACGTCATACGTGTTGCACACGGCTGAGGTTTCTGTGGAGTTTCTCTAATCCACACATTGTCAAAATTCTACATACATGCTCAAATAAATACAAACATACCCCACTAATACTTGGTTTCATGTCACTTAGCAAGTTGCAGAGAAACATCATGGCCATCAACCAGTTTCTCGCAAAATTCTGGTTAAACATTTGACAGCTTTCCTTTTCAGAACTTGGTAGATATCTCCTCAGTTGGTTGCTTTCCTGGTATTCATTATTGGTTTTCAATGCAAGGTCCATAAATTTTCCAAAAGTAACACATCTGCGTTGAATAAGACCCTCATCATGATGCTACCAAGAAGACGCTACAATAAAACTTTTCTCCAGAAAGTGACTGCACTTGGAAACTAAGTGACATTTAAGGAAGTATTATTAGGAGTGAATGTAAATATTTAAAACTGTGCAAAAGACAAAAAAACAAAACAAAAAAAAGCACTTAATTTTAAAAGTCACTGAAGTTATATTTTGAATCTATAAAACAAAGAATTCAAATTCATCAGAAGAATTTAATATGGATTTAATGCCGTTGATACGCATGGAAGTAGATGTCTTCCTACAAATGTACTTTTTTTCTGTTTCATCAGAAACAGATGCCTACTCCACTTTCCTTGATCTTTTGGGCGTTTTTTTTTTTATTTTTTATTTTTTTTCCATGAAAACACTCTTGATCCTTCTGTGCTTTGGAAACTTTTTACTATGTTTGTTTGTGTCTTTGTGCATGCAACTGTGCATGAATGAGCGCGGTTCACAAAAGGCATTGCGGAGCAGGAAAGAGATTTGGCATGTAGGGGCAGGGGAGAAGTGGAGGGGCCGGGGTCTCTCAACACTTTGCGCTGCCCTCCTCTTCTCCCCTGTGTCCACCCAGCTGTGAGGATCGTGTTTGGCACACTAGCCTGGGCACCGAGCCATCCGACGACAACCGAGAGCAGAAAAATACTGACCCATTTTCACACTAGGACAGGTAGAAAGAGGGAGCTGAAAGGAAAACAAAGCCTGCAGAGTGTTTGAGTGGATGAAGAAAAGCCCGCTTTTTTCAGGTTTGACGATTGTGGAGGAAGGCACCAAGCATGATTATGTAAATTTAAGTGCAAAAAAAAAGAAAAAGAAAAGAAAAAGAAAAAATCTGCATAAAACATTTGACTTCTACAGATCTAACCTTCAATGGAGCATCCTAAAGGTGAGCACACACTAAGCCGTGAGCATGACCCCTATGAGCATCCAAACAGTAGAGTGCACCCATAATTACAAGGATGTCCCTCCTGTAATGACAGCATGTGTAATGAAAGACATAAACATTGGCGCTGTGATAAGCCAAGCACTAAAATTAGCCATGACAAGGTCAAGGATGCTGTTTGTCCCAAAGCAAAGAGAAAGACATCTGCTTGCACTGCCTCGTCACTCCCAGTCAATGTCAAAAGTTCCTCCAGTGTTTGGCGCAGCTGTCTGCCAACCGCTGAATGTTAAGGCAAAGACGGGGGTTTGGGGCGGAGGGAGGGGGGGGGCAAGCAAGACATCAGGAAATGTATTCACAGCTAAGGCACACCAGTTGTGTTAAAAAGCAAAACAAGCTCTCCTTCGAACTCATTGATAAATGGGCCTCTCCAGACATGTAAGACAGAAAATTACTCATCTCGGAAACATTTTTTTTTCACTCTCTCTCTCTCTCTCCCGCGAAATGCGAAGAGATGAGAGAGGAGCTGTGCTCGTTCCAGCTAGATTCCAACATCAGTCGGATGATGATAAGATATTTTAGAAGGGTAATAAATATTATATTTCAATCTTCTTCCTCTCGTTAAGGGAATCCATGAATAGGCAAATATGCTTAATTAATAGTATTTCACTAAAACTGCCTAAGCTGGGTACCAGATCATGATAAGCGTGCAAACTGGTTGAAACATCTCAAGATACATCTCTCAGAATCTATATGATGCATGTTTTATGATCGTAGTGAAACATTCCCCTTTCATGACACGAATGTGAAACGAGCCTCATCCATTATTCCTCACTGTCAAATAACAATGTGAAATGTTTTTTTTTCTTTTCATTTTTGTAGTGTAGCAAAAAAAAAAAAAGAAAAGGCTCGCTGTTAGCGGCTTATAAGATCATTTATATTTCCTGGTTTAATCGGTGGCCAGAGGCTGTGCAAACGCAGGTGTTGTGTATTTATCGGCCATGTGGAAAACGCTGTCCTAACACCCCGCTGAACTCCTCTGAATAATTAGCAGGGCCACGGTTGCAGGAAAGGGAAAAGAGCTGCAGTTACATGCTTGCAGGCAGCATCCAGACACGGTAACGCCGATGCTGCACGCCCACATCCCGCTGAGCAGCTATGAGAATGAGCAGAACAGAAGTGCTTGAAAAACACTTCTGTGTTTGGGAAGCAGAGTGGTTTTCCAGCTGATGTACAGTCATGCATCAGAGAACAAAGCTGAGATCCGCCTGCCGATCTACGTTCATTTACTGCCTCTCGCAAAGGTGTTCAGAAATTTGACTTTTCATAATGTTTTTGCTGTTATGAAACACAAAGAATTGCATAATTTGGTTATAAAACTATGTAACATTTGAACATATTACATCAAATGTGATACTCACTGTCATCCAAAAATAATACAAAGTAAAATCGCAAACTTAAAAAAAAAAAAAAAAAAAAAAAGAAAAACAAAGATTGTTGAAGTAAAAGTCATAAGAATCTGTTTGCGCAGTTTCCCCAAAGTCATGGAGTGGACAAAGCAAAGATGTGGAAAAAGCTGTCTGTTGACCTTTGGCCTTAAAAAATTCACCCTACACATCTCTCTGAACACATCATCTCTACAGTGAAACATAGCAGCATCATGCTGTGGGTGTTGATTTTCTTTCAAAGGAGATGGATGGAGCTGCAAACAAGGCAATTTTGAAAAGAAAACCTTCTAGTCAGCGCAAAAGACTTGAGAGAGGACCAGAAGTTCACCTCTCTGCAGTATAAAAAAGCTCCAGCCAGAGTTACAATGGAATGTTTTGGATCCATTCACATCAAAGTCCAGACCAAAATAAAATCCAGAATTTGTGGCTAGACCTAAAAATCGCTGCTAAAAGATGCTTCCCATCCAATCTGACTGACATTTCTTTACTAATCTGCAAAAATCTGCTCCAGTTCAAACTCTGGATGTGCAAAGTTAGTAAAGAATTTCCCCAAAAGGACTTTCAGCTGTGATTGAAGCTGAACATGGTTCTTCAAAGCTCTGACTGAACATCACACATTTATTGTTCGTACTACTCCTTCCAGTTCAAACCTTTGCACTTCCTTTTGTTGGTCTGTCACATAAAATTCAAATAAAACACATTAAAGTTTGTTGTGGTGACATGATGAATGTGAAAAGTTTAAGAGGTATGAATGCATTTGTAAAACACGATAGATGGGTGTTTACACAATCGTGTGTGCAGAAATAAACATCAGTGTCAAATCATCTGATAACAGGCTGCCAGTTGTCATATTTATTTTGAAACCATTATCACTTGTAACACATAGACAATCTGTCAGGAATGTAAATGCATCTGACTGAATCTACTTAAAAACAGATGCAGAGCATTTACAATACCAGTTAAAATATAATAAATAGAAACAAGCTTTAATTTATCCAGTTAGGGGTGATAAAGGCAGTGTGGAAACAAATTAAAGCGGGTTGTTTGCATTATTTCAGGTAAATGCTACTAAACTGAAAATGCATTACATCATAAAGGTTGACATGAGAAGAAATAACTTCGGGGGGGAAAAAAAAGTCCTCTGTTTGGAGTCCGTTTATTTTTGATTTGCTGCTCGCTCCTGAAGATCACATCTCGGCCCTTGCTGCATTTCACTGTGCAAGAAATCAAGGATCCTTCTCTGCTTCTTTAAAGAAAAAGCAGTGGCATGAAAAGGAAAAGACAAATAGGATGGTGGATTTTGTTTCTCTGTCAATAAAATATGAACTACTCCAAGCCCTGTGTTCGGCAGGAACCACCAGTTCAATCTCTGATTGAGTGCAGAACCAAAAACAAGAGCTTTTTCCTTCAATTGCCAATACGGACTGGAGCTTTGACCTTACCCTCACCTCTATTATCTTCCTTGTCTTCACTCTCACTCTCATCTCTCAGCACTCTCTCGCTGTCACAGATGCCTATTGAAAACGTGGAGAATCTTCTGCTCTTTTTTTTTTTTTGCCTTATTCTAGTCCTTTTTATGTCTCTTTGCAGAGTAAACACTGAAGTAAAAAAATGAATATTTTTAGGGTAAGAAAGAGTACATCACACTGCCTCTATAGCATTAAAAGAAAATTCAAACAAATGACAACATTTATATCTTTATGCGCTACATTTGTTTTACAAGTAGTTCATCAAACCTCTGACACCACTGTGAGCTCAGGATGTATCATCATTTCTATCTCAACCGTGCTTAGATCTCAAGGTTCTTGTAAAATAATCAAAAGCTCTTAATGTGTGGCATATTTTCCTCACACAGAAACTGGTTATGAACATGAGGAAACTATCCAGCTAGTGATTTAAATATTTGTCGTTCCAATAATCTTGAAATGAGAAGGAAATCCTTCTGCAGACGGCAAAGACAGAAAGGCTGAGACAAAAGAATCTGTGAAATGCACCTTTCAGGAATAGCTCTGGAGGATGAAAATATTTCAGCTCGTCTTGTTTTGTCTTTCAAAAATCTTTGCCACTTGAATTGAGGTTTTGAACAATTCGCGATTCCAGCGTGCTGTGTATGTGAAGTGCTTCCTGAAAGGTTTTAAGAAGACTTTTGTGTCCCTGACTTCATTTTACAGTCCCTGTAAGTCGCTGTTAATGCATTTGTTCATTCATCATTCTCATAGTTTACCTTCATACGGTGGAAGCAGGAGACTGATCCAGCTGGTGTCAGGCGAAACGTGGGATATAACTTGGGAAGCTCACTGGTCCAGTGAGATAACCCACCAATTACAATCAAACTCCCTCTTAAACTCTATATAAAACCAGTAGGTCACTAAACATGCATGTTTTTAAAACATTACAACCCACAGAAAGGACTGCACAGACAATATTCGAAGTGGCGATCCTCCTTCTGTCAGGGAACTGTCTTGATATAAGATGAACCGAAATGTGAACTCTTCACCATGCATGAGGAAAAAGCCAAGAAAATATGTGTTAGCTTTGCTTGTGCGCTGCTTAAGGCCTAGACCTTCATGTTCATAAATCCAAGGTGCTTGAATCTCATCGACAAGCACACTCTCTTAGTCATAGCCTTGTTGGCTTAGCTGAACCACAGTGTTCCACTCGGGAAATGCAGTTCGGACTGAGTCCTTATAAGGAGCTATGATGTGTTGATTTGCACATTTATTACTCATAGAAGAACTGAAAAACAAAAACAAGCCAAGTGATTTCTCACCAAGATGTCGATGCAGATTCCTTGTCCTTGTGGTTCCTAAGAGATAAATCATCTAAACGGGGATCTCCCCACACTCTACTTTTCAGAAACAATCTTCGTAGTCGTTTTTCTTCCACTCGCGACAGAACTCACCAGTCTCTTTACCTGCTGCGTGTTTGTCACTTCCTTTTAAATGGGACTCTTATTGTAACTCTCAATAGGAAGTCACAATCAAGTGGGAAATAAGGTAAACGAGGTACACAAGAGACCATCTACTCATGGTTCAAAATTGTAAATTCACTTATTTGAGTATTTTTCGAAAATCCACATATTCACAGATTTTTTTTTTCAAAGAAAATATTCAAAAGAATGGAAAGAAAATGCAGTGTGGGAAGTTTAAATAACTGGGCACAATGCAGCCAGCCCAGAAGCACGATTTATTTTTATTTGGGCTGATAAGAGTGGAGATAAGAAAGACCACTGATATTAGCTCTGTGGTACTGTTTTAACAACTCTAGCTGTATGGAGCATTAAAGCTAGGAGCTTGGTGACTGCAATGTGTTCATGCCTATGTGAGCATAAGCTACACTTTTCACAAATCCTGCAGTTTGGAAAAATCTCTGGCTAGTTAGCATAGCCAACCAATGACGACGGATAAACAATTTCCCCTTAACGGTAAGTTGTCTCTCTGCCATAAGCACAGCTGCAGCAAAACAGCAATCTTAAGCTTGTGCACAATGCTTACACCAAGCAGCGCATACACAAGTGTGATCAACAGCGCTAAGACCCTCCTCCTGCCTCTGACTGGTTGCTTCTGACCGTTCTGTGTACTTCTCCATATAGCAGTAGCAATAGTAGCAATAGTTTTGAGAAATATGTTTAAAAACACAACATATTTTTTAGAAAAGTTACATACTGCAGCTTTAAGAGCACTAACCAACTGCAGGCTAGCTACCTGAGCAGATATCCTGACTAATTAACCACCAGCTAGTTATCCTTATGTTACTCTTTAGAGTGTAACATTCTGCCCAGTTAGTCGAAAAAAGAAGAAGCATAAAGAGTTTCTTCAGTTTGATTGTGCTAAATATTTTGGTTTAGATTTTTGGTGTTAATATTGTGAAACTATTCATTCTCACGATCATCATGCTTACTGTGAGAATGTCACGTCAGCCCAGCCCACCTGTGATTCTGCTGTTTGAGCTTTCTCACAGCCACAGTTCAACATCAAGTGCAGCTAATGCGACTGATCTTACATCTGACTGGGTTTGTGGTTAATACGGCATCCCAGCAGATGTGCTACTTCTAACAACGTGAGAGCCTCATCCTAACAAAGAAGGCACTTTAGCCTATTGAGAGGCATACTATATCAGCAGTTTTACGTACTGTGGCACATGCAAAACACTTAATATGAAAGGTATCCCTTTTTCATCCACGTCCAATCTGCTTAGATGCTTGAGAAACTGCTCATCTTCAGGGAAAGACAAGATCCATTGTTTGTTTTACCAATACCTGATATGTGTGGGTTACATTTACTTCACCATTCCTCATTCCAGCAGTGCCACGACTCAAGCCACCTACTTGCAATTTTATCTTATTGATGTAAGCCAGACTGTTTGCTGCTCCTTCAAATAAAGTAATCAACAAGCGTAACGCTGGGTTGGTTTTAATGTGAAAGAGACTAGATACAGACAGCACATTATCTGCACAATCTCGGCTTCAGATGTTTTGCTTGTGGTGTCAGATCAGATAGAAACAAATGCAAAATAAAAAAAACAAAAAAACAATTAAGTTCTGCATGAAATCGCATTGCAGCAGCAAACATATCCAGTTGACGCTCGTCCATTGTTAGCGTCTGCTAATTTGTGTTTGATTTTTTTTTTCTTTAAAATAAAGAAAAACGAGATCGTCTGGAGCAAAGTCTGTGCAACTAGCACTGAGAAGTCACCAATTAGAAAAGCCAGTGGCAGAAATAAGACCACGCATCGACTCCCTCCCTCCCCTTCATCAATTAACCCGATGAAATCAAATTAACCCACAAGGAGCCGTACTCCCCTATGGCATTTTGCAACACAAATCAAGAGCAACGCACATTATCACACATGGGAGACAGAGGGGGAAGAAAAGTGACGAAAAGCACAACGTGTGTGAAAAAGGAGGTTTCTGTGTGGGTGCTGTGGACGCCAAACAGATGCCTTCCCTCTACCTTCTGCCACCACCTTTAAATGTCCCCCACAAAAACAAGGGGCTGTCATTTGATCTGTGCTCTGCTGTAGCATCCAGCTCTGGGAGGTGAGCAAGCCAAGCGACCTAATTAGAGCGAGCGAGAGTCCCAGGGGCTGAGTGACGGATAGACCTGCCAATCACGCGGCAGAAAGCCCTTCGCCGAGCCACGACTTCTCTCACCTGACACAAAGAGAAGCAGGCAGCAGGAGCAACAGCGGCGGAGGAGCCAATAGGATGCCACGGCCATTAGCAGAATAAAACCAACTGGAGCATCGGGGACAGTCAGGTGGTCTCTGCTTAAATTATTCACGTGGAAATAAACAATTTTGTCGTATTTTTTTGTTAAACTAGAAGCAACAAAGGGAAGAGAGCTGCAGAGGAATAAATAAAAATCCAGAGACACAAAGAAGAAAAACAAGAAGAGAGGGAAAAACAGTTACTAGGCAACATAAAACATCTGTACGAATTCAGTAAGCTCAAGTTTAGAGATTTCTGTCTCCAGGGTTACAGTAGAAAAATAACACGTTAAGTCCCTTACTGTACTCTAAAAATCTGCGCGTGTGTGCATGCGTATGCGCACGTGTGTGCGTGTGCGTGTGTGTGTGTTGGCTTTTCTAGGGCAGAATAAAAAGCTCAATTTGTTCTCCTGCAGCTGGAATTCATGAGCTCAAATTTACCAGATGATTATGGCTTCATACAGCAGGATTACTGACTGAGAGCAGTTAGAGAACTGCTTAACTTGTGTTTAAAAATTACTCTGGTAATTTTAGTCCAATAATTGTGCAATTAGCACTGCATGGTGGCTTCTGAATTGGCCACAAGAAGCAGCCAGTTTGATTGTTCTTGAAACTGGGCAAATGGAGCAGAAGCAGAATGAAAAATGTCTCATTTGGCTTCTAATTTCCTGCATTGATTTTTAATTTCTTTCTTTTTTTCCGCTGCAAAAAAAAAAAAAAAAAAAAGACAGCAAAGCAAAAGTAAGCTTTTAATTTTCTTTTCTTTGCTATCAAAATATCAGTGGAAAAACAATAAATAACCCTGTGTATGAGCACGCAGGACGTAGCCTGGGCCGGCCTGTCAACATCTCCGCAGGTCACACCTGAACAAGTTCCAACTTGCAACTCGCCCGACTGCTGTCTCAAATCTGTTGTTTACTTACTAACCGGGAGTGGCCGCCAATCTGAGCTTTAACGCTAGACGTCATCTGCCGAGCAATACAAATATGAAAGGAGTCACACAGCTTATGCGCCTCACAATATATTATTCCCAAGACAACTTTGGCTGCACCTGTCTGTGTGGACCACCTTAGAAAGCCCAACTTCACTCTGTCACGCCGGTTCAGTCACTTCCACAAAACCTGTCTGCGTCTCTATTGTCCTCCACTGCCCATTCATCCTGTAAAGCAAGCCAGCACTGAAATAGAGCTGTACAAACTTTCATTAGCATCTGAAAAATCATGAGCGTCTGTCTAATTCACGACGGGAGAGAGCGCCGTTCGGCAGAGCAGAGAGAATCAATGCAACACAAACGCTTGTGAATCAACCGTCTGTGCATAATGTGTTTGTTCTCATCAAGCACCCGTCCGATCGGTTGCGGATAATCTCTCAATGGAAGATCAACACGTGATAATTAGAATTTGCAACAGCGCGCCAGGCAACGTTAATGTTTTCTGTTTCTCTCCCCCCTCTCTCGTTCCGCAGCGCTGACATCCTTTAACCTGAGAGCGCTCTAACTGCTGCTGAATCCCAGCCAGCCATGATATCGGCGAAGCTGTCTGGCTTGCAGAAAATATTTGCCCAGTTACAAGCGGGGCAGTATCTCCCTTTAAAGAAATTCTCCCTGTCGATATGCGGGCAGTCAGGTGAGGAGACTGAAAACTCAGACAATTCCCTGAGTTACTCCTGTTTGATGGCGAAGAAATACCCAGGTCTACACATTTCATGGTTTTAGAAAGTGTCTTTGAAAACAACACTGGGCTTCAGGAATTTAGCTTCATTAGAAGGCAGTGTAACAACACCTTAAGCAGGGCCAGCCTGACATATAAGCAAGCTTTGCTACTATTTAGGCCCCCCGCAGGTTCCAAGAGAGATTCTTCAATGATGTTGTACACATATACAGGTGCTGTAAATGTTAAATATCAAAAACTAAATGGGACAAAATGACTTAAAAAAGGCTGAAAGGCAAACGAGAGGAGACACCGTCAAAAAAAGAAAAAAAAGAGTACAAATAAACGTTTTTCTGATATACTGACTTAATGTAAAAATAAACTGATATTTATTCAATGTGCATATCAACAAAAGCCTGCTTGAAGTTCTGGGAATTATTCACACATATTCCAGTTTAATGCTAGAAAATCAGTGAGATTTGATAACTGCTGCACACTATTAACAATACAAGCCAATGACAATGTATTTCTCAACATATTCTGAATTTGAATAAAGTAGCAGCATGTTTACTAATGGATGTATGGAATAGCACTACAAGTTATGAAATGTAAGCTGTCAGTAATGTCAATAAAGACCTAGCACTCTGTTTTACGCATGAGGCAGCCATATTGGAGTTAGAATTACAACTTGCACATTAAAAATAACGATGCTGACAAATAATATAAAAAGATCATTTATTCAACCGATAAAATGGAGAGCTCAACTTATATGTCTTAAACCCTGACTTGCGCTGGAATAAGTGAGATATTTCACAGCATACTTTATTTAGCATTAAATAAATAAAGCAGCATCGAGTGATATTAGCGGTTAGTATGCATGTCTCGGCTAACGAGCCGACTTTCTCGCTATCACAGGCATTTGATGGCACCACTTCCCGCCCATTCCTGCCAATCCTCGTTTCACACACAGCCTTCTTTCGCCCTGCACACATGCTGAAACACCAGCAGGCACTAAGAATAGAACACAGCTGGCACAGCAGGACTTACATATTTCACACTCAAGCCACCATGCTCAAAAAAAAAAAAAAAGAAACACCAGCCCATCCTGTCCCAATTCCAGCTCCGGGACCAGCGGTGGTTCCCCTCCCGTCTCCTCCTTCCCTCCCTCTCTCTCCCCACTCCGCCTTTGAACTGTTCTTCACCTCTGTGGCAGGGCTCTGACAAGCCTGCTGCTCAGATAAGATCCATGACTACGCTCCGGAGAATTTACTAGAAAAGAGATGTGTTGTAAAAACAGAAGTGAGAAGATCCCGGCCTTCCTGTTTCCAGCTTACACTCCACCCTGTTTCTCTGACCCACGGCGAGGCTGACTCACAAATCATTTTCTTTACAGCAGCCCGAATGCCTGTTTTTCTCTCTCTCTCTTTCTCTGAGTTACAGTGTTCAAACTGTCGGGATGTTCTCCCATCGCGATGACAAGGAATTCCCACAGCAGTGACAGGGGCAGATTAGTAGGAGGTACCTCATATATACTCAAGGTGAAGCCAGCTCTATCTGTCTGGACTGTAAGCAAGCAAAGCCAAGAGCACAGGTTGGGCGTAGGGGGTGGATTGTTTAGTGCGAATCAACCAGATGGAGATGCTCCGCGGGGCATGCAGCAGAAGACAAAGATGCTGCCTTGGAAACCTGCACTTTTTTTGTTCCCTTGACGGTGGCGCGGTCTCAGCGTCACCTGTAATCCACACCGTCGTAACATTTACATTTCAATCCAATTAAAGCAGAAAACGCTCAGACCAGCAACTGGTTACAGAGCGCTTGCATTCAAAATGGTATAATTATTTGTATACAGTCATTATTATGTAAAATGTATTAATGCTGCAGGTGAGGTTGTACAAAAAGGGATGAACAATGACAAGCTGGATAATGAACTATTGATTTTCACTCCTGGATTTCACTAAATACAAAGATTTATTTTCACTGAAGGGGAAAAAAAAGACTGAAAAGTCTTTGTACTTAAGTTGATAACATCACAATAGGCACAAGAATGGAGCTCAATCAGCTGGCATTACCAGACATAACACCAGTTAACGCTTCTGAATGAGAAATTTAATTAAAAGATGAATAATGACAAGAAATCTAGGAGGAAAATCCAATATTTAGACTCCAGCATTGCATCATATTTTATTTTATTTTACCAGAGCAATGTGTGAATGGGACCTTAAGAGTTTTTTTTTATTCTAAATCATTTTTTAACGAAACACTTAACAGCTGCTTTCCAAGCATTGAGCAGAGGTAGATGAATCCCCCTCTGCTCTGAGAGGTTGTCATTTTTTCTGCATTCCTAATGTACTTGCAACTACTTCTCAGCATGGTTTCTAATTAGACATGCAGATGGTGAAAGAAAGAAAGAAAGAAAGAAAGAAAGAAAGAAAGAAAAAAAGAAAAAAAAAGACACAACAATTTTAAACAGTGTATGGTCAGCAGTGGAGCTGGGAGACAGGCAGGTTTAAAGAAGATGGGTCCACCTGCTTCATCGTTCTCGCTGCAGGACTGTCTCAGTCTCGGGTGGCCTACACCCAAGAGCGCATGTAGAAAAATAAATGAGAATGATCTCATGGGAGACTCTGGTGACATCATATTAGATGAACAAATTGACTCTCCTCTCCAGAACAAGAGGCTCCATATTTTTTTTCCAGCTCTATTCACCTTTTTTTTCCCACCAATTTCACAGTTATTTTGCTGCGTGCAACCTGAATGTAACCAATGAACAACAAGTAAAAAAAAAAAAAAAAAAAAAAAAAAAAAAAGGGAAACCTTGAATCTTGATCAAACTCTGATTTATCAAAGCGGCTTTGTCTTGGAGATTAACTGGGCATGAGAAATAAAAGCTGCTTGAGTATTTCTTTTGCATGCAGCAAAAAAAGAAAAAAGTAATCGTGTCGTGACATATAAATACATTTTCCTTACTTAGCACTGAGCACACAGACCATTTTTCAAGACAGCAGTTGCCTAACTGATTATATTCAGCCTGAATTTCTCTGGTTAAATATAGACTCTTTTTTTAGATTAAGCAGTTTTACTCCTTATTGCACAATTTATAAATCAAACTGTAAATATGTAAAATACATATTTCCAAAGTAATGTGAGAATCCATTTCTCTAACGTTTGTCATAACTTAGAGTAGTTCATTTTTTTTAGCCTAATGTTTTGTGCCACAGGCAATTTCAAGATTGCTTCTTCTTGTCCAGTACAAATTAATGTCTTTTTTTTTTTTAAATTGTCTGTAAGCCAATTTAACAAAACTTTTAGCAAAACTATTTACTTTTATAATCCCTAACATCCTGTAAACACTGACAATAAGTGTCTTAACACGAACTTTATATTGTAAGCAGCTTGAGAATTATGTTTATCTTCAAATTTGATTGTGGGTTTAATTTCAAGTAACAATATTTTAAATGGACCAGGTCATTTCTATAATCCACTTTAAAAACTCTGAAATGGCTCCATAAAAATTAACCGTCTATTTGTCCATTTATTTTTTATGTGTTTACGTTGCTGTCTGTTTTATCCCTTTTCTGTTGGCTTCATAAACTACATTTTATAGAGCAATATTCATCAGTTTGTACCTTTTTAAAATGGCTTCTTTTACACCCAACTTTTTCCAGGCACTGCAGGAAGTTTCATACTGACCATGCATCAAATTGCAACCTATAAATAAATGTTTCTAGGCTCTTTTTTTCCCTGTAAGAAAATGTGGTTATTTTACTTCCACAAATATCAGCTGCTTTCTCTGAGCTTTCAGTTATTGTGGGTTGATCGGGGATCTTATTTCATATTATTCCTAAAAAGGAGTCAAAATCAAATTAAATGGGCACGGGTGTAACATAAAGCCTAAATTTAAATTATATGTGAAATCTGAGAAATATTATGACTATGAATCTCTACATTTCAAGAAAATAATTAGCAGAGAAGAAACATATGCACCATGCAAGTACTAAAGTAAGAAATGGTTTGCTTAGGGATAAAAAGTAAAGGAAATGGCACTGGTGCTAAATGAGGTACAAATAACCAGTTTAAATCAAATACACTTTTTGAGTATGGCTGATCTCAGACTGGATGTGCATCAAGTGATTTATTATAGACTGCATCTTCAATTGGGAAAAAAAGAGAAAGCAACTTACCACTTGCCTATTTAAAACTTTTTATCCATTTGTGCTTAGGTGATCATATGTGACTATTAAATGCTAAAATGCTACAACTGAGCCTGCAAACAAACCTGACCAAGGTAGTCACTGAGACATTTTACAGCTAAATACTAAACAGTCTCAAGGTGACACACACGTCCCTTTTAAACGTACTTTATACTTCTACACAATATCTCATTAAGATAATGGCTTTCCAGTATTTACACCTGATATGTACTTTCCAACATTTACTAAAATAATGTATTATTCCAGCTGGAGTGAAGCAGGGCTCTACAAAACCTATTCACATTTCCCAGTGTAAGAAAACACCTTTGCTCTGGACTCAGCTCTCCAATATTGCAGGAGCACAAGCTCATAACTACATTTCTAATGTTTCCCAGGTTTGCATTAACTCCCAATAATTCATCAGCTCAGCAAACACTTTGTCCGAGCACTGCCTCTTTCTCATCCCTAAGCATCCCTGCACCCTCCACCACCATTAATAACGAGAGCAAATGCAAACAGGATGTATTAAAAAGGCACCACTCCTGATTACCTGCTTCTCCTTACAAGCCATGGCCACTCACCTGCCATAAATCACCACGCTGCAGCTATCTCCTCGAGCCTCATCTTTGAGCACTTTATTTCCTCGCCAGAGAGTAGCATCATCGTTATACAAGCGAAGATCGCTGTTGGGATACAGTTGGGCTAATGAGCACCTCCTAGTTGATCGCATTAGACCTCTACATGAGGACACTTAATTACCAGCGTTGCACTCCGCGCACCTCTGTTGAGAGGAGAGGAGAAGTCCCTTAATTAAGGCCTACCTCTGTTTGCACAAACCTGCGTCGTCGGGACGCAGGGTTTATTCACAAGCCCAAATATGGGCGATAAAAAGGAGTGGTGCACGAGTGCGCGTGTGCAAAATGCAGCACGTGCTGCATTTGTGGTACATATGTTTGTGTGGGCACCGGGATTTTTCCCTCTCCCCGCTACTTGTGTTTGTGAATGCGTCTGTGTGTGTATAATATGATGGCTGTTTGAAGTTTGTCTCCTGAGTCTGCGTGGTTTACAGTGCGCTCAGTATAAACACACACACACACACATACGCGCACGCACACACAGTGAAGCTTCCTGTGTTGTGTGGCCTTTAACTGTCTCCTCCTTGCCTTTCATAATCAGCCTGGAACTCGGTGTTAAAAGGAAACCTGCCCAGTCCACAGAATGATGTTTGTTTTCTCTGCCTCTCTCTCTCTTTTTCTCTCCCTCATTGCTGTCTCCCTCTTTAATTTTCTCTCGTGCTCTGTCTCGTTCTTTCACTCTCAGTTTCTTGCTCAAATAGGCTGAGGCTTGCAGTCAGGAAATGCACATCACTCATAATACTTTCCTAAAATGAAAACAGATTCTGCTGCAGTCCTTCAAGCCTCTCGTTGAAAAACCTTCCTCCACCCTTTTCCCTCCTTCACTGCCACTTCAACTCACCAGCCCCGGCTCTTTTCTCCTACTTACAAGGGCCTAGTTTGCTTTCTGTCACAGATGGTTGATCACCAGCACACAAGACAGTTGTTCTGTGGGTTGTGTGATTGCAGACGATCCAGAGTATCTTATACAGGCCTTGACAGTAATTTACTGTTGCCCCCATAAAGTCCCCTCAATATGGGCACTTATGCTTTCTAGTTAGCTGTTGTTTTTATTTTATTTTTTATTTTTTCTTTACTGTTGTGGGTTGCAAATCAGTGTGAGGGACAAGGTTAATGCATGCTGGAATGCCGTTTAACAGCCTGTCAAGAGTTTGCTACAAGACCTTTGTCTAAGAGTGCAGCCATCATGACCTACAGGGAAAGGTTGGGAAGTTTCCCACCTTATCATTTGTGGAACCCTGACAGACAAAGCTAACATCGCATTAGCATATTTTCTGAGCCAGTGGGCCATCTAATGGATGGAACATGCTTACTGAGGATTAATATCATTTGAATGTTTTTTTTTGTTTTTTTTTTAAGCTTTCAAAGCATTTAATGTTGATCTGATGGCTTAAATCAAACAGCTAAAGGCTGCATGCTGGTAATAATAAAACTCCAAGAAATTATAATGAAAATATGTGCTGTGTTTTATTTTGTGCAAACTTCCATATTGTGCTTTCTCAAGCAATGTGCATATGAAAAAAAATGCTATGGCTTTTTCTTGTAATTTCAGTAGCATATTATTGCCTATTTTACTTCCTCTTGTTGTTAAATGTGAAACTGGATTAAATTCAGTGATGGACTTTGTGTCTATGTGGATTTATAGATGCGCTTCACAGTGTAAGACAGGATGCTGAAGATCCCTACGGTAAAAACTTTACGTTTGCATCCAAGTCGGAAAAAGTGAGGAATCACATCTGTGGCTTATCTTTTTTTTTTTTTTTTTTTTTTTTTTTTTTTTGCAAATAAAAAATATGAAATTTTATTAGCATATTTTGTGATCAAGTAGGCCATCGAAAACAAGCAACATGTTTCTGTGCAGTATTTGGTTTTAAATGGTAAAAAGCATAAAATAAAATAAAAAGAAACAAAATATCCCGCTTATCATTTGAAAGCATTAGATGATTTTATATCAGCTATAAAATATGTATTTAAACGCTGCATGACGCCAGTAGCAAACTTCAAATAGATTTTACAGTTAACACTTACACAATATTAATTTGTGTTTCGTGAGCATGAACAAGCTAAAGACGAGGTCTAGACGGAAAAGTACAAACTTTAAATATCCCTCAGGTGAAAAAGATCTTAACCCAGATATGAGAGTCGAAAATGTTTAGTAATCTTGCTCTTGCTTGTCATTTATGCAACTTTAACTGACGACGCTTGCATGTGATTCCTGTATTTGAAAATCAAACATGTTCACTGAGACAAGTTATAATTCTGTCGAAAACTACCATCAGATGAAGCATGAATGATCTAATGCTAAATATCGTCAAACCACTTTATGCTTTATAGAAATGTTATAAAAAATTAATATTTACAGTTTGCAAGCTGCCAAAAAGAAGCTTCAAGGGGATTATGATAGAAATAGCTTAGCTGTGTTAGAACAGCAAAAAAAGTGCCATGTTTGAAGATTTATCTAGTAAAAACAGAACTTCACTTATAGATCAGTCTGAAATATTTAGAGTTTATTCTCAACTTAAATGGGAATAAACTCTGAATTTGATAAGCATGTTTTTAGTTCAGTTTTGGGTCAGTGCATTGAAGCAATACGCTTACTGAGAATTAGGATATTTTATTTTATTATGCAGGCTAAAGATTATTTCAAGGAATTTGATGCTAATACAGCTTCCACAGAAATATAAAGACAATAGTTTAATGTGAAAGTGTGAATAAAGTTTTTGCTCCTATTTTCAAAATAAAGTGAGAGCATCACACCAAGACAATTAAGTCACTTAAAAAAAAAACTGTTTTACCCTCTGTATAAATAATCACATTAGTAGCAAAATTAGTGCTTCTTGCAAAAATGAGCAAGTCTGGAATGTTATTAAACTCTGAACAAAGCCAAGGCAGCTCCATGTTTAATAATCCATCTGGGTAAAACTAAAGTTGACTTAGAGATCAGAGTGTGAAACACTGGCTGATTTCGCTTTCCAAGCCAAAGACACTCCTCGTCCAAACCGTCAGTATCGGTTCAGGTCAAGAAGTGCGTTCATATTTTCTGATAAACACAATTGCAATAAAAAATATTTTATTTATACCGATTTGCCACAAATGGAAACAACTTATTTTTCTGCAACGTCTTTGCAGAAAAAAAAAAAAAAAAGACTTCCTTATTTACAAACACTGATGCCACCCCACACCACCGACCCTTAAAGTGTCAACATCAAGATACATGTTTCGCTGCTGCGTCCGTCTCAAACCAGTACACACGGTGTGCTTTACAATTTTGTCCTGTCTTGGACTCCCCTGCAGGAACCCCGCCAGTTAGTAACCGCTGAGGCACTTGCCAGTCATAAATATTCTCAACAAGCCGGCTGATGGATGGTCTCTTTCACCCTCAGTTTGAAAAGGATGTTCATGATGGCCAATAAAGCTCCAGTGAGTGAATGAGAGCTTTTTTTCTTTTTTTTTTCCCCCCCACAAAGGGAATAGCCTCGGATGAGACGGTGACAAGGACACAATCACAGTTTTCGGCTGTGTCAAGCAAGGAAAATTTAAGATGCACAATGCTGCATGTGCACCAGAATCAGTGCAGAGGAATTCATGCAAGAAGCGTCTGAATAGTTAATGATACCACTTTAAAATTCCTCTCTCCCCGGTGTCAAATACGTTTTTTTGAACAAAAAGTTCTGCGCAAGCCTCAAAATTCAAAGAAATTAAATAAAAAGTCTCCGTTTCTATTTAAAAACATTCTCTGAGACGTATTTAAATAGCTTTGGTGTCACACTTAGTGCAGCGTAACACAGTCTGCTGCCGGTTCGCAACCTGCACCATCACCTGAAAAGCCCCCAGGACCCCTATGTTGTTGTGGTTCTCGGCAGCCTGAGATCAGTCTCCTGCATGCCTTTACACTTGACTGCTTGCTGTGGTAAGACAGTTAACTCACTGATTGCAGGAGGAAAACTGTGAAAAACACGACGCTTTGTCTCCTGCAACCTCAAAACCAGTGAGTTCTGCAAAAAAAACAAAAAAAAACCATGACACTGCACGTATGGAGTCCAACAGTTTTTTGTTTTTTTTGCAGCTTCCGTTTAACGCGTGTTATTGTCAAAATTTTTGAACTCCTTTTTTTTCTGCTACTCTTCAACGCTCTTCATGTCCTGCTGAAGTAATTTCACACGTTAACCTATTTTTTCCCCTCTTTCTTTCAAAGCAAATGAAATAATCCTGAGATAATAAACAGAGGCTTCCTCCTTGAAAGTTAGTTTCTTGGCATTGCAACAGAGTTCCAGGAAGATTTCCAGCAATATGATTAAGTAAAAGGATGATAATAACAATAAAAAATCTACTGCTTTTTGTGTCAATATATGCTTGGAACACATTGGATCTTCAAATGCATGCAAAAAAAAAAATCCAATGTAATTTGTTAGATTTTTTTTTTTTTTAAATGAGGTTTTTCTTTATAGGTTACACAGAAATGATTAATCTAACAGGTCTAGTGGTAAAATGTGATAGTTTGCATGTGTGTTAATGATTGCCCAATAACAACATCACCAATTGCTTCACCTTTGTACAGCAGGCAGACATATAAGCGTGCCTCCCACGGTCTTATGACCTGTCTATCATAGATGGCCGAGCATGATTTATTGATACCGTACCAGAGAGAAGATGTTGGAGTGGCAGTCCTCAAGGCTTGCCCCGTTAGCCACCCAATTCGCCGTTGCAGTCATAATCGTCCGCCTTTGGGGTCGCCAGCGCAGGGCATGTCGAAATCCTTACATCGGTATCCAAACACCGATCAGGGGTGACAAATCGGTTCCCTTGTACGAGTCTTACAAGAGCCGCGGATAATAGACTCGGGATGGTCGGTATGAGAGAATGGGCGTATTCAAAACGAAGTGCACAATGCATCCATAAAGCCCGTGCGTATAAATCCAAGCGTGTGTTGAAAGAGCGGGCGAGCGAGAGAGAGGGAGATGATGTGGGGAGCGGGGAGAGAGAGACAGAGAGATCACAACATTGTTACAATCCAGGTCAGGCGATTCCAAATGCGATCACTGTCATATAATAGATCCATTTCAATCCACGCGCAGAGGAAGATCGGCTTGTCTCCAAATCAGTCTTTCCGCATGTAGTTTCATCATTAAATCGCCCCGATCCATGAGAAAACCACTCCTTTTCCCCTCCTTTCTCAGAAAACAGCTTCTTCCTACCCCATTTTGAGCATGATATGTTAACTGAAACAAAAAAATCTGTATTTTCTCTTCTTTCTTATGCACTCCTTGTTACTGTGCACTATTTTATTTTTATATTTGTATCATGTTCGAATAAAATTTCATTTCATTTCATTTCAAGATATGTAGAAATTCTACGCGTCGAAACTTTAAATAGAAACGCTGCAAGGAAGAAAAACAAAAAAAAAAGATCTACTCAATACGAAAAAAAAGGCGATTGCTATGCAGGATATCTGATTCCGTGTGCTCCACAAGCTGATGCACCACTTGTGATAGTTTTTGAGAATTGCATGCGCTATTTATAGCCCTTCTTTCTCTTGCCACAACCGTTCCTCTCACAATGTAAGCCAGTCTGGCTCGCACAAACAGGGCGCTGCGAGCAGGAATATTTAATCCCTCTGTTGCTTCTGAACCAAACGATCCGAGGAACCCGATAGCTGTATATATATAAAAAAAAAATAATAAAGACAAAAAAGAAAAGAGAAAGAAAAAGATCCACCCCCCCCCTCTTCTCCTCCTTGTTCTGCGTTGCTCCTGGCGGACAAAGTCAAGCGGGTTCCCAGCAATAACACCCAAAAATCATGGGTCAAACCATTCAGGCAAGAAGAAAGAAAAAACTATTCTGACACTCCACCAACCAGGAAAACGAGAAGCAGGCGACTGCTGTAGACGGAGGTTTGAAAAAATCCTTCCTTCCTTTCAGTTTTATATCATTACGAAACGTCCTCTCAAAGCCACAAAAGCCCCAGCGTTGCAGAAAAAAAAATGTCAGATGGGGCTTTTTTTGTGTGCGTGCGTGTAAATGTGTACACTTCCAAGTCAAAAGTCACCCTCCTCGTCTGGCGCCGATTCTGACATAAAGATTATGTTGAAAGGCTGCAGATCGCTCCCTCACAAAGCGCGCATCATCCGTGTATTTTGTCGAGAAACCGTGCGAATGTCGATTTAAATCCTCCAACATGTGCATGATTTCCTCAACCGCAGCGGCTCCTTCCTCATTGTTTATCTGTCAGAGTGCGTTATTATACTGCTCGATGGGCGTGCGCGCAGTCTGAATGTGTCACTCTCTCTCTCTCTCTCTCTCTCTGTGTGTGTTTGTGTCTGCGCACGCGTATGTGTGTGTATGTGTGTGGGTTTTACGTGAGGTGCTGAAGCTTTTCTTTTTTCTTTTTTTTTTTTTTTTCCGCGAACCGTAGTCCAGCCTACAAGGCATTGTAATAATGTAATGGCGGAAGCGTACTACAGAGACTCGCCTTCCCATTTGGCCAAGTTTGCACTCACGTGACCAAAGTCTGGGATTACAATCCTGTTAAGTATCTGTTTGATGAGACGCTGGATAGCACGATGGAGCAGCCCATCTTACTGGGAATCCTTTTAAATCCCCCCTCCGCCCCCCTTTTTAGCCAGTATACTTTCTAATATTTTGGCGTGGTGTCATTCTGCATGCATCAGTTACATAATATAACAGTTCTCACAACAAGAGGGTGTGACAGAATAGAGGTCAACATGACTTACTTAGCTTACACTGTGTTTCATAAGATACGGAATCTATGTAGGTTAGTCTCACAAGCTGCGAAATTGAAATTCACTCTGGACAAAAAGACGAGATCTCTGGAGTTATTCAGGACTTCAGACAATAAAACACAACATCCATCTCTAACCACCCTGATAAGCTAATTTATTCATTAAACAAAATTAGGATTCACGTTCATCGTGGCACCTGTTAGTAGATGAGAACTATCTTGCAACAAGTGAGCATTTTCTCTTAAAACGTGTTATGTTAGAAGGGAAAATTGGAAATGATTAAAGCACGTTTGACAAAAGCTAAATTGTGATACTTATACGGCCAGAGCATCTTCAAACCTCCAGATGTTGTGGGAGGTTGCTGGTCTCTAAGACAGTTTTAAAAGTGGGGTGGGGTGAAGTATTGGACTTTGTTTCACTCAGAAACTGTGATTCCCGAGTTGGATGTTACTTTGACATATATCACCTAACTAAGCATCGTTGCAGACCTTGTGTCTTTTCAGAAACAGTTCAAAAATGATTTGAAAACAGGTGTAAGGTGTTCGCTTTGTGCACAAATTTATTAGACCTGTAGGATAAACAAGTAGAATCTGTGGAGGCCCCACAGCCTGAGAGACTGTTACTGACCTACAGACTCTTTTCCTATGTTCAAATGTAAAATCAAGAAATAACCAACAGTGCTGAGACGTTTTGATCACTTTCTTTTCCTTCACTGCCGGAGAGAATGGCGTTGCACCACATGATGAAGCTGCCTCTCCAGAGAGACTCTTAGTCTGTTGACAGACTCTGAATTTCAGCAGTCTGGAGCTGCAGGCCCCTCTCTTGTCCTCCAGCAGATTTCATATAACAAGAATCTGAAGCTGGTGAAGAAACTGCTTTGTGTTCCTGACTTTTGCTGATTAAAGCATTAAAGTTTCAATGAAGAGCTAATTACAAACATCAATCTCTGTCTAACTGCAAGAAAAACACAAGTTTATAGTTATTTGGAATTGGCGGCTCATGTTTCCTGTCATTCAGGCTATTACGCATAGTTATAGATATTTGCATTAGAAATGGAAATTAATGTGTAGTTTTTCTGAATACTAAGTAATTTCCCTACTTTTGAATCCTGTTTTCTAAAGCATGTTTCCATTATAAACACTGAGTGTTTGTATTATGTTTTCCTCAAATTCATTAATTCCACATTTCATTCCCTTAACACTGACTGATTTGTTTTCTTTCACCCAAGCTGAGTAACTCCAGACTTTTTTTCTCCCCATTTAATGTCTCCATAACACTTTTTTCCCTCAACATTCAGTGATCCCATTGTTTTCTCAATGATGAGTGATTTGGTAAATTTTCTCTCAGCAGTAAGTAACTGTAATTTGTGTTATTGACACAAAGTGATTATAGTTTTTTGTTGTTTTTTTTCACTTTTTTCTCAGAAAAATTAAAACACTGCGATGTATTATGGTTTTGCGTGGTTAGCTGCCAATAGCAGCTTTTTCGTCTTTGTGCTCCTGCTACAAATGACTGCTACAAATTCAAAGGGATTCTCTGGTTTTGCCCGTGGTTGTATGCTAATGAGATTTGGGTGGGGATCAAAAGAATGAGATTGCAGATACATAACAAGATTTGCTTTCTTGTTTCAGCCTAAAGAATGTGTATTTACATGATGACTGTATTCTCTTTAACTACTACGGGAATGTTTCATTCTATGTCTGCAAAAGAAAACTGCAGAGGCGGCAAAACAGTAAAACGTTCCATTTCAAAAAGAGAGAAAAAAAAATGTGTTTTGAATGGAGATTTCAGATGTTTGTGAATAGCTTACATTTTTTTTGTATGCTCAGCATTTTTAATCCAGAAAAACAATTTTTTTTTTTTTTTCCGCACAGGAAGTTTCAGTTCTTACAAAAACCTAAAGTGACACTTTATGTGCAGTCAGGCATCGATGTCAAAAGCGCCAACATTGGGTGAAAGTCGTTGAGAAGCAACAACAGCAGAAACTAGCGTGTCAGGTGTCTGATATGATTCTGTTATCCAGCACAAAATTTAAGCAAATATTGACAGAAATTTGTTATTGAAATTGATATTCCTCCAATAAAGTGCTTGGTGATATATTCTAATAGTTTGCATGAAATGTTTGGTAAAAACGTGACGTAAGACTATATTGATCCAGTATTATTATTAATTATAAACATATGCAACATGTTTAAACTAGTATTCTCTGGTTTTATTTCTTTATTAGAGTAATTTTCACGGATATACTGAACATCTTTACATATGTAGCAACCTGTAAGGTAATCATATTGACGAATATTATTCTGTCAGTAAGGATTCTGTCACTTTATGAAACCTTTGATCTAAAATGACAGAGTTTGTTCCAGGTGCAAGCCGGCACATGATCTGCGACTTCTTATTTCTTCAACAAAAAACAAAACAAAAAAAGCAGGGGGATGTGGAGGAGCGCTGGTAAGGGAGGGCGAGTGGTGAAAGATATGAATCAGATGGATGAGCAGGGGCTTAGTCTGGCGGTTATTGATCCCTCTGCTCCAGGAATGATCCAGATCTCATTTGGACACTTTTGTCTCCTTTTGTTCGATACATCCTCAGCGGCTTTGAAAAGACTTGGGCTCGGTTTGACACACTTGGTATGGAGCTGATGGGATGAGATGCTTATCAGTTTGAATAAATCTATTTCAATATGCTGCGTGTTTTCACTCATCAGGCCCCCGCTGACTTCATCTGCGCGAGGAGAAGAGACGCATCTTTGTTCTGATTAAAGATAGCACAGTTGTCCTGACGCTTTGTTGAGGCAGTTTGACGAGATTAAGCATATTCATATGTAGACACAAGATGTAGATGTCGATGTCGATGTAGATACAGACTGAATCATCGCCGCTTAACGCGGTAGATGTTTGTTTGCTGACAAGACTGTGGCTTAAAACCGAGCACGGATAAAAACCAAAAATAAAATAATATAAACACAGGGAATACAACCGTCTGCTGGGAACATTATTACCGCATTGCATATTCATGAAGGTAATACAGTGTCTTGCATATTTCTCACATTTTGTCACGTTACACCTCCAAATAGTATTTTAGGTGTTACACAAAGTAACGCATAACTGTGGTGTGCTAGAAAAGTCTTTAAATATCTTCACAACTGGAAAATCTGAAAAGTGTGGCTGCATTTGTATTCAGCCCTAAACAAATCTGATACCCCTAAATAAGTTATCACCTTCAGAGGCCAGAGAACATGATGGAACAACTTGCCTTATTAGGACCGAGGAACACACCAAGCTGTGGAGAAGTTTGGAGATGTAAGAAGAAATTCACACCTGCTTGTCTTGAGACAGTCGTGACAAGAACTTCGTGGAAGGCAAGACAAAGGCTAAAATCAAACTAAGGCAAAAACTAAGGCTGTGATCATAAGAATCTTGTTGCTACTCCAACTTTTCGAAGTTAAAAACTTGGTTGCATTTCAGTGCAGCAAGGAGATTCACAGCAAATTGTGGTTAAAAATATGTATTGCAGCTGTGGTCTTGAAACCAAGAGTACCACAGTACGATTCGAAGCTCAAGTGGGGCAGTGTGTGAACCGGACAACTGTCAGTTGTTTATGAAAGAGTGGCATGAAGAAAACCATTTAAGTAAAGTCCTTTTTTGTCCAGAAACTCAACAAACAGGTAGAAGAAGGAGAAGAGATCAAATGAAACAAAACTTAACTTTCTGGCTTACGTGCATGTTGTGGGAAAACTTTTCTAAAGATGAGGCAATCCTAGAAGAAGGCATGCGCTACGCTGCACAAAACTTGAGTCTGGGGTACGTGTTCACGTTTTAGCAGGATAATGACTCCACACATACAGCCAGAGCTGCAAAGATAAAACTGGTTGACATCAGAACATTTCCATGTATTAGAATGGCTCAGTTAAAGTCCAGGGCTGCGTCTTATTGAGAAACACTCTCCATGCAATCTGAATTTGTAATTATTATTATTACAGCAAAAATGAGTGCTACAAAGAAATAGGATTGAAATGCTTACCATACTTTTCAGGGTTTTATTTTCCTTCCACTTCACAATTATGCACTGCTTTGCATTCCACGAAATCCCCATAAAATGTAACGATGTTTTGTTTCACAAAATTACAAGATATGAAAAAGATCAAGGGTTATTGCTTTTCCCAGGCTCAGTGAGCTCTCTAAAGCCACAACTACAAAAAAAGTTCAGATTTCTTTAGATACCAAAATGTTCAAACACTGCATCATTTTATTGATTTGCTTTTTAAAATTACACATGCAACATTAGACTTTTGAAGTCGTACAAGAACCACAGTACACCTATGATGGATGCCTTTTACATTAAAAAAAATGTAATATTAATATATATATATATATATATATATATATATATATATATATATAAGCACTTTTTCTTGATGCAGAACATTTTTGAGAAAAGTTTTAACATTATATAAGAGTTATACTTCCCAGAAACCCTTTTATCAGCTTCCTCAAAAACATCACGTCAGAGTGGTTGAAGGACTTTGTGACACAGCCGATAATGAAACTACTTTCTTCCTTCTCTTTCTGCACAAGCGCGATTGTGACGGTGAGTGGACAAAGAAATAACCAGGACAGAAATGGAAGCAGATGGAAATAAAATTTAAAACGGCATGATTGGAAGGAATTTATAATGTGCATTCAGCAATCTGACAGGGAGACAAACAGCTGGGCAGACCTGCTTCCTGAGAGTAAAACCAGAAGTGGACCGAGCAGATAGGAAAAATAACAACAACGAGCCGATGACAGTCTGGGACGCCTCAGAACCTGCAGACAATCTGTGATTTAAAGTCTCTCGCTTTCCCTCTCTTTTGTGGCTCTGCTATAATTTTCCCAGCTGGAATGATGGATGAGGTGGTGTCAGCCCATGTTCATTATAATGCACACCATCTATTCTTCTCAGCCGCACTCTCCGCGCTCCAGGAAATGCCAGAGCAGTATTGGACCCGCGAAGAGAAGAGGAGACTCCCATATGATTTCGTGGGGAGAATTTGCTGCTAGGTGTGTGTTAAGTCAGCGCACGGTAATCCATCAATCACTAATGAAGATACTTTTAGGCTACAGCTTGCTCTTAAAAGGAGCTTTGCTTTTGGTGTGAACAGCCTTTGATGCCCATCATCTCCCTTGCAATATGCTCATGTTGAATTAATAATACTCAAGACCTACTTGCCTCAGTGGGACCAAAGAGAATTTGTTCCCTTGTTAATAACTCCTGGAATGGCTTTTTTTGTTTGTTTTATATTTTCCTTTCAAAATGACATCTTTATCAAAGAATCTATTAGAATTCATTATGCAAAAATATTGCAACCCAAAATGCAATTTATTTACATTGTTTTTAGTTTATCTTAAATTACACCAGCTCTGTGATTAAGAAAACACTTATTTTATTTTAAAAGTTAACTGATCTTGCTGTCAGTCTAATATTTCAGGCCTTTCTATAGGAGATACTTTTATTTCTAATCACAGCGCATTTTACTGGGCAACGGTTGTCTTTTTTTTTTTTAATCAAAGGTCCTCCTGTTTGGTTTGGTGTCATTTTAGTGAAAATATGCAGTGCTTTCCCTGAATAATTGATCAAGCCGGCAGCATATGTTGCTTTAAAGCTATGTGTGTCACTCAGCTTTAATAGCGTCTTCACAGATGTACAAGTTACTCATGTCACATGCACTCACTGAAGCTTTGATAAGAGGCTTGAGAGTCCCTCTGTTTAGCCTGCAGGATGCAGCATTCAGGTTTTTTTGGGGGGGGGTTTCCCCAGTATTCATATTTTTGTTGTGTCATATCACTGATGAGTTTTCCACATAGCCTCAGTTCTTCTTAAATGACCTCTGACTCAGAAAAAACAGAATTATTTTATTTTTTTGTAGATTTAGCTTTTATTTGAGAAGGCAGCGACTTAAGTGTTTTAATTATAGCAGTTTAAAAAAAACATGTGTGATCCTATTTCTACTGGTTTTGATACCTGCAAAGATATTTATCTGCTGATTATCAAAATGTTTTGGCATTGGATACACTGTGCACTATATGCGATTTAAAAGCCCTTTCTTTAAATGATATTATGAAGCGCCTTAAACACAGACTGGAAGTTGCAAAGAGATTTATATCTCTAGATTTGTTTTTTTCCACCTAGATTTTATCACAAATCAGTACAACCACAAATATTAATGTGTTCTTTTGGATTATGAATGCAATCAAAGTCTGAATCCGGAAGTGAAGGGAAAAGGATACATTGTTTTCAAAAGGTTCTGCAAATAGAAATGTGAAACATTTGGCATGGATTTGCTTTGAGCTCTAAGTTAATCTTCAGCTGCAATCTCGTCACCAAATTTATTTTGGTATGATTAGCAAAAGTATGATTTTGCTATTCAACAAATCCACAAGTCTTTTGCAGCCTCCAGTAGCTGCATCCATCTTCCTATTGAGTTTGTTACTTTTCAGATAATATTTAGAAGATTGGTTTTAGAACAGTGTCATTACAGAGTCATGTTTATGTCAATGCTTGAATTAAGCCCCTTGTTAATTATGTTAAGATTATGTATTTTCATTTAACATGTAACAAGTTAGATGTCAGTCACAAGTTCTAAGTCACAAGGCATCCAAACCCTGAAGCAAACTATGCCTTAGTCTCTAACCTACCTGGCACATTTTTTTTCTTTGTCCTCCATCTGTTTCTGATTAATCTAAAAAAAAATAGCAATGACATTCACATACCATTTTCAGTGCTATGTTATTTTTTTAACTACTAAAAGAAAGGCAATATTTGGGCATTATTGTGTTGTAAAACACAAGGTAGATGAGCTTTTCTTTAATGGTGTATGAGGCCAGTTATTCTCTTAAATGACAATCTATCTTGCTTTACAGGACCCAAACATATAAGATATTGGTTCAGTAAATATTTAATGAAAAACTGAAGAAATCTGCGATGTCAAAGATATGGTACGACAGCAAAGACAAAAAAAAAAAACACATCTGAGCTGACAAAGAGTTACAGATAAGGCATAGAAGATCATGATAAGGATGAAGAAATGTAGCTAAATACCACAAGCATTTTCAAGGATGGACTGAATCCTTTTTTTTTTTTTCAAACAAAAAAAGAAAAGTCAGTACAAGATTTTTGTAACATTTCTTTCAATACAGCAAAATGGGGAAATCATTTTTACATTTCAGATTTACTTTGATTTTTCAGCTTCTCGTTCTACTTTTATTCATTTAATTGCTGAGCTGATTAAATAATTCACAATAAAACCAGTTTCTAGTTTTTAATATCAAAATGTGAAATTTTGGACTGATGAATTTAGTCTGCGTGACAAAAAACTAGACAATAAATCCAAGGATTTAATTTAAAAAAAAAACAAGCTAGAAGTTTTGAGAAATGTGAAGAAGATTTTCTTTAAATGACGCCGATTTAAAGAAAATCTGAAAGATCAATCCATATCAGGTTTCCCTCCCTCACTAAGTGAGGGGGAGGAATGTTTTTTATCACATATTTCTGCAAAATCTCACTGTCCTTTTTACTGGTTACTGACATTTTCAAAAAAACTAAATTTCAAGGCCAGGTCTATTTCCAAACATCTCTGGTTCTGAAGAAAATTGCTATTGGAACGATTCCCTTTGAAAGCTGACCCAGCGAGGATCTCCGTAGGAGGAATTATCTTACCTTCGACCTTTTAAGGAATCCATCTTACAGCCCAGAGCCTCCATGTCTGCCTGTGTTTTCGTCATACTCTGCTGCATATTGATCCCACGATGAGCAGGAGACGTGTTTACAAGCTGACCCGAGAGATGGGGAAATGAGATGTTATTTAATGAGATCAGAAAATTAGCAATCACATGGCATCTTGTTTGATTTTGAAAAACTCACCGGCACAATTAAAAAAAAAAAAAAAAAAAGACGTTGCTCAGAAATGTGATTAGAGTAGATTTAATAAGACTGCAAACGCAATTAAATTTTTAAGTAACAAAACTAACACAAGTTCACATAGTGACTTGAATGGAAGCATAAGTTCCACTCAATTCCCAGTTTCCCCAGTAAAAGCTGCCCTCACATAATTCAGATTCTGCCGCACATTTCAACCTGCAAACAGCAGAGTGTCGTCCGAGCGGCGTCAGGCGGCTTTCAGGAGAAAGATTACTACAGATAGTGCGCTTTAAGTGACCAGCCGGCATTTCCACTTGGCTGCTCCCTCTGATGCCACCTGAACAGGATTCAGCAGGAGCCTTCAAGGTCCTCATACATAATGCATCAGGAGAAGGTCTGCTCAGTTTTCATGTCCTCCTAATTCATTCCACAAAGAGGCTGCGGTCTACCGACACACAGGGTGCCCAGCTTGGATCACAAATCAGAAATTTTCACTTTACACCTGACACTTTTTTTTCACCCCCTCCCCTCTTTAAACCAGTGCTGTCATCAGGTTGGTTTCCATTCATCTCCAGAGATCAAAATGTTACTTACAGTGCCTCAAAAAGTATTCGTTTTACTCTTTGACATTTTACATTTCTTCACATTACAACTATAAACCTCATTGTAATGTATTTTTATTTTACCCTCAAAAGGAAGTCATGCATAAGTGGGGGGTGAAATGAGAAGAATTAATGTTTTTCTTTTTATTTGCGTATAAAAATGCGACAGGTGTAACATTCATTGGTATTCAGCTTTCCGAATTCTGGAAGAAATATATTTTAAATACAATTACAACGCCAAATCTTTTACTAAAAGACAAAAAAAAATTCTACAAATTGAAACGCAAGCTAAAAGACTTTTGATAAACGTTTCGAACTCTAGAGTTTCAAGTTCTTTGTCTGAAGGCACAGTGTTAGACAGAATGGTGAAGAATGGCGAGCTCCTAGTCATAATTTTTTTAAACATATTTCTACTTATTCTCAGTTGGGTTTGACACGAAATTTCAGCACACTGGCATTCTTTGATCTAAGCCGAGCTGTTAGTTCTGACTAAACGCTTAGGGTCGTTATCTGGTAAGAAGATGAACCTCCACCCTAAACTCTAGAGTCTTTTACAGATCCCACTAAAAATACAAACTTTTTTTGTTCTGTGATTTTGTAGAAAAGTTCAAGGGCACTTGCAAGACACTGTATAATACACCAAAACAATATTACTAAATAAAGTCCTAATTTCATCAGGTAAAGCCTTTGATAGAATCAACATGGCGACTTATCCACCACGATTCTCCATATTCTTTGTCTTCACAATTCAGAGACACTTAGTGATACTTATTCGTTTAATGCTCGGTGACACCGCCGTGGCCTTGGCCATCATTTTTTATCCTGCCCTCCGCGAACTCCTTTTTGTGGCCGGATTTGATGTGCCGCAATTGTCTTTTGTTTCTCTTTTGCTCACAGCATAAAATCATTCATGGAAATCAATCTGAGCCAGGCCCCATCATCTCCATGCGTTTCAAAACATAGCCTTCTGCTGACCTCAATAAATTTACCGGCGAACGTAAAACATTTCAGTTAATGCCCTCAAAGTGGCCTTTCCACAAACACAGTCCTTCTATAAACGGGGGCCACTTAAAGCTCTCTGTGTGCCTGTGTAGACAGAGACTGGTAACGTATTCACTAACGTCGCATAATAGGATTGGGGCCCATTACTTATAGCTAACGATGCCGTGTGGTTCTTACAGTTTATGGTGTTTATGGAGCAAAGTCCTGCTGCACTTTTATGTAAAAGTCAAACAATAAAAATACACACTCTGAACTGTATGCACAGATCAAAACACTTTGTCAGGAGTTATTTCCTATTGATGTAACCCAGTGTGCTTTCTCATCTTGTGAAACGTCAAAGCAAGATGTTTTATGCAGAACCACAGCGAAGCTCACATTTGTATTTCTAAATAAAATAATCAGAACTTGTCATTTCTTCTTGGGTGTATTCATAAATTAAGAAATAAAAAAAAAAAAACATCTAATGTGCATTTAGCACCAGAACTTAAGATGTATGTGCATTTAAAAAGACCAAAATAAAAAATAAAATCTTCATCCTAAAAATTCGTCCAAGAGGACCGAGAAATTTATAGAAAAATCCCTACAGGAAATTGTGCTAAATTTAAAAGGTTGGATTTTTTTTAGTTTAGAGCACAAGGATTCATTTATAAGATAAAATTAGTTTAGTTCAAGACAATTTAGACCAGTTTTCATAGATGCCAATATGTCCAAGAGACACTGTGAGCTAATGTACACTTAATTATTCATACCCCAGTCAGATTTAGGGTGAATGTATCTTTTAATTTTACCAGCATGCTAATTCTGAATGGAAGCAATATTCCGCTTTTAGAGCGGCCCAACCAGAGTTGCAAATTGAATCTGATAGAGAATCTGCTGCAGGAGCTAAAGATTAAAGTCTTTGAACGTCAAACACTTGAAGCTAATTCCCATTGCTAGTTCATCAAAATACCAATGAAAACCTGCAAAAAAGCAGCTCAGGAACCACAACAAAGGTCTGATAAGGATAAGATAAGGATTTTTCCATTGATTACAGAGAGAGGCATCAATACTATGCATTTACCATTTATTTATTTTTAACTGATTCTCTTTATCATTTTATTTTGAGTGCTTGTCTCATTTCTTGCTTCTTGGTTAAATGACAAATAATTCTAAATATAAATCTAACAGGTGTAAAAATGTTGGCTGACCTGATGTAATAAACAGGACCTATAAACATCTTCATCACCATGCGCTGACCCGTTGTGAAACTCTTTTATAAGTAAAATACAATGCCTCGTATTTTAGTACAAAACAGCTGTAAATGACATTTACAAGCCTTGGGTCTCTCTATTTACGTTGAATGCCTTTAATGTCTGAGCTCCGCAGCAATATTTCAGCACAATATGAATTGTGGACTCCTTCTCTGGCTTGTCATTAATTTGATCTTTTTTGTGAGGTTAATTTTATTTACTTTTTTTTCTACATGGCTCAAAGACTAAGATCTGTTTGCAAGCCTGTTTGCCTTTGCCTCCCTTTTTTGCTAACCATTGATTCAGGCCTCCTTCATTTTTTTGTGACGGCTCAAGTAATTACAAATTGTAAATAAATTTGTATTTTACGTTACAAAAAAAACTGCACATTCATTTCCATTAATTCATTATCTTCAACTGAGAGTGCCTTGGGCAAGAGAACCATCTTCTTCAGTGTAGTCTGAAGTAACTTATCTTGCTTTTGGCAAATCACTTCTGCATCCACGTCTACAGTGATTACAGTTTGCATATCCATCAGTCTTTATGTGGCAGAGCTGTCTCTTTACCTTCAATTCACCTGCAGATATTGCTTGGTTGTTGTGTTGTGTGTGTTTTTTTTTCTTGCTCTAGCAGCAGGTTATCTGATAAATGATTAGATCTGAATTTGTAATCAACTCTTGGCACAGAAGCACTGAAGAAAATGGATTCTCCATTGAATCACTTGTTAGCCTTAAGCAGGACAGCTTCCTTTGAAAGGAAAACTAAGAACAAAAGAATAAGGGAGTGTGCCTGAAGTTTATAAAGAAAACAACCATAACTACACATTAGCTATAAAAATTGGCAGATAGCATAAAATCTAGTGCAATTCATTATTTTTCCAGGAGCCCTAAATAAACCCAAGAAAACAACGATTCTATTTAAAAAACAAGATCCCTTCAAAATCAACAACAATAAACCATATCACTAAAGCAGATTAGAATACATAAAATTGCTTCGAGTGTGCATCACAATGAAGAGGAATGATGAGCATTAGCTAAAATACCGTATTTTCCAGACTGTAGAGCTCACCTCACTATAAGCTGCATCTACAAAGTAAAAAAAAAAAAAAAGAAAAAAAAAACTGGAAATGTAATGGG
The DNA here is from genome assembly GCF_051168715.1 of Poecilia mexicana. Classification (NCBI taxonomy): domain Eukaryota; kingdom Metazoa; phylum Chordata; class Actinopteri; order Cyprinodontiformes; family Poeciliidae; genus Poecilia; species Poecilia mexicana. Next base: position 12,588,001 of record NW_028263381.1, on the reverse strand, counting down.
CTATAAGCCGCTGCTATCTCGGCCACTCTCGGTTTCTCCAACGCCGAACCTTTGATTCGTTCATGCCGAGTTTACGTGCAGCGGCTCTATTTCCTTCCTGTATTGCCAGATCTTTAGCCCTCAACTCCATCATATAAACTTCTTGGTATTGTTTCCATGATTAGGGGGTATAGGTTTGAAGACATTTCTCTGTCGTGCCTGCTGCTAGCATGTGATTGTTGAAAATTAGCACTTTCTTCTTTGATTTACAATTTTGACTTCCAATTCTTAGCTTCCTGCTAAAGCGCTCCCTGGTGGTTGAAGAAAAATTCACAGAAAAGTCACACTGGGGTATAAATCGCATGGTTCAAAGCGTAGGAAAAAAAGTAGCGGCTTATAGTCCTAAAAATACGGTACTTAGATTAAATATTTATATGCCGTGGAAAATATAAAAACACATAGAATTAAAAAGAAAAAAACACAAATCTAAATCATGTGTCTTTTCTATGACTTCATGTTAGTGCGTCATAACCTGGTAAATCTGGGATTGTACTTATATTTTCTGCTCTTTTAAAGATTGTTTTCCCAATTGATGGTGTACAATGATGACTTTCTTTTGAAGTGATAATTGTGATATAATAAAACATCTGCACATCAGTGGCTTTGCTGCGCTGTTCTGAAAAGTCTGAACAACTTTTAAACTTGTACATTCTTGCATCTTGTGGTGGTCAGCAACATTCTGAAAATGCAACAAATTCTTAACATCTCCTGTCCAGCCATGCCATAAAATCTGCTCAGTGTGATTGATATTTATCATAGCTTATTGGAAATGAAAAGACTAGTTTTGCATATGGATATTAGGGTCAGTTGTGAGGGTGCAAATGAGCAGCTGAGGAGTTTTGAGAAAAAGAAAGAAAGGGGGGAGACAAGTGAGAAGGAGAAAGGGAGGTCTTTTGGCCACTTGTGGCCTTCACAACACAGGCACAAATCATAGAGGGACATGGCAATTGGAGTGACAGATGAACAATGCTGGCGTTTTCCAACCCCCTGTGAACAGGCTCATCCATCACAGCAAGGGAGATTAATTCAATTCATCAGCTTTTTGTCTCCTTGGGCCCCCTAATGCCACCTGATATTGCTCAAGGAGGACTTATAAATGTTTGTGGGTTTGATCTGTGCTCGCTTGCCTGACACTGAATTAAAACATTACTCTCTACTCTTAGCAGTACACTGGTTTTTGCCAACAGCCTGACAGCCACTTCTGCCATAACTCTGATCGAGATGAATTTGTATGAAGTCCAAAACGTTTGCCAGAGGCATCCAACAAGACGTTAAAGCGAAGACTAAAAGAAAAGCAGAGGAGGGATTGATGGTTATAAGAGAAAATACAGACTCGCTGAAGAATTTATGGGAGTTGCATTTAATAACTGAAGGGAAACATTTAAATCATTGTGACAGAGAAAGGTACAGAGCCTTCAGGTATTTCGGTCATCCGAGGCTAAAAGTTGAGCTTGACTGTTGGTTAGTGAATGTCAAATTATGGGAAAAAAATTTAGCAGAAATTCGTCAAATGCTTCAAGTAAATTTTAAATATTGTACTTTGATCAAAAATAAGTGAGGATCAGTGTACCCATCCAGCGTGCACAATAAGTGTTAATACTGACATCTAGTGGCTTTTTGATGTCATGTCTCTGATATGCAAGAAACAAAAAAATAAAAATTGTACTTTGAGAGTTTCTTTGTAAATGTATACATTGACTAAGGACAAATATTTACAGGGATTTATTAGCCAATAAATTTAAGCAGACTCAAAATTTATGGTGTTCAAAGCTAAACGGCCATGCAACCCACTCTGCTACTGACAGAGAAACAGTTGCAGGAAAAAGTTTAGCCTCAGTTATCTGTGGCCACAGCTGGCCTCACACTCCCAATAGGTGAGAGAGGGTATATGGGCAACAACATGAAGATGACAGCACCAACACCCTTCTCCTGGCTCTGATTGGTTGTGATGCCAGGCAGTGCGTCTTCTCCTCCCACTGTGCAATGAGTTTAAAGTCTCATAGAAGTTATACTCCTAGTGCAAGGAGAAATGCCCATTAAATAAAGACTCAAGTTAAGAGACTGAAAATGTAAAAATTTGAACCATAAGAGGCTTTATTTTATATTTAGGCATAGGTCTTCTGAGGCATATAATGAATCCTGCCTCCTCTCCAGATGCAAAAGTAATAAGCTGTGCCCAGGCATCCCACAAGAGACACCAGCAATACAGCTGTTACAACAACAGTCTTCCACACTCTGGAGTCATGAACTTCATTAGAATCTGAGGGAGACAAACAAGAGTTACGCCAAGATGTCCTCAAAGCTGAGATATGTGACTTTTAGCAAAAATGCAGCCACCTTCACCCAACAGCAGAGAAGATTCTGGAGTCGTTTGCAAATTGAAGATTTCAAGCGGCAACAGTCCATCTTCTTCTGAGGAGTTGTCAGGCAACATACTTTCAACTGGTGTAGCAGTACCTTCCACCACGTTGTAATACTCTTCATTATCCAACTGAGTTATCCAGCGTCCATTAACAAAGACAAGAGAGCCTGGGCAAGATAGCACAAGCATGAAAACATAATGCAGAAGTCAGTCATTGACTAACTAGCTACAAAACAATGTCACCTTCTTACCTGCCAGAACAGTTGATATGGCCAAATGGGCCACAAGCACAAAATAGAACATGAACATGACTGCACTGAAACACTTGGCAATTTCCTTTGCCTTTTATTTGCACTCTGTATCAGCACAAGTGGAATCAGCTGTGCTCTGGCTCAATGAGGACCAATAACCTCGGCTCCTGGGTCAGCTGGTTTTCTACTTCTTTGAAAAGCCCCATTTCATTGGCCTACAGATGACCAGTCATAGGTATGTATGTGCAGGTCACAACTCAAAACTACTAAATGAATGTGTTCAGACATATGTGGAGTTACATCTTAAAATTTAAATCCTGATCAAATCATTAATCAAATATTTAATAATAAACCCTAAATATTTTTCTGGATGGCTTACTGTTATTTTGTGCATTATACCAAGAAATAGTTTAAAATGTAGCTGTGGCTACACAACAATGATAATACTGACTGTGATGAATTTGCACATAAGAATCATGATTAGAAATCTTCAAGCTGACTATAAACTGCAGTCCTGTCCATTGACTTGAATGCAGAGTTAAATAAGTATCCATCCAGACATCCATTGGCTATTACTACTCATCCTTGCAGTGTTGCAGAGTGAGGGACTGGTGCCCATCTCTAGCAGTTTTTGAGCAAGAGGCCTGGACAGGTTGCCAGTCCACCACAGAGCCACACACACTCTAAGGGCGAATTAGAGAATTCAAAACCATAACCACCAGTCACGTTCATGGACTGTGGATGGAAGTACCCAGAGAGAACACAGCCAGAGAAAACATGCAAACTCCATGCAGAAAGACCCCAGGCTGGGATATTTCAGTCAGTCCATATTTTATTTCCCCACGGCCCAAAAACAACAGAATATGAAGATTGCACATGTTCATCATACAAATGAATTTAACTTTGTATGTCAGATCTGAGTCCCCACAATGTGGACAACAGCAATGAAACAAACTGTACATTTCTTTTCAGCTAAGGCTAAAAATGTGACTCAAGGTCACATTGATCAAAAAGTAAAAATTTCTAAAATACAATTTCTAAAACCTTTTAAAATCAGAAATGTTAAAATGTCATGTGAATATCAATGTGTTGCAAGGCAGGTCATCTCTTTTTGTTAGTGGCAGACATTTTAACATATCAGGAAAGGTCAAATAAAAATATATCAAATATTGTGGCTCAGTTTGAATTTACTGCATTTGGACTTGGAGCTTCAAGGTTTTCCTGCTTTGATGAATTAAAATGTCTGGCAAACATACTTATGCATAAAGAACACAATGTGTGCTTAAATGTGTAAAACAATTGGCACGGTAAAGACATTTATGCTGTCAAGTCGTCCCACGACAAAGTTGTGCTAATTGCTGATGTCGACACCCAAACTTGTAGCAAAGTTTTTGCTAACCACGAATAAATGGAAATGAAAAACAAGAGGCAACATATTAAAGGGGCAGTACAATGTACATTGTGGGTATAGTGTCATTTTATAGCACAATTAAGTATAGTAAATATGTTACCTTCAGTTATAAAAATGCTATATATATCAAACATGACTCAAAAGAAATTTGACTTTGCAATTTAACACCTTGAAATTGGGCCTCTGTGTCTTTAAGAAACTCCTGCTCTTTCTGATCCTCTGCCTTCAGGAAGTCACCACAACGTTTTTCCGTTAAGCCTTTAATGTTGATCTTAGGAACGGTGCACTGAGAAGTAGCTCCTATGATGACCTCAGCAGATGTGCATTTCCACTAGGTGTTTGCCAATTGCTGCTGACTAGTCTGGAGGGACTGAGTGGGGGAATGAGAGGGGACGAGTGCTCTGAGGTGGAAACCGCAGCAGCAAGGAGGAGCTGCGTGGAAAAGATATTGATCAGTGAGACCAAGCGTTTTGCACACCTGATTGGCTGCTGTTGGAGATTCGAGGATGGCTCAAACGTAAATGAAAGAATCAAAGCAACACTCCAGGTATGATTTTGATGAGGGAATAACATTAGAACACAATATAAAGCTCAAAAAAGTCAATTTTACATAATACTGCCCCTTTAAACAGATGGCCTGGAGTAGCGTTCTCAGATGCCTGCAGTTCTTATCAGATTTTCCTTCTTAATTTCTAAATATTTGTAAATTGAGGATATTTTTTAAATGCAGGAAACAATTCTTGCAATTTTAAACTCATCTGTACACACAATGTTTCCCTTGCATAGCTCATTATGAATTGCAGCATCTGACTTAAAGTTTCACAATTTTGACAAACGGTATCTTAAAATGTGTTATTCATTCCTAATATCTATTCAGAGATCACTATTACCTAATGTGTGATGTACCTAATCTGTGAACTGAAAAACTAAATGTGATTTCAATGCCCAGCCTTTGGAGGTAAAGTCAAATTGCAGTTTTGCTTTTTCATTGGCTCAGACAGAGTATGCCTACAGTAGATATAAAACTCAGTACTGTATACAGTATTACATGATCTAAAATTGCCATTTCTAAACGTAAACTGATTTTATAGTGCATAGAATCAAAGAAGCTGGAACTACTGTGTAAAGAAGGCTATCAGTGAAAGCTCATTAACCTTCAAAATAAAAAAAAAAGATTGAAAAAGTGAACCAAGTAACATCTCTTAAGTGCTGCAGTTTTTTTTCAGTAACAGAAACTTTTATCTTCAAAAAGAAGCAAAGGAAAAACTTTGACAGTGACCTGGCTCATTGACCTACCATTGTACTACAGTGCCATTGAATATGGCTAATTATAACACACCAAGAGTTCACTGATACAAATGCACCTTGATGTTTAGTTATTAAGTGCTGCTTCACAAGCTACAGTAAAAAAAATCAGTTCTCTTTTGAAAGATGGCAACGTTTGAAGTTTTCCTTGTCTTATAGAAATTTGTTATTATACCTAAGCTAAACAAGCAGGTAAAGTGAAGATGTAGTATCATTTCTATATTACTACATTCTCATTAAGATTTATTTTTGGTAATACAACCCACACTGCCCTGAGGTTAAAACTGAGCCTACTCTGGAGCAGGATTTCCCTTTAAATCACCTGACCTTGTACATAAATATCCAGCTCCGTCATAAAAATTATGGTAATACAGTTATATCACTAAGCGAGTTTGAAATCTTCCACCATGACACGGTTGCTTTCCAGAGTATCTGCATAATTGGTGCAAGTTTGCAGACTGGTGTGCTTCCAGTCTGCATGATCCTCTTTATTCGTGCTTCTTTCCATCATTGTAGACCTTCCTAAGGCTCGAGTCCAGCAGGAAATCCACTGACCTACAGTGTGCACAGAGCAGAACATGTGATAAATAATGCATCATGTTAAACTTAAACTTACGACACAAACTGAGATGGTAAACTGAGACTCAAAGTGGCCCAAAGGTTAAGGAATTAAATTTTTTTTGACTGTTTTCAGATTTAAAAATTTGATTACAGTACACCAAAAATATTAATTATATAAAATATGCATAATTAAAGTAGATGTATTAATTAAATATTCATTTAAAAAAATAACAAAAAATATATATTTTTTTAAATGTATCACTTTGTTCCATATGTTGGGGAAAGTCTCATTTGGATATCACCTAACTTTTCTCCACTACATGTGATGTTTACATTTAGGATTTTCTAAAAGTACCAATAATGTTGCTGCTAGTAAAAACAGCATATTCTTGATTCAGATTTTTTTTTTTATCCTCACTGAAGAAATAAATCCTACACTGACTTAAAGTTTGATTTTTCAAAAATGTTTGCTGTGAGATGATTCTGTTGCATTGAACGTTGACTTCAAGGGTTCTTGTTATTCATCTCAAAAAGGCTGCATATAATCATGGAGGACAGTGAAGAGTTGCTACCCGGTAAACCCAGCTTTACACTGTAGCCGTCATCTTGCTGGGGTTTGCCAGTGTGCTAAAAATAAAATATGTGTCAAGGTTAATTTGTCAAGGTAGCAGCAAGAACAGCTAAAATGACTAATCACAAGTCAAAACCTCAACTGTGAAGTCTTACTGCAATTTACACATGATCCAGATACGACCGGGACAAGCACACGTCGTCTGCCAACCTGTCTATTGGAGTGATGATGAAGGGGATGGTGGAGAGCCCAATAGCTGTGGTGGTCCACTTGCGAACAGGCAGAGGCCACTTGGTGGACTTGCCCAGCAGATACAGGGACGCAGCGCACACCCGGTTAATGGTGAAGCCCGGGATGATCACAGAGGCCAGGGCCTGCCACACAAACGTGTCCACGACCGCTACTGCCACTCGTGTCGTCTTCCCTGGATTGTCTCCGTGGGCCTGGAGGGACAGATGGAGGAGCAGAGGAGGAAGCATAGAGACTCAGTGGGTGGACAAAATAACTGGAGTGTTTTTTTGTTTTTTTTATTATCTGGTGGTGCATTGTATCCTTGTTTCCTGCTTTACACTTACATAAACGGAAAATCACATTTACCTGTTTTTTTTATGTGTAATAAAACTGAAATTGCACGTTCCACAATATATTTTAAGTGATGATTGTATTATTATTATTATTATTATTGAGGCTGTAGTTCATGTGTCTAATTTAAAGGCATGGAAAGCAATAGTTATTTTCCTCTGACCAGATTTGTAAACTGTGGAAATAGAAGCTGATTTTCTTACCTACAAATTAATAATTTAAATGTCATTACTAAGCCTGTAGCAATAAGCAGTTAATCAGTGCTGATTATTAACATTTTTGAAGGACAATTTTGTTTACAGGTACTTCAAATCCATTTTGGTTGTGTGTGGTTTGAATTTCCTTTTATGTATTGTTTTTGGTTGCGTTTTATTTTTGATATTTAAAATATTACTCCATTAAAGTGTGGAGTGTTCTAAATGTCTCAAAATGTCAATATTATAATTTTTCTCAATGATTTCTGGGACAATTTATCATCCAGCATGTTTTGTTATTGTGACAGGTCTAGCTATTACCAAATTTCCTTAATGAAAATACAATAAATAAAGGGTAATGTCTTACCACAGCTGCTTTTTTGCCTTTGTCCACTGCATCCGCGGTAACATAAGCAGTGGCCACAGCATAGCTGCCCCAAACAAAGCTCACTGGCACCAGCGCACGGAAGGCCTCCCCGACTTCATTGGCATAGCCTGGGGGAATACAAAAATAGATGCAGTTAGGAGTTTAACCTTGTTGTGTTCTCCAGATGTAAGAATAGTCTTGTTTCTGCAACCCAAGCGTCTGTTTTTAGATCTGGAAACCCAACACTTGATGACATAACTGAGTTTTTTATGAGTTTTTTTTTTAAACCAGGAAATGGAAATGCCTAGAGATGTTAGTATTACATACTCACAGAACAATTGAACACCCACAGTCTATTTGTGATACATAAACATATCAGCAATATTTGTATTTGATATGCAGGTCAAAGATTTTTTCCCTTATTTTTACGCAAACAAACCAAAAAACTGAAAGTCATACAACTACAAGTCTTGATTTGTATAACACAACAATGTTCCAAAAAATGTGCAAATATTTCCAGATTTCTGTGTGCACAATCCTAAATATAGACATGGAGATAATTCCTTAACAGACAGGATTAGAACTGAAAGCTAGCAGATTATGATTTTATAAGGGGGATGAACAGATTTCCATGTCAGTACATTGATACTGCCCCCCAGTAAGAGGGAGGAACTGCTGCAGTAGATGCATAAAATGCCCTTCAGACCGGATACTGCTCATGCCCTTTACTTTAAATGTTTACAGTACTAACAGAGACAAAAGTCACTGTACTGATGCTGAATACTATCTGCAGAACAATCAGACTGGAGTCTCAATTCGACTCAGAGGAAGTATAATGTTCCTTCTTTGTAGTTATGAGTCACTGCCTAAACTTGCTGAACGACTGTGCAGAACGCCTTAATACAGAGCTAAAAAGACTATTCGAGCCTAAATATTCAGCCATTCGTTTCGTTTTATAACATCAGAGACAATTTTCTGAACAATGTAAGACACACTTTGTGTCCTCTGGTAACAAACTATCCTTCAGACGTCAGGTTTGCTACAAATATAGCTTTAAAAGAGCGGGTAGCCAACTATGCTAACTCTGCTAAAAGCTACGGTGTTCCGACAGTTCCGGTGTCCTTATGTGCTCTGTTTTCTTACACAGACAGCAAGTCACTTCAAATACATACCTAAAAAGCGGACCCATGTGTCACGATAAATGTCAACCGTTTTTTCTTCGCTTGGACCCATACTTCCCTCTACTCCATCCCCGTATGATGTCCACAAATGCACGACGCGTGACGGGATCCGACGAACCAGCAGGGTCGTGAAGGGGGCGCGGTCTTTCCCACAGCATCCGACTGGCAGTACAATAGGTTACAGAACAAAAATCCAATATATGGAGCATCAAAAGTGCCACGATTTAATAAAATCAGTGAATCAATAAGGAATTATTAATAAATGTCATAACTAAAAACAAATATAATTCATTTGCTCATGTACATTGTTATTTCCTCCTTTCATAGTTCCACTACATGAACAAGCTATTTTGTATGCATGTACAACTTCAACCATTTATTTTCATTTTAGTTCAGTATTTTTTGTCAATAATGGTTAAATTGAAAGTCATAAAATTTTTCAAATATGACAAGTAATTAAATACTGTCTGAGAACTTTACACCTCTATTTCCACTTATTTTGTTTCTGATCCCCATTTGGGCCTGCCGACTCTTAGAAATATAACACATTACGACCCCTGCTCAAACCAAAATAACTCTAAGGGACCGTCTGTTGTTATCTTTATTGAAGTTATATTTTCTTGCATATATAATACATAAATTTATCAAGTTGTGGATGAACTAAAAATTCCTGGTCAATGGAAAAAAAATGGGTACAAAATAACCAAAGTTGTAAGCATACTGCAAAGAGTGAAACACTGGTGGTGTGCACCGATTGTTCCCTGCACCATGCAGGTGCTTTGAACACAACATGCTGGACTTCCCATTCAAACCTATATGTGACATGAAAAGAGGTCAACAGAGTTGTAAAATACATATACAGAAAATAAAGGCAATAAATTCTATGACAGGGTTGGTCTCATGTAATATGTGATACCTAGAAACTTATATTGTATCAGTGCAAATTTATATTGTCAGTGGATAGTTATGTGCTAAACTCAGGTTGCTGTGATAGGTTGTCATGGAACTTGATCTGCTGTTTGTTTAATGTGAAACAAACATCTTGACAACCGCCATTTATTTTTTACCTATAATGATTCTGCCCTTCTGAAAAACCAAGATGTCAATAACGTCATTGTAACTGTAGTAACAGATTGTTGATACTCTTAATCTAGTTAATTCATCTATTAAACATCATGCATTTTATTTGACAAGCACTACTTAAATGTTTTATTGATGTGTTTACTGACAAATTTATTTGATAATTTATGTTTCTTTTACCTGTGCAGTGAAAAGTTAGAATTTTCCGCAATCTAAATAAAGGGCAGTTCACACTCCCAATGTTTAAAAGAATGGATTGCTTAATGTAAAATAAAGCTAGTTTCTCCAATACCGTTTGATCTATTATTTTTGAATACCTGTCAACAATTAAATATCAATTTCATAAAGATATTTCTTAAAATATGGATATTTTTATATTGCCTGAAAGCACATAATTCAGAAAATTTACCATTGCAAACTTTTAAACAGTTGTTTGTTTCTAAGGATTCGTAGATGGAGACTGTAATTATTCATTTCTGTTTGTAAAATAATGCGACCAATTATAATCACGTATTATGACTGACAATCATATTAACCAATTAAAATGGGCCAAACAACACGGTGGCCCAATAGTGACGAAGCTTGCGTTCTTCGAGTTACGTGAGTTTTGACCCACCATGGCTGCCGTTAACAGTAGCAAGCTCAGCCGCTCCAAATCACAGCTGAACGTTATGTCCAGATGGAACATAATGCCGTACAAACTGCATTTAATTTTTACTTTCCTTCTTTTATTTGTAAGTCTGTGTTTTTCCGACGATGACCATGAAATGGAAGAGTTCCTGAAGCGGGAGTTTTCCCTCTCCAAGCCTTACCAAGGTATGCCATCCGTCCAGGAAAAGCGATGCAGGGGTGGGGGACAGTCTGGAGGACAGATGTTTCCAGAAGGATGCTTTCAGTAAATAAACGACACCTTTGTTAAAATGTATCGCTCGCAGCTTAACTTGTACGGAAGTCTTTTTCGGACAGAATACAGCTTCCCATCTTAGATTTAGCTGTTATACTTTACTGCTGCGTTACCATACTATTATTATTCTCTCTTAATCTGTTTTGTCTCTGTCGTTATTATGCCAGCTCTTTCTTTCTTTTTTTTTTTTTTTTTGGCTGACTAAGGAGACCTGCTTTGGTGTAGTCAGCTCTTTAGTAATGATTGTATCATTTGCGGTCGCAGGTGTGGGATCTTTAGGCTCCTCCCACTGGGAGCTGATGGGGGATGCCATGGTAACCACTGACCAGGTGCGACTCACACCGGACATGCAGAGCAGACAGGGGGCAGTATGGAGCCGCATTGTGAGTAGCACAATCTATTTCTAATAATTGATTTACTGTTTTACGTGATTGATGCTTGTAGAACAGTCAGTCTCTCTCTCTTAGCATAACAAATTTCCCCTATGTAGAGGAGCATTTGCTTTAGAGATTAAAGCAAAACTAAAGGTTTCTTTTAATATTCTTCTGTTTGATGTCACTTTACCTTTTGCTCCGTCTTTTAGCCATGCCACTTAAAGGACTGGGAGATGCAGGTGCACTTTAAGGTTCATGGGCAAGGAAAGAAGAACCTCAATGGTGACGGTCTGGCCATTTGGTATACCAAGGAGCGCATGCAGAAAGGTGATTATGATCAGACATAATGCAATGTAGCTTTAACTCACACTATTTCTATAACACTTTACTTTGATGTGCCTCCAGGTCCTGTATTTGGAAACATGGATAACTTCACTGGCCTGGGTGTGTTTGTGGACACCTATCCCAACGAGGAGAAGTACATAGAGGTATGCTTCAGCAGTCCTGCCTAAAGTCGGGTCAGTGAACTAGCGCCTCACACTGGCAAGGTGTTGTTGCAGATTCGTGTAAAGGGGCTGTGCTTGTGTTCTTTGTGCAATCATTTGGACACAGGCGCAGAAGAAGAGGTACACCCCGCGCACACAGGTAACCAGGTTCTGTGTTTAGAACAATGCAATGGAAATCCATCCTAGAGTTGCATGTCGCTCCCAAAACATATTGGTTTGTAATATTTTTTGTTCCTGCATGGTTTGCTGTGTGGTTTACTCACTGTTTTACTCACTCTAACATTTCACAAGACATTTAAATTGTTTTATATCCAAAATTAAATAAGAAACAAAGGTAACACTTTATTTGAAGGGGTGTGCATAAGACTGACATGACACTGTCATAAACATGACATAACACCTGTCATGAACATAAAGAAGTCTTTATGAATGCTTATGACAGTTGTCATAAAGTGTCATTCGGTAAATAATGACACTTTTAATGCAAAGTTGCTCTAAAAGTTGCATTAAAAGTCCATTAAAAGTGCCGACTTTGCATGATTTTGTAAATAATGACAATTTAATGCAACGTTGGCACTTTTAATGGACTTTCAATGCAACTTTTAGAGCAACTTTGCATTAAAAGTGTCATTATTTACCGAATGACACTTCATGACAATAGTCATTCATAAAGACTTCTTTATGTTCATGACAGATGTTATGTCATGTTTATGACAGTGTCATGTCAGTCTTATGCACACCCCTTCAAATAAAGTGTTACCGAAACAAAACTAAAAATAGGAACATTACGCCAGACTCCAAAAGGTTCTCATTAACAAGAAAATTACATAAGAAATTTTAAATGGCACTGATGCAGCTGCTGTCATAGGTTTAAAAATGCCAGCATCTTAAAGCTTTCCAAATAAATTGCTTTCGATGAGTTGAAGGCATTGACTTTATAATCACTCCACAGCCTTGCAAAGGTATTCACAGCTTCCTCCACATTTTGTCACAACATAAACATTGACCTCAAAATGTTTTATTAGGAATTTATGTCATAGATTAACACAAAGTACCTTTAGTTGCCCTTATAGCTGCAAGTTTCTTTATACTTTATGCATCTAGAGATAATTATTTTTCAAAAGAGATCAAGTCCAGTCATCTTGAATGGAGAGCAACTTTGAGAAATCAAGTCTGGGCCTTTATAAATTTGCTTCAATCAAAACTATTTCAAAGTAGTTGTGTTTGTATGTTTAAGGTTGTTGTTTTGCTGGGAGGTGAATCTTCAACCCAGTCTCAAGTATTTTGCAACCTCTAGCAGCTTTTTTTAAATGATTTATTATTTTTCCAGTGTGATGTTACAAAAGTAACAGTTTGGTCTCATCTAGCCAGAGCATCTTTGACATGTTTGTCCTCTCCAACTTTCATTCAGCTTTCAGAAAAGGTCAGCAGAGTAGAGTGCTTGACAGATTTTCCTCTCTTGAGCTTTTAATATGTAAAAAAAACAACAACTTTACTTTTCCTTTCATTTCACAAAGACACACCACTTTATCTTGGATTATCACATAAAACCTAAAAAAAAAGTTGTATGAAAGTTTATTTTCATACAATAAAGAATTTGTAAGCGGGGTGTAAATACTTTTTCTCAGCCCTGCACATTTTTGTTTTAACATGTGAGATGTGCATTGGGTTTATGCCATTTTAAAAAGGTCTTTACTGAAATGAACATCTAGATGACAGCAAATACTTATTTAGTAGCAAGAAAAACAAGACCATCACAGATTCAGTTTTAGATATTTTTTTATTCTGAACAGGAAATGAGATAAGAAAACAATACATCCTGGGTACAATTTTTTATTTTATTATTATCACTATTATTAATATTCTGACTTATCTATATAGGGATTGCTTTCCCAAACATTGATTCTGTGAAATGTTTCAGAGCTCCTATTGTGATTTCCACTGTGAAATGGTGTCTGTTTTTCATACAGATACAAGCAACATCACTGCTAATGATGATTTTAGAAACTTTTGTGGCATTATTTTCCATATTTCTGACCTTGTTGTTAATTCATCTTCATATTATGGTTATATGCCATGTTAAGCATTTTGTCAAATGAAGTATTTAGTACTAAGTATTTAGGTGTTTCCTAATCTTTAAACATTTTGTCAGCATTAACACAAAAATAAATAAATTAATAATAATAATAATTAGCATTTTTGTGTTTAACTTTTTTTTGTCTTTGTGCTACTTTCATTCATATAAAACCTTAAAAAAATAGCTGATTGTTGCACTTTTTTATGTTTTTGCTCATATCTTATGATGCATCTCAGCATTTTATTTTGTTTTTGCTATCATGATGGTATTGTGACCAGAAATCATTGTTTGTCAAAATGTGAGTGCATGACTGGAGTCAACTTGCATGACCCCATTAAAAAAAAACAAAAAACACTACACACAAAAATAAAAAGGAATATTTGAATCTCATGTGGAAAATGGAAAAAAAAAAAGTTCTTGCTACAACAATGTGTACTGAAAGTGGAGCATGCTTTATATCCTACCCACAACTTTTCAAAGTTCTGGCTGAATCATCTGATCTGATTCAAATAGTAAACTCATCCCATTCATCAGGTTTTTTTTTTCTCCCAGGTTTTAAAACAGCAGTTATCAAACCATTGATTAAAAAAAGAACAATATGGACAAACCACTACTGCAGAATTACAGGCCAACCTTCCATTCATCAAAATTATTGAAAAAGCCACTTCATCAGTTAAATAGCTTCCTAAGAGCGACCAACTTTGTGAGTCGTGTACGTCCTCAAAGCGATCAGCATCGACATCTTTTGATGAGAGATGAGTTTAAATCAGATTCTCCTGAAGTACCTTTGTCGTCTCTCTCCTCCCCCTCTTCGACTACAAGAGGATCTTCCCGTTCGTTATTGCCATGGTGGGGAACGGCACGATTAGTTACGACCACGAGCGGGACGGTCGCCCCACGGAACTCGGTGGCTGCAACGCCATGGTGCGCAACCAAAAGCACGACACGTTCCTCTTCATTCGATATATCCGCCGCAGGCTCACGGTGAGAAACCGCCGACAAGGAGACACGGCTAAAGAACGCCTACGCCAGAAATTTAAAATGTTTTTGTTTGGCTGCAATCTGTGGGGCAGGTGATGATAGACATCGATGGTCAGCATGAGTGGAGGGACTGTCTGGACATACCTGGAGTGAGGCTGCCTCTGGGATATTATTTTGGAGCTTCAGCGATCACCGGAGATCTGTCGGGTAAATCACTGAACAGCACTGAAAACGTTATCAGCCACTGCAAATTGTTCTGCTTCATTTAAACAGAGATTCATCCAGTTAATCTGTAAAAATACACACACAGACCAAAACAGAAGGAAGGTTTTGGCTCATCTTTGCTCGTTAAATCATTTTTGGAAGACTCAAAATCTAAAACAGACTATTTATGTTTTGTTTTTCTAAAACTTGATAGATAACCATGACATCATTTCCCTCAAACTTTACCAACTGACGGTGCTGCGGAGTAAAAAGGAGGAAGAGGAGGAGGAGCAGGATGTAGTAACTATCCCCAGCGTGGACAACATGGAGCTCCTCAGATGTGAGACATGCGGACAAAAAAACCCAAATAAAACATTTGTTCCATCACATTTAGATCATTTAAAATCCTCTCTCTCTCCGTCATATTGACTTTTGTTGTTTTTTCTCTTCTCTGCAGTGAGTCAGAATGAAGAAGGGATGAGTGGATTAGCCATTTTCTTCACTGTGCTCTTCTCCATGCTGGGATGCATCTTCCTCATCGTCATCGGCATGGTGGTCTACAGCCACTGGAACGAGAGCCGGCGTAAGCGCTTCTACTGAGGAACGCCGCAAAGGGCTCAGGGATTATGATGACTACTGTGGGCAACCGACCCAGCTGAGATCAGATGGGAAGTAAGACGCTGCCACTGAGCGGCGGAGCAGCGCAGGTTTTTTTACCCAGTTTGACAGACGGAGGAGGAGGAGGACAGGTTTTCCCTGCAACCGAAGCCATTTTTCCAGCAGTGGTTCTGAACCAGCTGGAGGGATTTACATTTTTCACCTCTGGTAGTTCTTCTAAGTAGCTATGTTCACTACACATACTCATAAGTTCCTTAGATGTAATAATGTTGTCCAGATGACTGCCTAAATTAACTTCTCAATATTTCAACTATGTTAAAAGTGTGAATTTTAAAATGCATGTCGGTCTTCCCTGGGCTGCACAATACACTGCAAATCTATTGTTATCCCAACATCTCTGTCTGGACTAGAGAGATCTGCCTGGACTGCAATAAATGCTAGGTAGTAACTAGAGATGTGCCTATCAGGTTTTTTCCTGCCGATACCGATCACCCATGAGGGCCGATCACCGATACCGATCACATAATTATTATTTATTTTTTTATCATAAACCCTACCGGTTACATTATGTGGAAAAAGGAACCATGAATTCACCTTAATTTAGACAAAAGCTTGTTTTTAATAACTTTTTCCAAGAATAAAACTAAACAAAACAGGCATTGTGCAAATTGTACTGCTATTGATAATACTATCTTTAACAGACTGATAACATATGAAGGCTCTGAAGAGGCTAAATAATACAAAGAGCCAAAATAAAACCTCTCAACATTGCCAAGAAGTTCAAGTATAAAACTTAACATTCAAAGGCAAAAACAGGTTCCATTACAATAAACAATCCAGAGTTACTGAATGAAAACTTCTTGTTAGCATGGCGGCTAGCTGGTTACTGCTAGCTCTGATTGGCTGTTTCTGACTGAGCGGAGTAATTATGCAGATCAGGGAGGAGATCGATTATTTTTTCAGAGATTATCTGTCTCATGTTAGGACAGCGAAAGTTTTAATATGTATGTAAAATTTATTTTTTTTAAGTTAGATGCTGCAGCTTTAAGCAGGTTCAGTGTGAGAGTCACTACCAGGTGGAGCAGAAGCGAAGCTCCGTCTGTGAAATATTACTACCTGTAGCGTAGCAGCGGTTCAACAGGAGAGCAGAACCAGCGTCTTACATCGCAGCTCGAAGACTTAAATAATTTTGCGGGTTATTTGTTTAGCTTTCTGACCGTCATGCTAATCCGGGTGAGTGTTTGTAGCTGTGCGCTGCTTTACCTGCTATCTGATCCTCCGTATGTCTTTTTTACTACCGCAGTGAGCCTCGATGTAGCCAATCTCCGTCAAGTATGGCACTGTTTTTATGCCATATTAGCTTCGTTGTGTTGATGCATTTTGACGTGCTTTAATTTTCCGCCGCAACACGCAAACTTCCCCATTCACTCAGTGCGTCATAGTTCCACATCGCTTAGGATTTGTTGCTGCGCGTTTGCGCAGTGTGAAGGAAAAAGGAGACCAGCTGCACAGGCAGGCTGCGAAATGAGAAGCAGGTGATCGGTATCGGCAACAAGAGCCAATGATCGCCGGTCACCGATCATGCACTTTTTCACGGAAATCGGCCCGATTATTATCGGTGACCGATCGATCGGCACACCTCTAGTAGTAACTGAAGTATGATACATTAAGCCTCTATACGTTTTGTAACACAAGTTGTTTTATTTAGCATGAGAAGTTTCAGAAGACGGTAAAGTCAGAAGCAGCTTTTTCAATGAAACGTTGTTTTTGAGATGGAAATAATGAATACATTTTGTCCAGAAGCTGGAAGGGTTTGCTCATTATCTGTGGCATATGTTTATTACTGTAATTTTATTTTTGTATGTCTTATTCATATCTTTATTGCGTCATTCACCACTGCCATCGAATTTCACGTTTTCCTTACATCATGCAGCCGTATTCTTTCCCCAACCCGAAAGGTAAATAAATGAGTCATTTTAAAATTTGGTCATTCAGTTGACCTTTTTAGCACTACATTTGATTATGAGCTTGAGAAAGATGTTCAACTTTAATTATTTATACAGTTGATTTATTATTTAATTTACTCCAAAGCTTCTTGCTGCACTTTATGTAAAAGACAAAAACGTTTAAGAGAAATACTATGTAAGATCCGTCCATTTATACTTTACATTAGTGTAGTTATTTTGAACTTGTTTAATTTAGCTAATATAATTTAAATTGAAACTAGTTCGGGTTTTTCCAGCTGTTATGAGGCACAAGAGGTTGAATTGATGTTGAAAGTTTGGTTTGATAAAGAATAACATTATGAGGGAACTTTTAAGTTACCATATTTTCAGTTTAAGAAAAATGAGGTGGACTTGTATGCTATCGGTGCATTTTGTGTGGGAGGAAAAACGCATGACGGCCAAATAGGTTCTTTTTATGACAAACTGAGATGGTTTGCAAACTAGTGTAACAGTTTGTTTTTTTTATCATTATCTGGATAAATTTAGTAGTGCCTTCCCTGAATTTTGTCTGGAAGGTAACATTGTATAAAAATTTCAAATTTTAAGTAACACATTTTTCATGTTGCGTTAACAGATACTCTGTTTCTTGATCTTAGCTTAGGAAGGGATTCTGGACCCAATTTCAGCGTTTTCCACTTGTTTATTGATGTAACTTTGGTTCTGGTCAGGATTTTTAACAAAACTGCCTCCCTTCTTACCTTGTACTATCACCATGGTAACGTGTGCTAAAAGCTTAAGCTGTTCCATGGGCACTTAGCGATCCATGTACTGGATCGCTAAGTTTCCTTTAGCGATCCAGTA
Organism: Poecilia mexicana; assembly: GCF_051168715.1. Classification (NCBI taxonomy): domain Eukaryota; kingdom Metazoa; phylum Chordata; class Actinopteri; order Cyprinodontiformes; family Poeciliidae; genus Poecilia; species Poecilia mexicana. The sequence continues at coordinate 12,569,626 of NW_028263381.1, read as the reverse complement.
CATATAAAGCGCCTTCTCTTAACCAATCAATGCCCTGAGAAAACGGAGTGGCGAAAAAAATATTGTGTTAAAGGAGCAGCAGCATTTTCTCTTTCCTTTCACATGATTATCATATGCTTCACAGACATTTTTGGCACCACCAGAATGGATCCTTATGTACCCGAAACAGGCTGACTACGCTAAGTTTAATTTTCTCCGTCTCAGAAAACTAAACTTAGGTTTAAATATGTGACAGTTTTCTTCCTGTGTCTGTTGAAGCTCCTTCCTATTAGAACCCCTGACTGTTTTTAATCCAATGCTGATTTAGCAAATATCTTGATGCAGAATTCTAACCTGTTTACAGTATTTTTCGTGGCATCTATTAATGCTCAAATTCATCACCCTCCAAATTCACAATCTTTTCATGAAATGGTGCATGAGGTGTATGTCGTCCAGACTGCTGTTTACGTTTTGAGTAAAACTGATTTGAAAATGTTCATATGTGTTGAAGGCAAATAATTTATTGTTGGATGTGATAAAAGATATGAAGATATTTTATCTCTACTGGCTTCCACCAGTGCAGAGTTTGAACACGGCTAGTCTGGGTTTTTAGGCATTTACGAGATAATGTGGGAGAATTTAACTTAAAATATATTTATTAAAGATATTTTTTTCCTGTGAGAGGCTTGAGATTTGTTAAGAATGTAAGCAACATAGCTGCTACAGACAGTCGTTCTCTTTCCTTACACTAAAATGACCTTTTGTTTGTCGTTTCTTTTGTTACGAGTACAAACATGTCTCTTGTCTGTGTTGCATATCTTTGCTGTCAGCACATACAGGTCTGACGCAACAGGCTGGTGTTGATGCACATCATCTTTATGCTTCATATTTGTTTGATTCTTTTTTGTAAGATGACTAGCATATTATTTCCCATGACACTCATTTGCATTCTGTGTTTTTTTTTTTTTTTTTTTAAATAAAATGTGTCTTATCTACTGTTCAATATAACAAATCTCTTCTGCTTTTTTAGTCCCGAGTATTTCACTTTGGCATTTTGTAGGACAAAAATATATTTGCAAATGTCCACTTTATTGTTTTAGTATCTTTAAAATAAGTACATTTTGTTAATAGCACAAGCACTATTTCACAAAATTTAAAAAAGTACCTTTGATTACATTAAATCAGGGAAGGAACTGTTATTTCTTTTCATATTGTCAGTAAACAGTATCAAAGTATAAACATGCCACATATTTGTTTCAGAAATTTTTAATATATAATTATAAATCTGAGAATTTGTGTCCATATATCACTATTTATATTTCTTTTTTTTCATGGTTCTGTGTTGCAGGACATCACATTTGGTCAATTAGTCTGACCATAAAGTCGGTGGGTTTATCCACACTGCTGTAAACAAGGTGATTGGTTGAGATACTACGCAGGTTAGCCAATCAGATGTTTGGGTCTGCCTGGGGTATTTTTGAGTTGCAGTGCATAGATTACAGTAAAACCAGAGTTTGTAGTTAAATTTAGAGGATTTAAAATCAAGAAAAACAGACAATCAGCAGAGCGCCAATGTTTGTTTTATTAAAAAAATAAAATACAAACGATGACCCAGACAGTACACAGTAGACTTGTAACCAAAAACCAAAGCAATTTCATCTCAGTCATTGCTCTTTTTTTTCTTTTTTCTTGTATTCCACTTTACTCAATTTGGCTTCTTTAAAAGTTACCAGCACAACAATGTAGAAAGAGTGGATTTTCCGTAGATGGCTGCTTCCCTTTCAGATTTACATGTTTCTCATTTTTGGCAAAAACAGAAAAAAAAACCCATCCTAACCACAGCACCTCCTTGTGTTTGGTATTACCTATGTTTTAGAAGAAGGAAAAAAAAACATAATTTGTAGATTTTTGTAGAAAAAATCCCACTGACAACCTAGATATTTCTTTCGGCTAAATGTTGAGGACTCATTTTGAATGGCCCTTTAGCCTAAAATCTGCTGGTTTAATGTAAGCCAACTGTGTTCCATGGTGAGGTCTTTCATGTGTATATTATAGAAAAATCATGGTGCTGTATTGAGAGGATTAAAGGCAACGGTTAAATATTCTCTGTAAGTTCATAAAGACGGAAAAACGAGAAGAAAGCTGCTCTGAACGGCAGCAGCAAAAAGAACATTTTCAACATTTCTCTTTGAGCATGCGCAGCTTTGACATGTGGTTTATCCAGAGTTTATCCATGAGTCAAGAGTGGAAAGTCATTGGGCAGCAGATACAACAAACGGCCAAAAACAAAATAAAAGAAGGGTACGAAACATACGCTTTTTAACTAAAACCCCTCGGCATACAGAAGCTTACAGAGTTACCGTGACATTGCAGTAGCATTACAAGTACATTATTTTTAAAATACATACACATAGACTGATCGATTACAGTACAGCGCAGTGCCACAAGTGCTGACAGTCATATTGCTCGTACTGGTGCCCATGGACATCTGACGGAGAAAGGGGGTTGCAGCATATAACAGTAGGTTTATGGTTTTTTTTTTTGCATAGCCTAGTTGAGTAAAGTTCACAGAGATGCGTGATGCAGGAGGGCGGGAGGGGGCGGGGGGAGCGAACATCAAAACACGTGACAATCATGAAACGTTTCCTTTGGCTTTTTGAGAGACGGTGATCTGAAATCTGTTGTCGCTCTGCTTTTTCCACGATAATAACCCTGAGAGTGAAACTGAACAGACCACGGTCGGGGCGACCTCTTGGGCACGACCCGTGGACGACCTGCGAAGCGTGGAAATGACGAAGGCCTTTTGCAGATCTGCGTGGGTGGATGTGCCCCCTTTTTTTTTTTGTCGTCGGGAAGGTGGCGCAAACGGAGGCAAACAAGCAAATGCAGTTTCTGAGGGTGGAGTTACAGTCCACCGGTGACGCTCCACACACATCCACGCATGCAGACGGTTACGTGTGTTTTCAGTGTGAACATAACATGTGAGGAGAGACCATCACGCACCTCTGTTAAGGTTGACAAAACAAGAAGGCAAGGACAAAGCCTAAAATAAAGAACACACACACACACACACACACACAAGTTCATATACAACAGGTTAATATATAAATATGAGCTCCACCACATTGGAAAACAACCAAAGTTCACTTTACACATCTCTGTGTTCAGATAGTGGATCACTGTAACTGTGGTTTGAGAAAAATTAAAAATAAAAGAACAAAACCGATTAATCGCTCAGTAGAGCATACGTCTGATGACAATTTATGATTAATATTTAGCCCTTAGTCTCGGGAAATGTGTAAAAATCAAGGAGGGATTTACAAAAGAGCCCCTAACCTCACTGCCCTCCACTGCTGTAACTGGTATTAAATGTGTACATGTACAACATGCCTTGTATCCATAGCTCTTGAAGCTTTCCATGTTTTGCCGCATAGCAACCACAAACCTCAAGGTACCTTATGCTTTATGACAGACCAACACAAAGTAGTGCATAACTGTGAAGTGAAAGGAGGACTTCAAATTATTATTTTTTCTTCTTCTTACAAACAAAAGATTTGAAAAACGTGAGGTATCCATATGCATTTTCTCCGATACCTCTAATCAAGGGTACAACCAATGACCTTCTGAAATCACATCCTTTTGTAAACAGAGTCAACCTGAGTATAATTTCACCAAAGGCCTCAGAACCTGGTTCTATGAGGAGCCAGCCGTGCAGGAGATGCAGCGGTCATGTGGAAGGAGAGGTTCTGGTCCGGTGGGACCAGAATGGTGGAAAATAAACGACGCAGCGATCTGAACGTGCCGTTCCCACTGCCAAACAAGGTGGTGGCAGCGTCATAGTGTGGGGATGCTTTGGGCCAGTGAGGCAGTTCAGAGTTGGAGAAAAATCTGTTAAAAAGTGTAAAAAAAAAAAAACCCAAAACAAACAAAAAACTTTGGACAGGGGGAAATTCACCTTCCAGCAAGACGACACTAAAGATATGGCGAGAGCTCCGGTGGAATGGTTTAGGTCACAGCATATTCATGTGACAGAATGGTCCAGTTAAAGTCTGGGCAAAAAAACAACAACAAACGAATAAAAATCACTACTTAATCCGCAAAGAATCGGTGAAAAAAAATCTCTAGATATTAGACACCCATACATGTTTTTCCTTCGGATTATGCACAATTTCGTATTGGTCTGTGATATAAAATACCACAATACGATTTATGGTTGTTGGATGAAAGAGGATGGAAAACTTCAGCAGATGTGAATATTTTTTGCAAGGCACTGTGAACAACGGTGAGTCATTTCCAAAAAATAAAATAAAATTAAAATAAAAAAATAAAACAGTAACAGCAACAATCTTGCTTCCTCGTGCTTCAATCTAAAGCACAGAGAAGCAAAAAACAAAACTGAGCACAACAAATCTGGTCTGAACACATCTCATCAGTGCCACAGCTATAATTACACACAGTATTTTTTAAATTCAACAACCACTTCTCAGCAACAAAACCACTTCAGTTCGGTGGCTTTTAAATGTACGCCACATCCTCTAAGCACAGAGCCTGCGAACGTTTCCAGAACGAGATTAAATGCTACTTTCTACTGACACAACAGTGCTCCTTTGCTCTCTAATACAACCATGCTTGCACAAATATTACGATTTATAAAAAAAAAAGAAGAAAAAAAAAAGACGACTACATCTACTCTAATAAGGCAGTATTACACCAGTTTCCACATACAGAGGTTATATATATTATCTGTGCAGCTCTAATCAAGACATCGGCTCTATAGAAATGCAACAAGGCAGCTTAAGGTATGCTGTCAAGAAAAAATAAAAAATAAAACACTGTTTATGAAATCTGCTTAGGGGTGTGCAGGCATGCTCACATTGCAACCACTCCTCTGCAAAGGTCATGTCAGAATGGCTTCACGTTCAAGCACCTGTTAGGTGACGCAGCACTATCGCAACAAAAGGACCGGGAACATTTTGATAGTCTCAGCCCGCGGTGCGTGGTGTGCATCGTTCTGTTCCGACATGTTCTGCCGTGTTCCTCTGCTACATTCTAGCCGCAGCAGCACTCTAACCTAACCAACCACAACCTAGAGGAAAAAAAAACAAAAACAAAAAAAAAAAGCTGCTGCAGGCCAATGAAGAGAGGAAACATTTTCATTCTGATGTGCAGAAACAAAATGACTTTATGTGTTTTGTGTGGAACTAATAATAGGAGAACTTTTTTCTTTTCTCAAGCAACACTGAAGTGTTTGAGTTCCTCCTCTTTATGAAGCCATGGTGTAAACTTCTTGTACAAAAGTCGGACTGGTGTCGTCTGATTCAGGCACTGAACCCATTTAAAAAAAAACAAACAAATAGGCATGGACCAGCTATCGAGATCAAGGCTCAAGTTTCGTGCAGCTTTTCCAATCGTATTGTGATCAATTAAAACCCCTCCCCCACTTGTTGCTGCACACTGCTTTTCAGTTGGTAAGGAAAGAGCTGCTATGCTTTTTCACTTCTAAATTTAGCAGGTGTGTTTTTTTTGTGTGTGTGTAAATATTCTTAAAACATTATATTTCACACCATGATAATCTCCTAGCCGCCCATGCCCAGTTGGAATATTAAAGCCACTGATATTGCCAAAGAAGCAGCCTTAGAGCATTGCATTGTGGGTGCATGCGTGCACTTATCCTGTCAGGTGACCTGAGTTTTTACACACAATCAGAGCCGATGTATAAAAAGCTTGATCTTTTTTTTCTTTTTCCCCCAAACTTCATTCTTTTAAGGTTTATTTCCTGACCATAACTTGAAGAATGTCAGAGTAGGAACTTCATTACGCCGTGGCTTTCCCCATCTGTCGCATCTTTGTTTTTTTTTTGTTTGGGTAATATTCCAAGCGGACAAACTACAGTTCGGGAAAACAAGCCGCATGCATTGGTGCGGAACATGCAGTTCATTGCAAGCATTTCTGTGGTCGTGCCAAGACCAAATCGACTGCCGAGCAGAGCTTGCAACCATCTCAGCTTGCTAATGTACTGGCCCTCTGCTGCCAGTGGAAAAATGCCACTGCAAATCCCTGACACGGACAGCAGCTGTAGAAAGAACAGAAACCCACGACAGCACCAGCTACCTAGTTAGCACTCATCAAGAAAACTACATCAAGACATCGAAAAAGGAATCGCTCCACCGCTTTATCCCTAAAAATATTTAAACTGAGTTCCTCGGCCACCGTAGGGTAAGACCGTTGGACGTGATGAGCAGAGCAAGTATTAAAAATGACGGAATATGCTAATTCACTCAAATATAAAACACCAAGTCATGCCTCGTGCAAAAAGAAAAAAGCAAAACAAAAAACCCCATCAAAATCAGTGCTTTGAATTTTTACCTCACCGATCTCAAAAGCATATCTCATAATTTCGTCACTGCACCGTCAGCCGTACACAACCGCATCCAGGAAATCTGCTGCAAGGAATCAGGACACCTGTGGCATTTACTAAAGCAGAGCTGGTTATGTGATGAAAAAGCAAAGAACCAAAGAGCAACTACATCCTTCAGTATTGACATAAAAAAAAAAAAACAACATGCTGAGTGATAAAAATTCCCTCAGCGATAACAAGTTAAATAAACATAGAGCTCCCCTCAAGACCTTTTTTTGACTAAAGACCTGCCCATGTTGTTAGTACAAGGGATTTACTGCAGCTGGGAACTGAAGTAGGGGAAGATCGCATGCATACATGCATACAATCAATAAATCACTACAATGCCGAGCACCACTTTCATCATTCTAATTAGATACCAAGCAGCCCTGGTGACAACATTATGATATCAAAAGAGAAGAAAGAAAGAAAACAAAACAAACAAAAAAAAAACAGCGTGACATTTAAAACACAAGAAGCGGACCTCTTCTCCGCTCAAGTGTTTTCAGCCCCTCCGCCCCAACATGGGTGGCCATGACCTCATAGATGACATCACTGTGCAGCTGTGGCCTAGATTTCACAGCAAGCACTCAGTACTTAAACGCATTAAACGGCTTTGGGAAGAAAAAAAAAAACCCCAACATAAGCTGATTCTAATTTTTGCAAGATCAAGCTGATTGCTGAAAATGTTTGTTCTTCCCTCAAACATGCTCAGTCTTGGGGGAGACCCGAGAAACGTCGCTTTGCCGTGTTTTGCGGCACGCTTCAAGCCTCAGTTGGGAGGGCAGGGCGGAAATGTTCTGACCTACGAGGGCTTTGGAACAGAAATGTGAAAGCAGCGCTGCAGGTGGCGGCGAGAGAAACGGTCACTTCTGCCTTCAGTCCAAAATGGCCGCTTCCTTTCTTTTTCGCCACTCAGTGACGTTCTCACGCCGAACAGAAGGTAGAAATATACCCGACAGAGAAGCAGAACGTTTGCTGGATCTTCCTCCCCGGCCCCCCAGCTAAGAGAAGTATAGGGAATAAGCCGTGCCTTGCCCACATCGTTACTGTATTAATCCTAAACAAAAGCCAGAACTGATTAGTTAACATTATCATCATTTCGCAAATATTAGTTCAGGGAAATAAAGTGTAGCCATTTCCCCCCTGTGCCAATGACGATGGCGATAGTTATGGCCCTGTGTGAAGCTGGAAGCTGCATTAGTTTGCTGGCTGTTGATGCTGTGGATCACACCATGTGGTCTCCAGTGCTGGTGTTGGCGGACTGGCCGGGCAGCTCCGAGGCGCACTCCTTCTGCCTGAAGGTCTCCTGCGGGCGTCCGGAGCAGCAGTCCCTGCCGGCACCTTTGCACATCCGGTTTTCCTCGTCGCTTTCCTCCTCCGGCCCCGAGCCCTCGTCCACGTCCAGCTGGCAAACGCACACCTCGATCCCCGAGTCGCCGGTCACGTGCCGGCGTCGGGTTAGGAGCTCGTCGTCCTCCTCATCTTCCCCCTCCTCCGCTGCCGCTGCCGCAGACAGCAAAACATCTACGTTCTCCTCTCCCCGGCTCTGTGGTTGGTCAGCTTCTGACATTGCCCCCTCGTCTGACGAGATGCCCGATGCCTGACAGTGCGCCGCTGGCTCTCCGTCAGGGAACATTCGTGGCACGGAGACAGAAACCGTCTGGCCTATTTGAGGGGCGGCAGCCGGAGCTGACTCGGGAGGGTTTTCGGAGTACGGGGGAGGCGGGGTCGGGGGGTGACCCACGACTTCTTCGTAGTCGGGAAGCTTGCAGTCATTCCAGAACCCTGAGGATCATAAAACAAGAAGCTGTAGGAGTTTAGTCCTTCACTACGTTGGTCAAAAGAAGAGGAATTAAAAAGGAAAAGGATATAAATTGATCTGAGCTGGCCTCCTATAAAAGCAATAAATAAAGAAAAGGACAAATAAATCTAACTTTTGATAGTTTTTCAAAGCATAGGTATAGTTTTAAAAGCACATTTTAACAATAAGAAAGTATTTGTAACCACATCTCCCTTTAAAACAGGAAGTGAGTATATATATATATATATATATATATATATATATATATATATATATATATATATATATATATATATATATATAGATAACGACAGGCATTTTGTCAATAATATTGACAAAATGATCTAATTACAATTTCATAGGGAAATTATAAACTTTTTTTCCAGCAGCTGGATGTACTGGTCATTTTTCTAGGGTTTATGCTTCACATGAATGCCAAGCAAAGAGACATTAATAATGCTTGCTCATTTGTTTTGTTTTTGCATCCATTGTTTGTTTTGCAAATTTTGCACCTTTACCTATGTCCTGGTCAAACATCAGTTGCTTTTCAGGTTAAAGCTGGTTGCAGATAATTCACCCGTTCCTTTTCAAATCTACTGAAATTTTCCGTCATAATGCATTTGCAGATTTTTGTTTTCTTTTACTGCAGCAAAGTGCATTCCCTCAGGTTGTGTTCAGCCAAGAGTTCAACGCGCCCCTCCCCCATCACGTCCAGTGTGTCAGTCGGCTGTTTACGACAGCCAAAGATGGTGGTGATCCCTGTGAATTTCCCCACGCCGACGGGCGAAGGAAATTTAGTTACCCAAGACTGCTCACGTAGCAAAACAAACAAAAACAAAAAAGATGAAGGGTGTGGCTTTGTAACTTAATTGGTTAATACTTTAATAGAGTGCCACTCATCACTTTCAGAAAAAATGCTGCTTTGACTTGTTTGTAGCAAGATGCAAAGAACACTGTGCAAGAAATAACTCAATTACGGCTTACCAACAGAGCAACAACAAGAGCATTATAAGTGTTTGAGGTTTTCATTAAACTTATTGTGGATACTATTACAGTCTGATAAAGCAGTGTTTTTTTAAAAGATGAGTTGTCTCCATTTTTACTGGACGACGGACGGAAGGCCTGCTAGACATCGAGAGTGTCTCTGTGCGAGTCACTGTCTACATATGCACGCAGGTTGGAGTTGTCATTCTTGACTTGAAATCAAGCTTGCTCACTGTGGGTTTTTACACCCCGACAAACGGGAAGCTTGTCCAACTGCCACTTGTGATATTATTGGACATGATATCCTTTTTGCTGCCAAGGCCTAGAGTGACCACTGACATTAAGGCGACGTCTCTGCTGCTGGCCTGTCACTGCTGCAGTTTCAGCTCAGCCACAAGTCTTCAAAACACAAAGATTTGCAGTCGAGTGCGACAAGACCGGGATAAATATCAGGTTTTGGCTCAGGAAAAATCAAGAGAAAACGACGACCTCTGGTATCGGAACTGATAAAAGCATGTCGAGATACGGTAATAAAGGTGCAGTCAAAGTAAAGTACATCAGGAAAGTTTGTCACGAAAGAGATTTAATATTACTTGACTATAAGTCTGTATCTCATGATCTGTGTTCAGTATACAGAGGTAAATGTGAAAGAAGATCTTTTGGCAAAGAAAAAAAAATCAACAGACACATACACTGAAACAGAAATAATATGCACATTAATTGTGAGATATAAACTTTGGGCATGTGAGGCAACAAAAAACAGAAATTACAATAATTCCTTGCAAAAGTATTAACAGCCTTTCAACTTTTTGATATTTTTGTCATCCTTCAACCACAAAATTCAATGTATTCATTAGGACTTTTTGTAAAAACCAACATGCAGTGTATAATTGTAAGGAAAATTATATGATTTTGTTTTTATTCAAGGTGAGGTTGATGTGCTTAGGGTTCTGTGCGGTGTTAGTGTTAGCCTCGCCTCACACACCTAGTATTTTGCATATTATTAAAATTAAAATTTTGATCTTATCTACACTGTGTTCCTTTTCGAGGCTTGAAACAAACATTAAGCATCATGTAGGGTTGAAAATCTGAAAAGTAACAAATACAAATACATTCCACACTTTTCTGATCTTTATTTGTAACAAGTGTGGAATACCATGCCATATGGTTTTCTTCCACGTACAGTTATGCACTGCTTTGTGTTGTTCTACCATAGAAATTCACAAAAGAATTCAATTAAATTAAGTTTGCAGTTGTAACATGACAAAATGTGGAAAAACTTAGAAGGAGTGTGCAGTATTTACTTTTGCAAGGCAGCGTGTTTGACACAAACATTCTAAACCACAAATAAATCACAATCTTACTTAAATTGAGAGGTGGCGGCGTAATGAAGGAGCTGGAAGCACCCTGATAGGCCATTAGGCTGATCTCACGTTGCCGTTGCTCCTGTTGTAGACGCATTTTAACTCTCCGGTGTCGGTAGGCACAACAGCAACTGAGCATTATGATTAGAGTCCATACCAACCAGAACCCTGAGGGAAGAAGCAGTCTCAGTTTAATCTTAGCACCGCTACCGTGCAGGGTTATGCATAGCTAAAACAACTAGTGAGGAGTAAAACATCTTTAATTTTACTGTAAGAAATTAAAGAGAGGGAACTGAAATCAATTTAAAACACCTCTTGTTTTTTTCTTTTGTTAGAAATTTAGGTAACACTTTATTTGTTAAAGTTATTAAACTTTACCTTTAATAACATAAAGTTACCTAATTTTTAAAGTGCAATCAGTAATTCTTTTATAACAAATTTATATCAGTAATGATTTCCTGGTTAATGTCAAGTTGTCATGACAAAGACATTTTGAATAATGTCAACTTTGTATTAAAATGTCATAATTTACCGAATGATGCTTTATGACAAGAGTCATAAATATTCATGAAGGCTTATTCATGTTCAAGACAGGTGTTATGACATGTTAATGAAAGTGTCATGACAGTCTTATTCACCCCCCTTCAAATAAAGTGTTACCGAAATTTAAAATGTAATTTTTTTAAATAATGGCACAGGCACAAAGCATAGAAACTCCTAGATTTTTATAACTTTTTTTTTAAATTTTTTTTTTTTTTTACATCTATCCAAAGTTGAAAAAAGATCAGGTGAGACGTAATAATTTTATCGACTTTTCCGGACCGTCCAGGAAAGCAATCCTTGTAATACGATATAATGTAAATGTGTTCTCAATTCTTTTTAGATTAATTTAATTTTATAAATGTACTTTAACCTTCCTAGGGTGTCTGGCTTTAAATGTGGAGCATACCAAAAACTAAATATGTGAAGATAAAGGAGTGAAAAAAATAGAAAGATGAAAGATGGACTTTCATCTTCTGAATGAACAGAATGATAATGGATTGATAGTTAGCCAATATAATGTAAGGATAGATAGTGAAAAAAAAAGAGTGCATGTGAAGTAAATGAGATTAATAAAGGTGCAAGCAAGGACAATGGATAGACTGATGGATGGTTTGAACAAGCAGGACTACTTTCAGAAAATGGGATATAGAGAAATTTCTGGAAATACAAATATTTTTCCATACTTGTCCAGACCTTAAAAACACTAAACTCCATACTTTCTCAGACTGAAAAGGAACCTTGAAAGCGCCTGATTCAATCACAAAGCAGGTTCTATATTCAATTTAATAGTCCCTCCAGAGAACCAACATTGGCAAAAAACGTGTATTCTTTTTTATCATTTAGTAGTCACACATTAAAAAGTGTGCGCACACTACACATTTGTACTTACACCATAGTTCGTAGTAGTACGTGCAGCATTCTGTCTCCCCACAGCAGTAACCCATCTCACAGCGGTACTGTTCATTATTTACCCCCGAACAAAACTCCTTTCCCTTCAGTACACAGGGAGAGGTAGACACAGAGGAAGACAGAGTAAATATATAGAAAAGTAAACAAATACAAGGCCAGCAAGCTTGTCCTTTCTCGTTGTCACTTCAATGTCACTTTCTATAAAGTTGGACATGTCTGTCAACTGTACATTTAAGTATGTGAAATGCACTTTCTTGTGGTAAATCCAAAAATGCTAACACTTTCGCCAGAAGGTTGTTAAATAAAAGTCACAGCTAAACCATGAAAAAAAATGCTTTTTAAAATTGCAAATAAATTGAGTGACATTAGTTTCGTTTAGCTAAAGGCCAAATTAATACACAATAGTTGCTTTAAAAAGGCCCGAGGGTTAAAATATTTTAGTCTGGCTTTATTTTTTTATGCTCATAAGATTTTTAGAAAATACGCGATAACGAAATTCCTTCACTGTCACAACTATTGTTTAACTATTACATAGATGTTTCAAATATATTTATACTGTAGAGTACCTTTGAATGAGGTCTCTTTCTTATCAAATTGCTTGTACTAAGTTAAAACATTTATTTAAGGTGAAATGTTCAGTTAATTACTCAGTCTGCCAAGCTAACATCAGCAGCTATGAATAAATATGTCGATTCGCCGGGTACCCGTTAGCCAAACCGCTAGCGTTAATCTTAACACCTTGGGTTCTAACTCTCGAAATGGGCCATTGAAATACCATTGTGAATGCACTTTAGATAGAAAACAATTCTAGTTTTTACAATAACTCTTAAAATATGATGGGAAACTTTTGCTAACTGACGTCACCCACGGCAAACAGAAAGCGAACCGTGCCCTGTTTCCTTTGTGGAGGAGACAAAAAAAAAGAATCGCAGGCAGGCCTTCACCAAGCCCCGGAGCAGCGGTCTGGGCTGGAAGCTTACGCCGACAGGGTGAGCTCACAATACGGGCTTACCTGCACCAGACAGGTCCCGGTACAAAGAAGACCTACAATGGATCCCAGTGCTTTCTGTGGCATCTCTCTGGGTTATCTGCCGTGAACACGACAGGAACCATAAAGCAATCGGTCGGATCGACGACCAGCAGCAGTGACAGCGGGTGGCTGAAAGCTACCAACTAACGGTTCAGCCTGTCACACTCAGACATGTTTTTGTTGTTTGACCGAGAAACACTCCCCAGTACGGATATGAATCTGGAACGGGTATTAAACTGTAGGGGGCGCTGTGTGTAAGTGTTTGAAAAACCAAATTGAAAACAAGATTTTACGAAATAGATCTAAGTTTCTGTATAATATATTATCACTGCAGGTAAACTCTAAAGTCAATTAAACTCTAAAAAGAAGAAATAAAACAGGATAGAGCAATTCTTTTTTTGTGCCAGTGGGGAAATTCAATATACACAACATACCTTCAAAAGAAAGAAAAAGTAAAATTGAACGTTGTTTGTGTTATAAAACCTTTTCAACAAGGAAACAGCTTGCATAAAAAAAAAGAAACGTCCCTGTCTTAAAATATATATTGAAAAATTTCCATCCAGTAAATGTGATTACATAAACATTAGACATGGATTAAAGCATAATAGTCCAGATATATTTTATATTTTATAATGAATATGAATAAATAAATAAATAAATAAATAAATAAATAAATAACAAAAACTGAGATATTGCCAAATAGTTCATTATTGGAAACAATCAGAGCAGAAATAATAACAGACCAAATCATTTCTAAATATCAAATAAACAAATGTTATTAAAACTATTAATACTATAATAACATTATTACAATAATAATAATTATAAATAATAAACATAATTATAATAATTTATATACTACTATCATTAAGTAATATAATAGATATAGTTTTGGCAGCCTTCTCAACTCATTAAAATTACATAATGCAAAAATATTATGTTAACATGTTTGTTTTGTTTCCAAATAACTCTTCTAACGAAAGTGAAACCTAGTCAGAAACCCAATTTGAAAGCACAATTTTTCGTCCTTACTGCTATTTAGACATTTGAGAGACTCCCTGTTGCAGTAATGGACTTTTGAGTTTCCTCTTTAGGGTAAATGGGCTTGTAAAAACATTCCATTGTTTTTACATAACCTGAGCCCAAACTCTAAGCAGTTCTTACAAAGGTTATGCATGAAGTAAACGTCCCAGTGCCTGTGTTTAGAACTGTAACATCCGAATGTGGTATACCTTTTTTTGTGTAAATTGACCAATATATGCTTATGCTTTAAGCAAGATATTATTATGTAATAATCTGTGTATTGGAATGAAGTGGATTGGTTTGATTAAATTCAAACTAAATTTCTTTTTATATTCCTACACATAAAATGAGTCTGCTAAAGTTCTTTGAGACTACATTAGCTATAATGTGGTGTGATATAAATAGACTCAATTGAAAGAAGCAGAACAACAGTTGTTGTACAGTCAGGAAACACTAAATAATGAGAATACAAGAAACAAAATTTCTTAAAGGAAGATTCTTTTTCATTTTGTTTACGCAGACGTCAGAGTTTCCCTGGAAACAAAAACTTGGCAGCTGTTCAGCCGAGACACATGGTGAGGAAGATGTTAATCCACTCAGACTGAGCAACAACCGCAAAAGGACCCGTGGACACCATGGTGAGTTATCTCAATTCTTATCAGCAGGAGCAGATATTTAAAACCCGGGCTGCCAAACTCATGTTTCTAATAGCTATGGGCTGATTTAGTTCTGCGGTATTTATTGGAGTTCTAAATATGTCTTGGTAAGGTTGATGAGACCAGAGTTGATTCTGTTGGCCTGACATAAACACTTGGGGCTTTTATCCATTCTCAGTGCTAGCTTTAGTTCAAGAATCTGTTTGGTAAATTGTATCAGATATCCCTCTGGATAAACTAACAAAATAATACTTATCTGATTAAGTGACTGTGACTGTAAAGTCAAAGCTGCAGCGATAAAAGTCTAGTTAACCGGATTAGATTTCTACAAACTCATAAAACCACCGTCAAAACTAAAAAAAAAAAAACATATATTAGCAAAATTAATAGCTTTTATAATACTGATGCATACAAATATCTTCTGAACATATTAGTACATTTATTCCACATATTATCAAGCATTTCTGCAGCAGCAAATTGCTCTGCTATAATCAAAGCCTAGCATGCTGCCTTCTATAGATGCCTAATCTCAGTCAACTGCACAGCGTCTTTGAGCTTCTGGTACATTTATAGACGACTTTAGAGACTAACAGCTAAATCCTTTGCTCTCTTCATCCATGGTTCTCATCCTATGCTACTAGTACCACTGGTGGTTGAATTGCCTTTCTTGAAATAAGATCTTAAACTATCTTAATGTGCTTCATGTTCAATGCTTCAAGTTCAAACCCCCAGTTTGGTATATTTATTGATTTGATCAGTGACCTGGCTAGCTGCTATTAGCGAAGCAAACTAACAACAGTTTTCTCTGTACGTATTGGATTGGATTTTGATAACAGGTTTCAGAAAGAAATCTTAGACTTTCCCACTTGGCATTCAGGCTTTTGTTAAATCTTCCAATCGGAGACTTGAAAACAGAATGCGGAATTAAATAGCATCCTTTGATTAATTGGACAGTTGTAATGGATCCAAAAATATCTATTCCAAACACGCTGTAGATGTTTTTAGCTGTTGGTTGAGTGAGTTGATTTTTTCCAGACTGGCTTTTGAGGTTATTCAAAGTTTGCAAGATACAGCTAAGTCATCTCATTAACTCTCATCCCACTGGGGTTTAACCGTCTCTAATATTCGCCGTGATCCTCCTGCAGGGCCTGCTGTCTATTCTCCGGAGACTAAAGCAGTCACCAGAGCAGGAGGTGCGCTTACTGCTGTTAGGGTTGGACAATGCCGGCAAGACCACTCTGCTCAAACAGCTGGCAGCTGAAGACATCAGCCACATCACCCCCACACAAGTACAGTGATACACACACGCACACACAGAAACACTGTTTATGTCAAATTGTGAGAACCCACTACTTCATTTTCTAGTCAAACAGTCAGGTCATGCATCAGTTCACCTCCTTAGTGAGAGGCTGAGCTACCCATTAAACTTAATCTATGTTGGATTTCACCAGGGCTTCAATATAAAGAGTGTGCAGTCTTCTGGGTTCAAATTAAACGTTTGGGACATTGGAGGGCAACGCAAGATTCGTCCTTACTGGAGGAATTATTTTGAGAACACTGATGTACTGGTAGGTTCAGTCTGATGCTCTCATACGGCGAAAACTCTAGCACAGTGGTTCTTAACCTTTTTTGAGGTACCAAACCCCCCAGTTTCATATGCGCGTTCACCGATGAATGCGCACTGATTGGCTAAGCAGTGTAACATGATCCTCTGGAGCAAGTGATGGCAAAACGGGGCATCATCACGACTTTACTTCCGCGGCAGAGGCTCTGCCGAACCCCTGAGACCGACTCATCGAACCCCTGGGGTTCGATCGAACCCAGGTTAAGAACCACTGCTCTAGCAATAGAAAAAAGTAATTCTGTCTTCTGCTGGTCAGAAGTTTACATACACTAATCATGGACATGAATGTCATCTTAATTTTGGGCTTTTAAGGATCAATTTACTCAGTTTCATTTTTTTTTTCAGGCTGAAATGATCATACAGAATATTACAAAATATTTTATTCAATGTAGACTTTCTCTGGTCTACCCAAGGTGAAAAATACACAGACACCACTACTAATGTTTGCTTAATCATACCATAGCAAGTTGCTTTTTAGCTTAAACTTTTTGCACCCTTCAACAAGCTTCTGGTATAGTTCTTGATATCTAAATACACTTCAGATATCAAGAACTATAGTCTCCAAAGAGCTTAATCGGACTTGCTTTGGAAACGTCAAAGCAAGTTTCCTGTTGGAACATCGACCACCTTTCAAATTATGTCCAATTTTCAACCATCCAGCTGTTTGTTGGATTGGAGAAGTTGAATAATTTAGATGTAGCCGTACTTCTCCATTATGTCATTCACTTTGTGCAAGGCACCAGTGTTGCTGGCAGCAAAACAGCCCACATCTTGATGCTACTATCACCATCTCTAATGTTGGTTGTGGTTCAACTTTTCTTGTTCTTGGTGGAAACGATCTTAAAAGAAGCTGGAAACATGACTGTTGTTGTACAAGCTTCTCAGCCAGGATTTACTTTAGAATACTTCTCAGTCTGCTGACTGAGAGGTAAGTTTGTATAATGCCTCTTTAATGTGTTCCTTTTCTGGATTGCAGATCTATGTGATTGACAGCTCAGACAGGAAAAGATTCGAAGAGACAAGTTTGGTGAGACATAATTTACTTCTGCTTGAAAAAAAAGTGCAATACAAATAGAAATTTAGATTAGGTATAGGCCATCCTGGAAGTACAAACTTAAACTATGTTATTTAAGGAATGGGCCTAGTTGGAAAAGACTTTATGCAATTACAACATATGCCAAGAGGTTCACCAAAGCATATCTGTTTCCATTTTTTCTTTTACCCTCAGGAGCTTGCCGAGTTGCTGGAAGAAGAAAAGCTTGCAGCTGTGCCGCTGCTGGTGTTTGCCAACAAGCAAGACCTGATGACAGCCTCTCCGGCATCGGAGCTGGCGGAGAGTCTCAACCTGCACACGATCCGGGATCGCATGTGGCAGGTGCAGGCCTGCTCAGCACTCACTGCAGAAGGAGTGCAGGTAAATACAGTGTGCCATGCAAACACAAATAAACAGAGGTCGAGACGGATTGAGCTGTTGAGTAACAACAACTGTGTTTTGCGGTCAGTTTTTGTACCCGGAATAGGGCTGTGCGCTTCTTTGACGTCATAGGAATTAAGACGAAATATGGCGAGTTCTGTTAATCATATACAATTATTCACGGTAGCTTTCTATCAACCAGTTTGGCCTGTATTTACAATTTACTGATATCAATACCCTGTTGTTAATTAGAACTACTGCAATGCTGCCTGCTGCAGCAATGTAGTCCTCATCTTGCTGCTTCGCACTTCTACAAACACTCCTGAAGTGTACTCAGAACTGGCCTTGGTCTTACACATTTTCAAAGTATTGGTCTTGCCTCAGCCTACGCTACTTTTTTACCTGATCGCTCTTGGAAGTGCTGGTCTCATGAAATTTTCTCAAGATCATGCAGGATTGCAAATGCAACCTTCTACTTTTATTGCAACTTTTAGTGATATACTCCTAATTGCATTAAAACATAACCCCATTATTTTATTTTACTCAAAGTGTGAGGCTCAGGGGTCAAGAGGATAAAAGACAGTTTGTTTTTAAAACAATATCCAACCCCCATGAGGAAATTTTTTTGGTGAATAGCCTGTTTTGTCTAAACAACATACATTTCGAGTTAAAAAGTGAAAGATTAAGAGAGAAAAGACTTCCACGAATGCTGTGACTAAAAGAGGATAGTCAGATGGCTAACATAGTCAGATTTTAATGTCTTTGTTAGAGCTAAATGTGAACTGGAATTATGAGCAAACAATGTTCAGGTTTCAACATATTTTTCTGGGCAAAATGAATTAAATCATGGATCCAGAAAAGAAACATGCAAGAAGTCGCTCTGGTTAGATGAGACCAAATTATAAATGCATTCAAAACGTTGTGTGCAGAGGAAAACTAACACTGCACATTAAGCCATGGCAGTAGCAACAACATGCTATGAGGATTAAGATTTCATTTTTTTAAACTGAGGGCCTTTTATTTTCTTTCACATCACAAAAGATGCATTACTTTATGTTTACCAAAGTTAAGAGTTGATTAAAAACAATTGAGATTAATGTGACAAACTGAAAAAGTTTTACTTTGACAAGGTTCTGGATACCAGTAATAATGAATAATTTTGATTCTTTTCTCACCTTTATCAAACAGGACGGGATGACCTGGGTTTGCAGAAATATAAAGTTTCGGAAGAGATGACCAATATCAGTGGTGACCAACTTACATACTTTATACTCGATCTATGCAGTAATTTTGAGAACGTTATGCGACGGCAGCAGAGTGTGTTTGTTTTTTAAATTGTTACTCTTGCCAATATGTTTTTGTTTCTTACAAAACATAATCTTACCAGTAAAAAAAATGCCAATGTACTACCAAGGAAGATGTCACATGCTGTCTCAGACCTCCTTATTGTACTGTATACATAAGTGCAGTTTTGTTTAGACATTTCTAACATTGTTTTGTAGGTCCAAGCAAGAATTTCCTTTAGTAGTTTTATAAATAAAGATTCACTTTTGAGTTTTAAAGAACCTGTTGAAGCTGGTATGACTAATTTGTGAACACTAGAGGGCGACGTTGCACCACCACACGTCATAATTTCCAGTGATCACATCCTCTGTTTTCAATCGGTGCATCAGCGGGATGGTATTTCTTTATTTTTTTATAATGGCTGATTTAGTTTTCATGATCATAAAGTTTTTCAGATTTTCCGCATGAAACCGTTTCTATTTATTCACAAACATAAAGCAAATTTCCGCCATTGAATCCGATAAACGTGCTTGTTAATGTTTTGCTTTCTCAAACTGTCCCTTCAGTTTCACAGTTAAGTTCCTGGTTTGGTGCAGAAAGCTTAACGTCTTAGAGAGATTCAGCGTGAAAATCCCTTAGCCTTGGTGTCCACAAAGAAGCTAGTTTCAAGACATCTTTCTCACCTGTGCGGTAAATTGTACAGAAACATCTTGGCCATTGAATTACTCAAATTCTCACCTTGTTCTCCACGATTTACCACAAGGCAATCGCATTCCCTTTCTCTTTCTCGCTTATGTCTGTTAGCAGCACATTTGCCACAAGCCCAGCTAATCTGACCTGGATGAGTGCGCCGCTGTGGTCCTATAGGGGCATTTACATACAAACCTTTTCCAGGACTAATAGCCCACCGATACAATTTGCATTTATATAGCCCCCTTCATACCAACATGATTTGGCACCTTTGCCCATGATAAAAATAACCCTCCTCCTTTGGCCTTGAGTTACTGCCCTGCTGCTGGTGCTGTGTGCGCATTGTGTGAGTCCGTCCTCATATATAAGGTTGGCTGATTTTAATGTGCTAGAGCCGCCCGGGCCCCTGATGTAGACTGGGACAAGTGCATAACCTCTCAGAATGGGCCTCATAATGATTCAGCCATCAATGTGGGCTTTGGTCCCGTGTTCTGTTTGCATGTTTGCTGCTGCTGCATCTTAGATTTTTGTTGATCCAGCAATCTGGGACTCTTGGCCAGGGCAAACACTCACCTCACCAGGTAAATATTAATCCACAGCAGTTCTTTCTTTACAGACTGAAAATGGAGACCTGCATTGTTTTTTTGTCTTTTTGTTTTTTTTGCAAAGTTTTAAAGGAAACATGACAAGTATATATATATATATATTTACCTTTTTAAGCACCAACAGCATGTGAATTATATTGCAATGGCTGCAAAGAGGCCTTAAATCTCAAATGAATTAAACTTGATTTGCCAAGCACAAAGTGGATTGGAGCGAGCGGCCCTGGTTACCTTTGGCTCCATCATCAGAGAGGCAATCAGGCCTGCAAAGGGCCATAAATCACGGGACTTTCCCAGCCACTCAGGCCAACACAGCAGCCTCCCACACAGGGAGAAACCAAGGGGCAGAGAGGCCAGCTGACTCACGGGCCCGAAGAATCAGGGAGGAGGAGATCCTGTGACTTAATTAAACCGCTTTAATTCAAAGCAAAGCAGACGGGCCTTTCTTTTTAAATTACCATAAAATCAAATAAGTTGAATAGATATTTGAGATATCACAAAAAAATGGCTAAAAATGTAAAAAAAAAAAAAACCAAACAAAAAATTTAAAGTAAAAAGACAAGATGACTTTAAAGTAACACGGTAAAAAGTTCTTAATGGTTGGAATACATTTTAAAATTGAAGCTGGAAAGGAAGGTGTCTGTATTCAAGCTCCCCTTGTGAATATTAAAGCAAATCCATCCCTCTAGTATTTTGGAGTTTAAATTTAACATGACTTTATGAGGCAGATTTAAGAGTTTTCAGTCCAGGGAAGTAACTGGAGTATGACTGAGTACGACAACTTCCTATTGATTGTGACCATATTTGATCTTTTTCAGTCTGTCATCTGGATTTTCTTTAAATACTTATCTGTCAAGCAATGTCTTTCTGGTATCAATCAACATCGTACACAATTCATGATATGGAAGAACAGAATATTTTATTTCGCTGTCCTCTTCTGACACCACAGCAACACATTCAAACTTCACTCCAACTTTGCAAAAAAACACTATAACTTACCCAAAGTTCTCCAAAACCTTCAAATGCAATATTTTAGCAGTAATAATTTAAGCTTAGACTAAAAGACGCATTAGAAAAGTCAGATGACATCACGATTACCACTAAACCTATTTGCTAGGCCCCTCCAAAATCTTCATCTTAAATTTATGGTTGTAACTCACAAGTCAAGTTGTATCCACTTGCAATTTTTATATTAAATAAAATGTGGAACTGATTCGTTTTTGAGGACCAGAATGCGAACCAAGTGTATTAAACTTTGCAGACATTTTTTTTAAAAAGACAAAAATAGAACTCATAGACTAACTACTACTCATAAAATAAGAGTTAAGAATTGTTGTGCAAATCTGATCAGATTTAAACACATAAAATAAGAAAATGGACGTTTACCTCCTTCCGTTTTTCATGTCAAAATAAACTTTGTCCTCCTTGCAATCTTCAAATTTAAGATCAGTGAATGTAGCCTGTCCCTCAGAGAGCAATTACAATGTTGGAAACATTTCCGTAAAGCACCACAGCATCTTATTCTGCCTCATTCACAGACTGATTCTTCATGTAAATATAAACTGGTGCTGGATAATAACACAAACAACAAATGCTCACATTCCTGCCTCGGCTTCTTTGAAGCTTGGTTGGGACTTTTACTTCTTCGTGTGCTTTTATCAAACTGGAGAGCCGTAAACAGCTAGGCTTGAAGACCATAAAAAATTATCAGGGAATGGGGCAGAACATCACACCTTAGCATTTCAGAGTGTGGAAGGGGTTGAGCCAAGGGTCAGCAGCAGAGGGGGGTCACGTCTGATGTTCCCGAGACAAAAAGCAGAAAATAAAAACAGTCGTGTCAGGAGAAACCTGGAGGCAGTGCAGATGAAACTATAAACGACGCAAACGCTTTCTTTTTCATTTTGATCATCCGAAAATCTGATCGTTAAATCTGGAGTTGATACTACAGTAAAAGGAGGAATTCTTGGGATTTCAAGAGAATGATGGTTCAAAGTACAGTGAATGTGGACAAAATGAAGGAGAAGACCACTAACTCTTCTGGAGGTCACAACAACAGCATCAGGGTGAAATAAAGCGCATAGATAACCTGACCTGATAAAAGCATCCTCCCCTGTCTGCATCCTCACAGCACTGTGGTATTGAGAGGATAGTGAGGACATTGAAAATACCGTCACTATCTGAACCGCAGAGATTTCTTACATCTTCAACCCGAACGTTTTGAACCGCAGGCCTCAGCTTGTCATGGCAACATTAAAAGCTGTCACAGTTATGAACATTGTAATATTGCATTTAATTCGTGTTTTATGTATTTGTGCTCAATCTAATAAATTTTTTTTTCTGAGCATGACTCTATCTGTCTAATAACCCGAAAGAAGTAACATGCCGTTTGATTAGACGTGAAATTAATTTTGTATATATTCATTTTGATTTTAGTTTTCCTGTAAAATTCACTGCATTTGGAGACGAATAATGCCTCATGTAGCGAAAGTAAGAGGCGTGAAGTGGCACGAATCAATAACTGACTGACTGGTGTCTCGCTCTTCTCTTGCCTGAGGTCAGAGGTCACACTCTTGACCCCTCACTGACCCCATCTCTGGGAGGAAATAACACTTTCCATCGTCTCAAGCCTTCCTTAATTAACTGATTGCTCTTATCAGCTGACAGATCTGATCCAATTGTCTCCAACTCCCTCTCTCTCTGCGCTTCTATCCCCCCCTCCAGAACTAATAATTCGTCTTTTTACCACCCCTCACTAAAACAGAGACCCAACCCCATCTGTCATCACGGCGCACACTGACAGCTCCCCTGACATGCTTGGATTTTTACATTTGACTCAATCCAGGGGCTTACTTTACTGTAACCGATTCAATATTTCTCAAATGAGCTGGCCGATCTACATACACGCTGTGGCGGATGGGATGATCTATGGCGTCGCCTTAATAGATTTCCCAGGCTTCCGAGGCGAGCTAGTGAGGGAAAGGAGGCATAATCTGTGCAATAAAAACACAATTATTCATTTAAATCGCTTGATAATTTATGGTTTACGTGCTAGGCTTAAAGAAACATTCCCGTTGTCAGACTATGTTTATAATTCTATTTGCGCAAATGTACCCACAGTCATTAGTTGACTATCACAATATGTTATTTTCTGTCTAAGACTGTAAAATTTTTACTTTAAGGATTAAAGTCAATGACAAACATATATTATACGTATATTCAATTGGCCAATTGTGTCTAATAATGCCCAGAGTATCAATTTTAACTAATTAATCAGAGAAAGGTCAAACTACTGGTCACTCTTTCATTCTTAAGCAATCCGAGGTGAGCCATTCTTCAGAAACAGAATGTTTTTTTTAATGTTGCTTGAGATTTAATAATGCTAATATTACATCATCGTTGCTATATTTGTGTAAATGTTGTAGCAGTGCCACACATGAGCAGAAGGCATGCATTAATCATGTGACTGAATCTTTCAACATCTCTCAGAAAATCAAATGAAATTCTGTATCTTAGAGAGTTAGATGCTCAAGAAAGCAATGCTGGAGCTTTATTTATCTAATGTAGTGAAAGTAAGCCTTTGAAATACAATGCAAATAGACTATTTTGAGACAAAGATATTGCAGATATTGCATGTGTAATAGAATAAATAGTTTAAAGGGTTTAAAATTTCAGTCTGCTTTCTGTGGTGTCAGGACAGAAAGTTAAGATACATTTTGTCACGATGTCTTCGTATTTGTTTAAATCCCCTCCCACGCTGACTGTCTAACCGTTTAATGTTGTATGCTCAGTCTTTGAGTGCCCCCAAGTGGTCAGATAATTGTTAAATTATACACAGAATACATAGATCCAAATCCCCTGCGCTGTCAGCAACTTCAAGCATTCAGCATGCTGAGGAAAGTTAATTTTCATCAGTGCGGCCAAAGCATGAGGTGAAGTAACAAATGCATTCACACAAATATGGCTGCCAATGTGCAGTTTATATGATGTCTAAAAGTTACAAAGCTCTAGCAATAAAAGTTTTAACATGTCTAAGCCATGTGTGCTATACTGGCTTAGAGGTGGAGGTCACATTACATTTACTATCATATCAGATACATAGAAAGGACATGTAGGGTCTTGTTTACTTTAAGCTAGATGTGAACCAGTGTGGTGGTGCGGGCATTAGGCTCTTTGTTTGCTAATTACTAAGTCACATTATTTTGCAATTTCCCTAATATGAAAATAATCAGAGAGATATAAAATTGTATCTTAGTACCAAAGAACCATTCTTAGCAGACATCATTTGAGGACTCTGAGATCATTTGTCAGGTATTTTCTGCAAACACTGCACAGCATGCTGTCAAAGTGAGGTACAAAGACCGAGGAGATACTGATCAGTATCCCCTCGGAGGAATACAAGAATGTCTGTCTCTCTGGTAAAACATCTATGTAACAAAAAATAACTTTTTGGTCAGGACTGCATATTGCATGACATGTTACAACATACGGCAACCTCGATTCAAAACCTTTTATTAGGAACAAAAAGATATCAGCCAAATCACGAGATCCTCTTAAATTGGTATAGACAAGGCTCTTGAGAAAATATTCACAACAAGAATCGGAAACCCATCAGACTGGATGTAAAGCAGTTGTTGTCTATGGTTTATTAAGTCTCAGAATTCACTTTACGCTGTCAGAACGGTTTAAGCTCGACTTTGGCGATATCAGTTGCATAATAGTTGGTCTTGGTGGCTTCTGGGAGTAAAAATGAGGCAACCAAAACAAAGCAAAACCTTCAACTGGGTTGTAAATGACTAGAAACAGCTGCTACATCCAGTCTGAGCTGAAGATTCAATATAATTAGGACCAGTTATTTCAGATAGTTTATCTGTAAATACAAAATAAGAATATTCCCCTCAGCAAAGTGTGAGAAATTCATTCTGCTGCTTTCATATTATAAATACATTTAAGATAAAATAACAATGAGAGATTCACGACTACGTCTCTGCGGCGTTCTGTGTGAGACGGTGAGAGTGTGTGCAGCAGAGAGGCAGATAGGGAAATATTGTTTGTGTTTTTATTTTGTTTATTTCTCCCCCTCTTTTACATCCTGCTTTGCAAGCGCCAGGAAGGGTAAAACAGAGGGAGAGACGGAGAGTATTCTCAATTTCCTTCTAAAAAGAAAATTCATTTGCAGTTGCTAATGTAATGTCATCGTTGTGTTTACCGAGCGTGGATGATGTATAGGGGATGTTGCATTGAGTGAGACTGCTTAATGATGCATAGAATTAAGTCTGTGGTTTTCAGCTGAGCTCCCTTCTCTCTCTCTCTCGCACACACACACACACACACACACACACACACACACACACACACACACACACACACACACACACACACACACACACACACACACACTCCGACTCCCTTCCTCTATCCTTCCCTCCCTCTCACCTCTCTCTTTTCGTTTAATCCCCACTCTCCTCCTCCTCCACCTCCTCCTCACACCAGCCTCTCTTTTTCCCTCTGATGCCGGCTGTCTTGGACTGTTGGCCACACGTTGCTCTGTGTTCTGTTGCTTAACTCCATCAATCACTGTGAGCGCACAGAAAATAGTGTGTGCATCTGTGTGTGTGTGTGGGTGTGTGTGTGTGTGTGTGTGTACGTAGGGGATGAGGAGAGGTGCGGAAAAAAGGAATATACGGTTGGAAGAAATAAGAGAGATGAAAACAGACTTTGAAGAAGGGCTAGTTTTAGGAACCTGGAGGGAAGGGAACAAATGCGTGGGACGAACAGCTCTTAAATTTTGAAGATCCGCCGGGGCCCCGGGTGTCGGTCTAGATAACTTCCTGAAAACTGTGTGCCTCTTTTGGACGGAACCGTGTTATTTCTGGCTCTCACTGAGCTGGGACCAGGGACAGTAATGATAATGATAATGATGATTATGATGATGATGCGTTTTTAGTGCTTATGTTAATGGTTATTACCTGAGCGAGATGAGAACCTGAGTGCAAAGAGTGCAGCTCTCTCTGAGCTTGATGAAACAAAAATGAAGAAGGCTGCCGCCTCCAAACTGGTGAATTTTGAGAAACTTTCATTTCATTTTGAGAAAAAAAAAAACATATAAAATTGTAGTTTTACAATTTTAATTAGAAATGTAATTAGCTGTTCTTGGAATTGAATTAGTGTCCCAATCGGGGCACTTTTATATGATCTGTAACTGTGTCTCTGACTAAACTCAACTCCAAATATCTGCACCCTGTGATTTTTATAGCCACCCCTCCCCCAACAAGTCCTGTTACCCTCAGCCTAAAAAAAATATATTTTTCTATTTTTATATGCACAGCTTGCAAAACTGTTATAATGATGGGCTGTGTGCATTATTTCACGGATCTAACAAATCAGTTAACAATGGTAATTTTTCAAACGATTTCATGGACATTAACCATGTTAGTTAAAACCACTTCTTCTGTGCAATAGATTATGCTTAAGGGTGGGTGAGAGAGAAACGTTTGTTTGTTTCAAAGGATTTAAAAAAAGAGAGTACATGAATAACATTTTATAGCAGCACATTGTAGTTTGTCCTGCAAAAAGCCCCATCTGAACAAAATATAAACGTCAGTCAAGAAAAACGGATGTTGTGGCATTTTGAACGTCTCTGGTGAGAGAGTCCAGATTGGCACAGTCACAGTGCTGATGCGGACATTAAAGACAAAATCAAGTTTTAATTTTGCTGCACTTTGAAGCATGTAGAGTTAAGTTCAAACTTATTCATATCCCTTGTAGTCTTAGATGTAAATGTATTTATATGTGACCAAAAATTTTGTTTCAGTTTGGAAGTGAGACAGGCGTCCCATGAAAATCAAAATTGGTTATCAATAACCAATAGAAAAGCCTTCATTGGCACTAAAGCAGTTGAATGTGTCTTTTACAGCGTGGCTAATGTTAAGCAGTATTTTACAGTATTTAGCAAAGAAAACAAATTCACCGCATGGATTTAATCAAACACACAAATCAAGACCTCCAAATGAAGGAAGTGCTGCAAAAACATTTAAGATTCAGCTGGAAACAGATTATTTACCTGCTAACTGATGCAGTAAGAAGCTGGTGTGATTGTGAAATACATGCTCTTGGTGATAAAATATTCTTGGAATCAGAATAGGAAGGGACATTTTTAAAACAAACAAACAAAGAAAAAGAACTGGTAAACACATTAAAACTTGTAATCTTAAATACGTGTCACTGAGTTACTGCAGAAGCTTTAAAAACATATTGTTTTCTATATGGTTAAAATTATAGAAGAGGGTACTGTGAACCCCTGAATGACTGGTGCTCATGAAATCATGCACAAAAACCTGTGAGCATTTAAATCGCAAAAGGAAATTCAATGCACTCTCACGACTGTAGCTGTCTGGCCTAAATCTGGTCGCCTGTATCAGATCTGAGAAGATCCCGTGGGTCTCTGTGGATCTGAAGTCTTCAGGATGACAAGCCTCCCACTGAAAACTCTTGACCATAGAAACACAAGATGAGGAAGACCATGAGTATAACTGGTATTTAATTTCGACTTGGGATTAGTAAAGTATTTTTTAATTTGAGTCAAAAGAATAAAGAAATTGGCGAAAGGTAGCTTGCTAGCATATTATCACCCTCTAATAAGCAGCAGTGTGAAACAGCAGATCAGTTAAATATTGTTTTGAATTGCCAATGCAATTCAATACAATAAGTTTGATAAGACCTGATAATACTATGATTTTAGATGGTAAACTACAATATGTTAAAAATCTAAAGCCGTTATTCAATGTAATAAGATGTGATGTAATATAAAATGCCATAATACAAAATGATACAACATAGTCCAAGAGTAAGACAATATAACACACACTACCAGCACTTTACAACACAATATAATGTAATACATAAAATACAAACTGATACGAGACACCATTAGCTGATACAGTCTAGTGTCGTGTGTAGCACAACCTGATATGATGTGATACAATATGGAAATATATAAAGTGATGCGATACAGTATCGATACATTCAATACAATATGGGAAGATATAAAATTATATGCGATACAGTATCGACACATTCAATACAATATGGTAAGATACATGGTGACTGATGTGATTCAATGCTAATTTAAGCATTTTAGTAGAGTATAAAACCTGTGCAGTATATAAGTTATTTTTGTTTGTAAGGTTGTGTTAAAAGAGCTTTAGTTAAAATATTATTTCTGCAGGTATTTTCAGAGGCGTAGACACATAGACTTTAAGTTTTTTCACTAAATGATTACACAGAACTGTCATGGGCTCCAATGAGGCTGCTGCTTTTTTTTCTCTCAACTTGTTACCAACTAAAATAAGTTATATTTTACACCAATAACAAAAAAATACGCTTCTCTAGTCACTGCTAAAATAAGAAAAAGAAGAGAAAAGTATAATAAACAGTGTATCCTCAGCTTGAGAATGTATGTAATGCATGTAATGACTTTTCAGCACTCTGGCGATGTTTAGTTTGTGTGTTGATTTTCCCAGTTTCTTTCTTTCTTTATTTTTTTCTTCTTTTTTTAAATCTTACTGCCGCATATCCCACTCAGTCACTCACTCCATTGCTTCGCTGTGATCCAGCTGTCCACACCATTCATCATCCCGCCACTTTCTCCCTCACAGAATTATTATTTCTTCGATGTGTTACTAGTTGAAAACAAATCCATTTTTCTGACCATCAATTCATCATCTGGAATGGCGAGTCACACTTGAGTTGTGAGAGCAAGTCGCGTTCTCGTGACTTGTACCGTGTACTTTGTGTATCCGGTGTAGGTGTAGCTACTGTACACGTTGAGCGTGTCTTTGTGCGCGTGAGAAGAAGAAGAAGAAGAAGAAGAAGAAGAAGAAGAAGAAGAAGAAGAAGAAGAATGAAGGCGAAACGAAGAAAATTAGAGGTAAGTAAAAATGTTGTGACAGAGCAGAGTGAGAAGTTATTGGAGGAAGTGATGAGGTTGAGGGAAAGTGGAGCTCGTTGTGGGTTTGAAAGAGAGGAGGGGGCTTCCCTCTTCTTCCCGTCATCCTCCTTCACCTAACGTCTGTGATAATTTATCACTCCTCCTAGCTTCACTGACAAACTATTTGCAGGAAAATGAGTTTTTCCGCCACGGATTTGTCCTCTGGGAACAGAAAGGGGAGCCGCTGTGTTTTTATTTTCCACCGCGCACACACCCATCCAGATGTGTGTTTGCTCACGTGCGCGCACACGCATGGTCGTGAGATTTCCCGTATTTATTGGGAGGAGGGGGTGCGGAGGTGGTTAAGATAAATGAGGTAAATTAATAGAGTCACTGAGGGAAAAGATCTGCTTCCACGCCAGCAGACTGCAACTGACACACAAAGAGATCAACAACAACAACAACACACACACACACACACACACACACTGTTCCTCCCTTATTCACCTGCCTCCCTTCCTCTCGCACTCTCCTCCTGATCCCTCATTTGCCCTCCCACAGATGACAAATGTAACACTCAGACAAACAGCGATCGGGGCCATACAGCATAATGTCAGCTTGGATCAACACTGGGACAAAAGCAAATATCAAAGCATTGACACTGCATCGCTGGCTCCCAGCCTGTGTGTGAACGTGCACACGAGTGTGCATGCGTGCTTGTGTGCGTGTGTGTGTGTGTGTGTGTGTGCGCGCGCGCTGCTTCTGGCCTGGGTCGGGAGAATGCAATCTCAACTTTCAACCTCATCAACCAAGATATCGACAGTGTGCTTGACGGAGAATTACACAACAGTAAAGGCCTAATTATGCTGCTATTACCCTGGGCTATTCATAATCGTCAAACAGGACGTTATCATAGGAGGATCGCAGCAGTAAATTTGCAGGCGCTCTCTCTAATATAATGCCTGTTATATCATTACATTTCTTTGCACTTTATCGTCTGCTGACAATAGATGTAGCAGGATATATTCAGCCCAGTACAACTTACACCGCTTTGATTGCGTTGACGTGAACACATGGGCTGCACAGAGAGCTGAGTGTTGCATAACAGAGCCACAACACAAGGATGAAGCCGGACTAACATCCATTCAGCGACCACCATGTTCTTTTGTTTCCTTTTCGTCTCATCTCCTTCCTTCTGCCCTTCATTCCTTTCTTCCTTCCTTCCTGCTTTAATGTTCTGCATTGTCTGGAGCATCTTGTTCAATGTGAAAACGATCCAGAGTAAAACACACGTTAACCTATTTGCTTGTTGTGCTCGGTGTCTATTGCACCTTTCTTTAAATACAAGTTCAGAATGTTTTTCACAGTGAGACAGAGAAGCAACATGAGGCTCTAGAGAACTTTATGTTACTGGAATAACTTCCTGCCAAAATATACAAATTTGTGATTTAGTTGATTAAGTCCGATTGTGTTGCTAAACTTCTTTTAAGATGCCATAAATTGTCCTTCTTGTTCTGGGAAGCAGAAATAAATCCAGGTCGAATTTGTTTTTGGTTCCACGTCGGTCTAATCTTCACAGTATTGTTTCTCCGAATCGCCTTGCAGATAAAATGGCTCCTGAGCCTCAGTCCGCCTGCAGATCTTCTCTACATAGAGAGTCCTTCTGCTCTCTCTGCACCCAGTAGCCAAAACCCAGTGATGCCTGTTTCCTCTGGGCTGACGGGCATGACGACAAGCTCCACCAGCTTCTGTGATCAAAGATCCCCACAATTACAAATGTGCGTGGATCTGAGAGAACCAGCATTGCCCACACCGAGGTCATTCATGTAAATCATCAAGGCAATGTCCACAATGTTTAGCTGAATTCCAGCTCCTTTTCAGGCAGAAAGTGACAAAACAGCCAAAGTCTGGTGAAATTTGAGAGACATAAAGAAAGATTTCCCTCCTGGCCACAGCTTCAGGTCACATACGGGCTTAACACAACTAAACATTATGCTCGCTGCAAGCCCCTCTGTTTCTAATGGCTATTACTGCCTGTTTGCCTTTGTGGGCCTCACAATAGCATTCATGCTGGGATTTTGTGTGAGTCTTGCTGGCAACAGTTATTAGCCCCCCAAAAGAAATCTGAAGGGGAAGCAGTCAAGAGAAGAACAAGAAGATTTGGGGGTCCCGACTGCAGCGTGAGGCGGGGGGCTGGGTGGGGTTGATGGAAAGGGAAAGGGAGGGATGCAGGGAGTGAGGTCAGAGGGTAACACAAAAGCGGAAATGGGGGGCACACGGGGAACAAAGGACAGGGCCGGACCAAGACGGGCACGGCTGGAGGGAGGGTGGACAGTGCACAAAACACAGGAAGATGAGGAGAAAAAGATGAGGGGGCAGAGCGGAGGGGAGCCCCCAGCAGATGGTAAAGGCCGGGCGAACAGAAAGGGGCGGCACCGAAGGGATGAAGGAGGGAGAGCTGAAAAGCTGCTGGCAACACTCATGACAGAGCAAAGAAGAAAGAGTCAACACTTTGACCTGTCTGGGTCTGGGTCTTAGTGGGAGCACTGAACGTCACCTGTTTACAGCTAATATATGCGGTTGGAGATTTGATCGTTTTAGGAATGTCATGCATCTCACAAAATCATTCAGACACTTTCAGGCGTTCACATTTTGTCACAGCAAACCGAGAAAAGTCGATAGATTTTACTTGGACTTGAGTAGGACGACGCAAAATAGTGTATAACTGTTGCATGGATGGCTTCAAAGTATTTCTTTACAAAATCATGAAAAGTGTGCACTTTGTAGAGCACTTGCTTGGCTGTAACTACATTAAATCTTCTTTGTACATCTGGAGACTGAAATCTTTTCACATTCTGTCTTGCAAAACAGTTCGAGTTTGGTCAGGCTGAGTGGACTGAGTAACGATCTAATGTTTAAATCTTCTCAGGTGGATTTGGGCCTAGAGTTACACACGGTCGATCTAGCGAAGGGATAAAACTCTGAGAATGATGCTGCCACCGATCTGTTTTATGTTGGAGATGGTGAGCCTGGGGTGATGAGCAGTTTTGGTTTTTCACCAAAAATAGTTTCTAATAAAAATGTTTGAATGTTTAATTTTGGTCTCATCCAGAGCAGCTTCTTCATCGTGTTTGCTGTGTTCACTGGGTTCATGGGAGAAAAATAGACTTCATTTTGCTTTTTTTTTTTTTTTTTTTTGCAAATAGCTGTCTTGACACTCTTCCACCTGAGATAGACCTCTATTTGCTAAGTAAGTTACTTCTGGATTTTATTAAAGCGAATCAGAGTCAGGGGGGCTGAATAAAGATAAGCTTCACACTTAAATCACGTGATAATCTTAACATTTCGACCCAAAGTTTGTGCTGTTCAGAGGTGTGGGGGAAACTTCTAAAGTCATCAAATTCCACCTTTTCAGCACTTGTGAAAAATCATTACCCTAATGACTTCATCAATACTGTGTCTTTTCGTAAGCTATTATAAACCAATTACAGGGCTCATCTCCACCCGGTGACCACAAAAAGACATTTACCATCTCGGGTAAATGTTTCAAAGTTGTCAATGGATGTCTTTTTTTTTTTTTTTTTTTCGGTGGAGAGCTCACGGGAGCGCGCAGAGGAACAGAAGGGAAGCGACGCATCACTGCGGGAGTGCGCACGATCACCCGTAGTATTTAATCTGGAAAGTTTATTTTCACGAACAGATGCTTGATGAGTATTTGACAGACATCTGCTTATCGATGCTGATAAATCACTCAACTCCAGCTCCCACGATGTCAAGAGAGTATGACGCGCAAATTAAAGGTTTCTGACAGGTGACCGTCGGGTTTCATAGAGAGAAGCCGCTTCCGCTTCCAGTTGTTTTCAGAAACCGGACACTTCGGGCACAACAGTGTAAACAGGAAAACTGTTGGGGTATGCATGAAGTCTTACCTAAGGAGTCGGAAATGTTGGTTACTCTGACCTTTTACCCGCAGCTCCGGCAGCCACCTGTCGCCGCAGGTTACCGCACTTTTTTTTTTTTTTTTAATTTATTTACTTATTTTCTTAAACGTTGCTTCAAGAAGTATAAATCCTTACATAAACAACCTCTGTTCGAATAAAACATTGAATAATCACATTTTGTATTGAGTTTGAATAGAAAAGGACTAAAACTTCTAGATTATAAATCACCAAATTGGAAATTTGGTCCGCAACACAACCGACCGAGTAAAAGGAGCCGCGTTACTGAGCCTGTGAGCTATGAATTTTTTTAAAACTTAATTTAGTTGCAAAAGAGGATGATGGTATTAAACGACATTAATGTGCAGATTTTCTACAAGAGAAAATATGCATTTACTTAGATTTTGTAAGGAAATCCCTTGAATGCATCTGAATGCATGCACAACTCTTATAATTTATAAATAGTCTTCAAGGGAGTTTATTTATTTACTATTTGATTAAAATTAAACTCAGTCATTCATCATAAAGTTTTTTTTTTTACCATTTGAAAAATAAAAAATAAAACTCCCAAACTGTTTTCCTAAACGTTCATATCTGTTTTTATTTATTTATTTATAGTCTTGCTGAGAATCTATTACTTCTGCCATATAAATCTAAGACAACTAAACAACTTTGTATTTGTTTATCCAATTATTTACATTTAGCTGAATAAAATAAACTAGTAAAAACGTGCCTTTAAATCTCAACCTGGAAGCTTTTTTTTATTTTTATTTTTTTTAAAGAAAATAAACACTCTTCATCTTTTGCAGTCTTGACTGGGGTGTGTTGTATGAATCTCCTCTCCCTTTGGCAAGTTAGGACATATAATTAAGCTCTAATTTAACTGTCTTCCGTTTCCAGTGTGACAGATAGCGATCGGTGAGTTTTAATCCGTCGTTCAACTCTCGGTAACCTCTCCTGAGCCACCTCTCCCTGCAGGCACTTGTCCTTTTCTCTCCTCCAAGCAACTTCTGCCTCCACCTGATGTGGGGAATCCCTCCAGTCTCTCTCGATTGTTGTGTTTATTTTTAAAACAGTGCTCGCTTTTGTCCCGATGTATCGAGGCAGAGCGGTTCAAAGACGACAGATGACGAACTTCAGTGGCAAACGGATGAGATAAGAGTTCCAGCTGCAGGAGCTTTGTGTTTTCATTCCTTCTTCTCCAGTCATCAGAAATCTGCAGTTATGTGGCTTTAACTTTTCCCGAGATTTCTTCCCCTGATAAAAACCAAGGGAGTAGATGGAAGGTTTTTTTTTTTAGGAGACAGACGACACGGTGCCATGGGATGGCTGCCATTAAAGGTGTTGTGTTTGTTTTACAGACTGGCGAGAACAACTTCGACAGTGTTTTAAACGCGCCGGGGTCCCGACACCCCGCTGTGACGTGGCGCACGTTTGAGGCCTGTATCAAACAGGGAAAGCATGGAGAATCAGCACGTCTGCCTGTGCAGTTTAGTTAGAAAATTTTTTTTTTTTCAACTTGAAGTTAAATAATTTTGCAGAATAAAGAAGTCGGAAAAGAGCAAATTGAGTCGATTTATTCAGTTTGTGCGTCTGCTTTTCACATGTTTTATTGCTTTCCTTGCAGTCAGAGGAGGCGAGCTGTTTAACTATAGCTCTGTTTATAGCAAGGTATCAAAAAGCAGCATGCCGAGCCGTCGAATCTATCTTTGTTTCCTAAAAGCGCGAATTCAGAACCGAAAGTGGTTTGTGAAGCGCGTATTACCTTGACAATAATTTATTTGAATTAATCGGCACATCTTAATTTGTCTAATATTTGTGACTGAAAGGCATTTCATTCATCTGAGTCAGATGCGCAAGTGGAGGAAGAAAACGCCTCTTTGATTCAGAATTGAAGTTACCAAATTTAGAAAGAGCCTTAACTCAATTCAGACACAAAATAAACATTATTAAACGGAACAATGTGTCTTCCTTCCTTTCCCCATGTGATTATTTTAAGCTTAAATCAATGCGTAAAAGCAGACTGGGGCTATTGCTTCATCTAAAAGCATTTAGAAGAAGTTTTCAGCCAGTTCTCAGGTGCCTCACTTGATCAAGACAGGAAGAAACTAAACGTCCTTAAACAGTCTAATCAAAGCGCGCCTGACACTGGATCTAAATGGAAACCTCAAGTGTTTCCGTACGCTCACTCAGTGGGTGTTATGCCACCAAAATACCAGATCAGTCATCCTCTTTTTTTCCCCCTCCTCTCGTTTTTTCTTCTCCTTTTTTTTTCTTTTGCACAAAGCCACACCTCCCTCATCCTCCCCGTCCAATGGCATCAGCGCGCAGAGCTGCGCGCAGCCCGGTTGGATAAAACCTGGGTCAGTGTTGGCTGCACACACACAATCTAACAGCACACAGTGTAGTCAGAGTCAGGACACACACCGCGTTTCACCGCAACAGACTCATCAGTGGGATAATAAAACTATATCTGCTGTGGATCTTCTGTTTATTATTATTATTATTATTGTTATTGAGCCAGAATTTTACCTGGAGCTCCATCGTGGGAAAAGGTAAGCTCGGGTTTTTCCACGCCTCTCGCGGGATTTTGTTGCCTGTTTCCTTTCTCAGTATGATGGAAATTTGTTGAGCAGCAAAAGCGGAGCTTTAATTTGTTCTTGGAATGCGGCGAACTGCCGGGAGACGGAGAGAGCGAACTGCGGGGGTCTCAGTGGTCACCAGAAAACTAGATAGACGAGGAAAAAATAATGAGTATGAAGTGAGCAGCTGATATGACCCAGAAGTTGTGGCTCAAATTGAATATATTAAAACAGAGATTAATTTTACTTGAACTAGTCTGTTACACCTTACTTGCTCTATTTGTTTGTTTGTTTGTTGTTGTTGTTGTTGTTGTTGTTGTTGTTTTTCAGGTGGTTTTCTCTGTTTGTTTTCTGCCTTTATAGTTTTGGTGAGCAAGAAATAATGTTTAGCCTGTAGCGTTTGTTGATGAGACAATAATGTAAGCAGTTCTCCTGAAAATCATAAACCACGATCCTCATGCATTAGGTGATATCTGTGTGTGTGTGGGGGGGTGGGGGGTGGGGGGGTGGAACCGTTTCTGTTGTCTCCTTTTTTATTATTAAATTAAAAAAAAAATCCTAAATATTAAAACTTGAAATGAATCCCAAGAACACGACTTAAGTAACTCAAACTTACTTCCCGATATGTTGGATATGTAGTAGCTAGAGCAGATGCTAATGCAACAAAGTGACATTTTCTTGAAATTAAATAATTTATTACTTTGAAAAACTACAGCAATTTCCACACAGCTTCAGAATTTTTTGTTAAATTTTTTGTGTTACATGAAGTGTAACACAGTTTTTAAGTTTCATATGAAATACTAAAAAAAGTGCAATATAAAATAACAGAATTAATGACAAGCATTGTGTTAAATGTAATAGTTTATTCTCAGAGTGGCGATTTTCAACAAAGGAAGTTTACAACAAAGCAGGCTCAATTAATATATTCTGTATTAGTATATGAACAAATAGGTCAGAGTCATTCATTTTACTGTAAAGCTTATTGGGTTTAGATCTAAACGTTGTTACGTGTAGCAAGAAGAATAGCTGGAGTAAAATATTTCAATATAAATAAAATGACAAAGTTCAGCCTCTGTTGAGTACAGGCTGAACTTTAAAGGTGTTTTCATTGATGGGGTTAAACCTAGGTAATCTGCTGATGACAAAGTGAGAGATATGAAGCTAAAATCAGGCCGTATGAGTGTATTTTGTCACATCATTGCTTTGGGATAATTATTTCAGGTCACATTCAACAGGACAAAGCAGGAGGTGCTTCTCTGAAAGTCAGTGTTTCACTGTAATCTTGAGTCTAATTATGCAGCTTTTCCTTAGGAATACAGATGCCTTTCAATGCAGGGAAGTCAAGCCAGACTCGTATTCTCTGAAAAAGTCGAATTTTCTGTCATTGCTCATAAATTCTGAACTTTTTAAAGCAGAGAGCGGGGCGCCGAGCAGATGGAGCCTTCAAACAAGGCTTTGACTCATAGTGTCTGACAATTGATTTAACAGGTGCTCAGAAATTGTCTCGGCTCTTAACTCTCCTCTTCCTTTTTGATGTTGGCCACTTTTAACTTTTAGGATATGAAGCTCCTTCAGTTTTTCCATGGATATCATTACACGCACAAACCTGTCGTTTTTGTTTTTTTTATTGTTGTTTTTTTGTTGTTGTTTTTTTTTATCTTTTCCGCTTCTTCCAGGCATGCAGTAATTTATTTGGCACTTTAAAGCTCTAGAGCTTTGAATGATGTTCCTCACTTGTATGAGTCACTTAGGATGAAGGCATTTGCTAAATGACAAAATGTAAATGTAATGCAACTTGTTTTGTCACATTTGGAAACAAGCAGACTGGCACAGAAGAATTATGTTCGCTCAAACTAAAAGCATTTGATCTTGGCTTGTAATGCTCAATGCAAACCAACAGACCAAAAAGCAGTTTATTTCTACTTCTATGTGCCTGAGGTAGTGTCTCAGATTTGTGCACGTTGATCCCTAAATGTCATTCACCAAAACCAACCACTCTACTTTTTTGTAGTCACACAAACACCATTTATTGAGTTCAAAATCCAAAAGCAAACAGATTTATTAGCTGTAGGCATTATTAGACCAATCTGTTCTCAAGAAAAAAAACAACTGAATTAGAGTGGATTTATCGTTTGCATTTCACACATGCCAATAAAAATAGTTTTTCACATTTGTCCAGAGGCCTCTGAGACTTCCCTGATTGTCTCATTAACACACATGGAGAAGAAAACCAGACATGTGCGCTTCTCCATCCAGGAACAATTCAAGTTGGATGTGATAACGTGTGAAAAGGCGAGCCGCGTTTAGGGAAGCTCGTGACACAAGCTGTCAGTTTCATGCTCTGCTGTCGTCCCGCAGTCTGACATCGGCGCTGGACTCCAGAACACACCCATGTCAGACGAGGCGGGAGGCTCACTGAAGGCGCTTTAACCGGGACAGCGGTGGAGCAGGGCATCACGTTCAGCTGGTGGAGTAGGGAGTTAAAACTCAGGGTTATGTCCGGAGGCACTGGGAGAGGTAAGCAAGCTGCCTCTGCTAAGCTCTCTGATTGAAACACGAATAAATGAAGAAAGAAGACCTTACATTTCTGTGCCTTCGAAAGCTTGGATCTGTCAACTTTTTAATAATCTGTTTGTTTGTTTGTTTGTTTTGGTATTCTGAAAGAATTGAAACAACATGGAAACAGAGAACCTGTAATTTTATTTCTGCCATGTTAGGCTGGCAGAATAGAAAACATTTAAGCAATATCTTGTAGTACATTACACAGGTGCACAAAAAATACTTATTATATTTTAAATAAAAAATAAGTTTTTATGTGATTTTTACATTCTCGGTGGATTTAAAGTTAATAATGTGGGACTATGAAAACCTTTAGACTGGTTGCATAAAAACACTCTACACCCTTCAGACTTTTTGACAGCCTTGGTAAAGATGTGTGTAAAGCTTTAAAATAAATATCTTGTTTTTTCTATTAGCATAATTTCACACAGAAAAAAAGAAGAAATCCTTTAATTAGAATATATTTATTCAGTGGGTGTAGAACCAAAAATCATGTGTTGAGAAATTACAAAAATGCAATGAAAAAATAAGCTAATCAAAACTATTGTGTTTTATTTATTAATTGCTATTTTGAGAAATTAAGTATTTAGGATTTTTTGTAAATTAATCACTGATCAGATTAACTTTTACTTATTCATTTATGACTGCTTCTTCTCCTGATCCAATTTCTCTCTTCGAAATGTGAAAGTCAGGAAAAGATAACATCAGAGTTTATTGTCACTCATGCTAAAAATTAACATGTTTGTTTTTTATAGTACAGCAGCCAAAATTCACTTACACCAAAATGAAGAAGAATTCAATATTTAAATGTGAGCACATTTATTAAGGAGGAAAAACAAATAATAAATCCATGTTAAAAATTACTTTCAGACAAACAAATAAAAAAATTCTCCCCAACAATTTGTGTCAAATAAATCTCTTTGTAATGTTTTTTTTATTTTTATTTATTTATTTTACTTTAATTGTATTACTTGATCAGTGTCCATAACTTCGTGTTTTTTTCTGACGTGACATGAAGGCCAATATCTGCTATAGCCATTCTTCAAAATAGTAAAAACAAGAGAACATGCTATTCAAGTTATGGCTAGGAAAACAACCCTTAACCTAAGCTAACTCAAACAGTAACAATGCAAATGTTTAGAATAAGCTGGTTTTGTGACAAACGAAGATGGACGAGGGCAAAGGATCTATCTATCTATCTATCTATCTATCTATCTATCTATCTATCTATCTATCTATCTATCTATCTATCTATCTATCTATCTATCTATCTATCTATCTATCTATCTATCTATCTATCTATCTATCTATCTATCTATCTGTTTAATAAATTCTTGCTGTGTTTGTCGGTGCGCGCGCGTTGCTTGTGCGCGTGCAGGAACCCCCCGGCTGTGCTCCTCTTTAATATCCTGCAGGTTGATGAAGCTTGGCGGGCAGGTTTTTTTTTTTTCTCTCTCTGCCACACTCGGCTGGCAGCGTTAATAGAGGCTGCCCTCCTTCGTCCGGCCGCCGTTTGATGTGGAAATGAAAGCTGGGGGACTCAGTGGGTTAAATTAAAAGCGCTGCTGTTGTTCTGGACGCTGAGCAGGGAGTGTTGGGAGCTGAGGTTTTCTTTCTTGTCGCGGCGCAGGAAAAGCGCACCGTGTCTGCTGCTGCTGCTGCTGCTTCTTGTTGTCGTTTTGAAGGAGCAGCTCCTGTCAGATCCGTGAATGAGAGCCTCTATTATGCATTTATGTATTTAAAACACGGCGACAGCTATGATCTGAACCTCTTTTGGGGGGTGGGAGGGGGAATGTCAGCCTTTCTCAGCCAGAGACATGATACGCAACAAACCGAATTATTTTATTTCCTTGGTTTTACATTTTTTTTGTGTGTGTTTGGCAATTGTTGTTTGGATGCTGAAACTTCTGTATAGTAATTCATGTTATATTTGATTGCACAAAAACATTATTAATATAAAAGCTGATTGAACCAATTTGACATCGTTTTAAAATAAACATGTGGAAGAGTGACATATAAGACCGCTGTATGTCTGCGACACAGAGGCTACATTCACACACAGTTAAGTGGCACATAAATGAAGAATGGGTATTAAACCAGCAGGGATTATCCATAAGGGGATAAGCCTAAAAGAACAATTAAAAAATCATTACTCATAAAGAATAGACTTTGTTTTCAAAGGTCTGTCCTAGAATTATATCTGTTTTAAATTCATGTTTAACTCAAGCTGAAATTTGTTGATATTTTATTATAAAGAAAACAATATGTTATTAAGCAAGTTGTTTTCTTTTCTCTCTATAAGAATAGGATATATAGGCCCAGCAGCCAATTAAATAACTATGTATCTTTGTCCAAACTACATTATGTGGGAAGCTGAAATCAAACTCACAACCTTGCAGCTGCATTAAAAAACAAGAGAACCCCAAAGAAAGAGAAAACAACTTCAAAGGGGGCAGATATACCATCTGTAAAAAAAAAAAAAAAAAGAAAAAGTAAAAAAAAAGCCAGATGATATACAAAACGTATACAAAAAAGCTCAAACATGGGGGTCTTAAAATGAGTTGAACAATGTAAATTTGTGCAGTCATTCCAGTAATTTCACTGCTTAGGACAGAAAGTTGTGTTTCCATCTGATGGTTCTGTTATAGATGTTATGTTAAGTTCAAAACATAAATGTTGAGGGTATGAGGAGTTTCTGACCATTTTCAGAGGTCTTTACCCCTGAAACAGAACTGGGCAGTTTCAGCAGGAGACATTTTTGTCTCAATAGGGTAGGGCACAGTTATTTCTAATAATTTAACCCTAATCGTCTTCTAAGGTCAAGCAGTTTCTTACATGAAAACAATTAATTGAAGCAGAAATATTTAACTGCATTAGCCCTTTTCCCTGAGCAGAAAACTTTATCACAATGTTGATGTTTCTGCTGCTTTTTAATTCAAGTTTATCAAATCAAAATTTATTGATTACAACTTCTGCTTTTAGTTTTCATTTGTGTAAAAGAATTAGCTTCTTTTCTTTGCAAATTTGAAAACCTCAAAAGCAAATTATGAAGACACTAACTGTGTGTTTTAGATCTTTTTTTTTTTTTTTTTTGTAATATTTCATGGAGCCAAACCGAGGTTATTTATTCACTAAATAGGACGGGGTCATGGCTGCTCGTGATTAAATCAGCAGACAGAAGTTTGTGTTTGTGAAGTGGGTTGAGCTCTCTGAAGTTCCATGACGTTTATGAGTGTTCATCCCCCCTCCTCCCCCAGGCCATGGGGGTCTTAACCAACTAGGTGGAATGTTTGTTAATGGCCGCCCGCTTCCGGAAGTTATCCGGCAACGCATCGTAGACATGGCCCACCAGGGGGTCCGACCCTGCGACATATCCCGCCAGCTCCGGGTCAGCCACGGCTGCGTCAGCAAGATCCTGGGACGGTGAGCGCAGCGACGGACAGTGTTACTCCACTTCCTTTTGCAGTGACCTTTGAGCTGTTTGCTTCTCAGAGACACATTTGGTGTTTTGTTTTTGTTTTTTTTTACAAAATGTTTTTTTTATTAACACAGTAACCATCTCTCACAGGTATTACGAAACTGGCAGCATCAAACCGGGGGTAATCGGGGGCTCCAAACCCAAGGTGGCCACGCCGAAGGTTGTGGAGAAGATCGCAGAGTACAAGAGGCAGAATCCCACCATGTTTGCCTGGGAAATCAGAGATCGACTACTGGCGGAAGGGGTGTGTGACAGCGACACGGTGCCCAGTGTGAGCTCCATTAACAGGTGAAAACTCAGTGACATATCATAACTGAGTTAATGCAGTCTTTCAAGCGTTTTTAGAGGCTTAATAATAAAGAGGGTCTTCATTTGTTTGTTTGTTTGCAGAATAATTCGAACTAAAGTTCAACAGCCTTTTAATCTCCCACTGGATGGAAAAGGTTTGAGTCCAGGACATACCTTAAGTAAGTCTCTAATATGTATAAAACATTGGGTCATAGGATTAAGTTTATCACCTTGTGGGATTAGGATTACTGGAAAAACAGCTGTGCTTCTCTGGCTCAAACCTGAGGGTTTTCCTCTCTGTTTCCCAGTTCCCAGCTCAGCCGTCACTCCTCCAGAGTCGCCTCAGTCAGACTCTTTGGGCTCCACTTACTCCATCAATGGCTTGTTAGGAATCCCCCCGCCAAATACAGACGGCAAGAGGAGCCACGATGACAGTAAGGACCGAATCTAATTATGACTATGCCCAGAGTTGCTGGAAAGAAGTGTTTGTGACACCTAAACACAGAGGATATGAGAAATGAGCCTGTGATGGGTTTTCTTTTTAAGGTTCTGGGGAAATAAAAGGTGGGATTTATCTCCAGATTCTCCAAAATCATGGTCATATATGTCCGCTGTTTGTACTTAAACTGCATTCAACACACCATCATAGAGTTTACACTCTTTAACGTTATGTTAAGTATAAAATACTGCTAAAATGAATAATTTATTTACGCTGCCATGTCTTGAACAAATTAGGAGTTTGTAATTTTTGTAAGGAAAGAATGCCCTGGAAATCCATCTGAACAATCTTAAGTCAAGTTCATTGAAAGGTCTACATAGACACTTAAAAGTATTTATCATATGCTTTAATACTGCAATTGGATATAAAAATAAAGTTTAAAGAGAAGTGGTTCCATAATACAGCCCTGAGGGACACCATAAGTTAAGTTAGTTTCTTCTTAGGACCATTTCACCCGTGCTTCTCAATAATAGCTTTTCTGTCAATTAATTACAGGATCAAGTCAAAAACAAGCAAAAATAGATTCCTGTTTTTATGTCCGCAAATAATTTTTCAACCTTTTTATGTAGTGAATTCTCATACAAAACGACAACAAACAAAAAAAAACAGAGTATTTGCTACTTTTGAACTCCCTCCTCTCCTTCCTCCTCCTCGCTGTGTTGATCCAGGTGACCAGGAGAGCTGTCGGCACAGTGTGGACTCCCAGGGCAGCGCGGGCGTCCCGAGGAAACAGATGAGAGTCGAACACTTCTCCACAGCTGCACAACATCTGGACTGTGGGTTTGATCGTCACCACTACCCGTCAGACTCCTTCAGCTCCACCTCAAGCAGCAAGGCAGAGCAGGTAGCAGTAAGGGATGAGTCTAAAGTTATGTTTGCTTCAGTCTGAAAACGGTGCAGAGACATTTCTGTACGCCCTTTCTTATTATTTCAAATGTTATGCTTGTTTATTTGTGAGGAAATCCTGTCACTGAACTTTGCTCGTGCTCATGCTGAAGCAAAATTTGGGCCAATATCTAATCCCTGTCTTCCATCTTTAGACTTTGTACCCTCTGTCGCTCATCAATGGCAATCTGGACGATGCCAAGACCAGCCTCTCAACAAGCAGCTCTGTCATTGGACGAAATCTGTCAGCACACCCAAGCTACACTGTAGTAACCGGTAAGATACTTTAGGTAACGTCTCCTGACACATATCAGAAATGCAAACTGGCATCTTTTAGGCTCAGACGTTTCACTCCATCCTCACCTTTTCCACATTTCAGCCTACTTCATTTTAACCCCCTGCATTGTGTTTCTTACATTAAGCATTTGTTTCCATTTCTCTCACCCGCTCACTGCGCTCCGGCTCTGAAAGAGCCCCTTCAGACTCTGCCGCTCTGTCTGAAGCAGGAAATGTCCCCAGACGTGACCAGTACGAGCCCCTCACCAAATATGGTGGCATCCACCCTGGCGTACGTGGAGCTGCAGGCGCTGCAGAAACCCGTTTCTGTCAGCAGCAGCTGCAACGGCACCACCAGCAGCAGCAGCAGCTCCAACTCATATCCCAATGCCTTCAACTCATTTTCCCATCATGCACCGATGTACGGGCAGTTCAGCAGTCAGTCTATCATGTCAGGTAATTCACCCATTCATCTCATGTATGTTCACGATCATAATGCAACAAGTATCCGTGTTTCTGACCATTAGTGTGGGAGTTTTTTTTTGGGCGGGGGGGGGATGCTGCAGCTGAGTCACCCACATTATGAGCAGCTGAGACCACATGATGTTTTGAAAACCTTCACAGTCCACTTGCTGAAATGAAACATCTTAAAACATTTTCCAGTTACAGTAACCTCACATCAGTATAACAATAACTAACATTCTGAGCAACCGGGGGCTGGCTGAAAGTTTCTACAAATTACTATTGTGTTTAGTATTGTCACGATCACTTTTTCACGCTTTTTGGCTCATTCATTAAGGGCATGAACATGATTATTTTTGGAGCTTTGTTGGTTTATTTGT
This sequence comes from Poecilia mexicana, assembly GCF_051168715.1. Classification (NCBI taxonomy): domain Eukaryota; kingdom Metazoa; phylum Chordata; class Actinopteri; order Cyprinodontiformes; family Poeciliidae; genus Poecilia; species Poecilia mexicana. The sequence goes on along the minus strand of NW_028263381.1, from coordinate 12,525,050 downwards.
GCCAGTTATTTTCCAGGTAGGAAAGACTATCCAAAAAATAAAAACTAGTTGATCCCACACAGATTTATTCTATTTTCACTGAAATGATTCAGATCATAAAACAAATTGTAACATAAGGCAAATAATTTGACATAATTCAATGGAGTTTTCAAATTATGGTTTAATTTATTAAGGGAAAATGATCAATCCAGACCCACATGATCCTATGTAAAAGTTTATATGCGGTGACAGCCAGGTACAGCATGTTCTTATTTGCAGTTTTACTGCTGTTACATTTGAGTTTTCTTGGATGAACGACCTGTTTAAAGTCATACCGCTTCATCTAAGTCAACTTTAATTATAACTTTTATTCTGCAACACCAAAATCTTCCTTTTGGATTTTTTTTTCTTTTTTTTTTTAACTATTCACAGCTGGATTTGTCGGTGTACTATGGGTCATTTTTACTGTTGCATAACCCAAGTGATCATCACACTACCACCCCAGTATTTGATTGCAGGTTCGATGTTCTTTTCTAAAATGCGACGTTAGTTTTATACCAAATATATTGGGATGCAAACATTTCATTAAGTTCTGCTTTTGTATTATCAGTACACAGAACATCTTCCTCATAGTTTTAGGGATCACCAAGATGGTTGTTTGAAACAGGTCTTTGTGTGTTTCATAGTCAGCAGAGGTTTTGACCTTCAAACTCTCCTATAGAGGTCATTTTTACCCAGTATCTTTCTTCCTGTTGAAGTTTGGATACCGACAATAAGGCGTACACAGTGATAGATGTTTGTTTGTAACCTCCTCCTTATCAGTGTGTTCTTGGCGCAATTTTGGTAGGTTGTTAATCCTAGGAAGATTTACCACTTTTCTATGTTTAGTCCATAAAATGACTTTGAATTGATAACATTGAATTTTTGAATTTCTTAGCACCGGGCCATGTTGTTTTACTTTTTAATATATTTTATCCTACTTCATGTCATCAGACATGTTGCAAATCAAGTCATTTCTTGATTCCACATCTTAATCAGTAATAATGAAATGGGATGATATCAATTAAAATAAATGAACTCATCATTTGTAATTCTGGATTTACTCAAATTATATGTGTTGTATTAAGATTGTTTGATGATCAGAAATATGTGTGTGTGTGTGTGTGACATAAAAGCTAAGACAGAAGAAATACACAGGATGGAAAACATTTTAAATCACTGGAAGTACTGGAACAAATGTGCAAAAAATGTCACAAATATCTGATTAAATATCTTTAGCGAAGTGACACACAGTTCTTATAGCCATTAAATGCCTCCTAGCATATTTCCAGAAAATGATGAGTTTATTTTAATTTACTGCTTAGTTTCTTGAAAGTGACTTGGCTAAAGCACATGTCACAAGTGTTCAATAGAGCTTAGGTCAGTAGTTTAGGGAGGCAGCTCCGGAAGACTAATATTAGCTTAATTTAATCATGCTAAAAAATTTGTGTGTGTGTGTGTGTGTGTGTGTGTGTGTGTGTGTGTGTGTGTGTGTGTGTGTGTGTGTGTGCGTGTGTGTGGGGGTGTGTGTGTGTGTGTGTGTGTGTGTGTGTAGGTCATTTTTCTGCTGGTTTGTATCAATGTTGTCTTTTTTTAAACCAAAGGGTTTGGGGGTCTTTCTGCAAAGAGTTTGCTTGTTCACCCTGTATATGTGTAGTTTTGCTACAGTAAGGTCTTCTTACTGTGCAAAAACATGCATGTTGGGTTAATTATTCTCTGTAAGCTGCTCTTTAGAGTGAATTTGTTCATACATTGAAGTTTTGTCTTGTATGTCTCTTTAGGCTGTCGACCTGGAGACGTCGATTTTGCAATCATGTTTATTTTATCGTAAAGCACCACAGTGAAATGATCTTTTTTTTTTTTTTTAAATCTTGCTTCCAAATCTTTTGCCCTGTTATATAATTTATTTTAAAGAGAAGTTTGGGAATTTGGTGGTAGTTTTCATTCTTCATCCCAGCACTTTGTGAAATGCACAAGCAGCAAATTATCCAAACAACGTGATGCTCTGTCTTGTCATGTTTGTCTAACCTGGTCGTCATTTATATGAACATTACCTTTGTCTACAGTTTGCAGCTGCAAATTTCAGTCAAGTCTGAAGATGCCGATTTGGATCTTCTGTCTTTATTGGTATCTTCTGTGTTCGTGAAACTCACTTCATTGTTCACAGGAACAATCAGATTCCACTTTCCATTCAAAAATAATGTATTAGATCTTGGTCTTGAAAAAAATAGAAAAAAGAAGTTAATTTATCACAATAACTTTTTTTTTAATCTTCAGGTTTTATCTTGCATAAGCATTTCACCAAGGGAATAAAACATCTCAAATAAATGAATAAAATACTAACAATTATTATGACCAACATGTCCAGGTGTTTACAGGTGCCAGTGTTAAATGCTACAGGGCTGCAGGAGGTTTTGAACTTGCTCAAGGTTGTTTTTGAAAGCAAATTGAATAAAAGTATTAATTTAGTGAATACAGCGCTAATGTTTTTTGGGTGCTTACTCTCCAGATTGGCCGATTCTCCACAGTAAGACGTAACCCAGTTTTATTTTTGTCGTTTCAGGGCGTGACATGGTGAGCTCCACCCTGCCAGGTTACCCGCCCCACATCCCGTCCCCGGCCCAGACAGGATACTCCTCCTCTGCCATCACAGGAATGGTCGCAGGTGAGCTCCACAACCCACGGAGGGGCATTTAAAGTAAAAAGAAGCAAACAACGAATAAAATGCAGGAAGAGAAGAAAACGTCGGATGGAGGTTTGTAGATTAACAGGGAGGGAGGCTGAGTTAATCAGTAGCCTTTGCCAGGGTGGTGATCTGTGTACATGTGCACGCGGGTGCACACAGGCCCGGGGGGTACATAGAACAGGCTGGGGGGTTCCGCCCTGCTGCTCACACCCCCCATCCAGACACTTCTGACCACATATCGCCATGGGAACCAGGGGGCCCAGCAGGGAGATGCAAGCAAGGGTGGGCGGGAAGAGATGTGAAGTCTGGATCCAAACCGAAGAGTAGGAGGTCTTTGTTGCGTGTGTGTGTGTGTGTGCGCGCGCACGTGTGTGTGTGTGTGTGTGTGTGTGTGTGTGTGTGTGTGTGTGTGTGTGTGTGTGTGTGTGTGTGTGTGTGTGTGTGTGATGTGCCTTTATATTTGAAGTCTGCCCTCCGAAGCGCGAAATGAGAGGGTCTGATTTATTATTTTTCTGGTGGGCTCACAGTGAGGAAGCGTTGATACACAATTACCGAGTGAAGGAGGAGGGGGTGTGTGGAGGGGTGAGGCAGGAGGAAGAGGAGAAGGAGGAGGTGAGGGGTGGTGGGGGGGCTCAGGGCTTCATTCCAACCAACATAATTACCAATTAGATATTGGAATGTTATAAAAAAAGAGAGAGAGAGAGAGAGAGGAAGAATGAGTGTTAGTGAAGCTAAAGCAGGAAGTGCAGGACGAACAAAAGAGGAGGACGTTTCAGAGGGCAGCGACTGAACGATGCGAGTGGCTGAGCGCCGCAGAAGAAAAAGGGCGCGGAGGCTGGGTGTGTGCACGCACCGCTGGGCTGAGGGATTTCACCCTCAGCCATCCACCTGCACCGCAGATTAATGGTTTACATGCTGCACTAACTGCTGGTGAATTATGAGCTAAGCTCCAGCAGTTGCTGGCACGCAGACAAACAGCCCGACTCCGCAAAGCATGTCCCCTCCTCGCCCTTTAATAACAAATGTCTTCATGAATTTTATCTGCGAGATGTGTCTCCTGACATCGTTTTTTTTTTTCAATTATTTTCCAGCAGGTGCAGACTACTCGGGTCAGTCCTACGGCCATTCGCCCTACACCTCCTACAGCGAAGCCTGGAGGTTCACCAACTCCAGCATATTGGGTAAGCAGAAGAAGACTCTGACAGCGTTGTGCAAGGTTTCTCATTATGGGTTATAGGTTAGCAAGTTGAAAATGACCTCTACAATGAAAGACAAAATTTGCAGGTGTTTGAATTATTTTTTTTTTCCTGCTCATGCAAAGAAAGCCCTGATTTTCCTTACATTTAAAGAGAATCACCTCTGCTGACCTTGTGATGCAAAAACATTAAAGCATGATTTGAATTTGAATGAGCAACTTCCAGAAAAGTGAGCCCATAATGCTTTGGTCACATGTTCCATCGGACCATTTTGGTCCTTGTGGAAAAAAAATGTATCAGGATGTTAATTGTTTGAGGTGTTTTAACAAAGTGACTATTTTTTTTGTCTTGATGTTTTTTTTATTTTTTGTCTTCAACCTTTATTTTTCCAAAAATATCACATCAAAGCTGCCAGACGGTTTTAAGATTTTGCCAAAAATGAATAAATTAAGCAAATCTGAAAACACTGAAGTAAACACAGAAAGAAGCAAAATTTGCAAAATGCCACATTGGTTTAATGTAATGTATTGCAAATATGTAATCTATCGATAGTGCCTCTCAAAGCTTACATCCAAACTTCGGCATGGAGCAAAGAATACACGAACTCATTATATTTTATTAGGATTGAATGTTGTTGATTTTGTTTATCTGTGAAGTGGAAGGAAAGTTACACATTGTTTACAAAAATCCTGCAAGTGGTTGATTGCCATTGTGTTCAGCACACTTTTTCCTGCAATTAATAAAATCCACTAAATCCAGGTGCCTTCAGAAGTCACTTACTTAGATTCTGGAAAGCATTTACCAGTGAAGCACCCAATAGATCCATGATAACTCTGGAGGAGATGTGGAGAACTTCGGCTCAGGTGGAACAGGTAGCCATGCTTAAGTTACCCAGTGGGAACAGCAGATATGGAAAAACTCTACTCTTGTCACATGAGATCAAAACATAGCTTTTGACCTGCAAGACAAACACCATCTATGGGAAGAAATTGATGCCCTGAACACAGGATTCTCAGGAAGAAACATGAAAGTGGTAGCGTGATGCTGTGGGGATGGAAGACAACTCATTAGAGTCTGCAAAAGACTTAAAGGCTGAAGTAAAAGCTCACCTTCCAGCAGTACAACAGACATAAGTTAACTAACGAAGCAGAAAAGGAATGAAATGCTTTATATCAAAGTAAATGCAAGTCTTAGAATGGCCTAGTCAAAGTGTAGAGCTTATTCTAACTAAGAAACTGTGGCGAAACCTGAAAAAAATGTGCACAAATGTTAAACTCTGTTTTCTATATCCATGTGTTATTTCTTTCCACTTCACACGCATGCTGAAAGAAATTCAATTTGAAAGAAATTAAAGGGGTGTGAACGTTTTTTTTCACACACACGCCTTCCTCACCTTAGAGATTTTAAAGTAAATGAACAATAAAACGGGGAAAATGAGTTGTTATTAAACACAGTGAACTAACTGTTCCTCTGCTGCAGGAGTCTGGTTATGAAGAAAAATTCAGCATCACAAGTTGAATACTTACAGCGAACGAGACCCAGTTCACATTCAAAAAACAGACACCATAACCAGTCTCTGACTTTCTGCTGGCAAATGTTTCCACAGCCGAGAACAGCTCCCACTTCTCCGTGTCTCCCTCCACAGGCTCGCCCTACTACTACAGCTCGGCCTCCCGCACAGGTCCCCCCTCTGCAGCCGCCGCCTACGACCACCTCTAGTCCCACGCGGCTGCAAGCCGGGACTCTTTGAAACCAGACTGAGAAACATAGCTGAAAGTGGACAGATGTGATGCCGGACCATGAGAGACAAAGCTGGAAACTCTTGCTGGAGGAATTATTGTTTCTCGTAGCCTTTTTTTACGGTCTACAACCTCTCGTTTTATTTATTCGTCGTGACTGACGCAGCCACGCAGGGTGACTGATTCATGTTTACACACCCTTTTCTGGGCATGCTTTCAGCTCGACTGTGCATTTCGTTTCAGTTGAAATCTCTTTAAAACTGTTTTTCAGCCAAAGACTTTTTTCTTTCCTGGCACATGTACAACTTGATTCAGCAGCGCAAGTTTATTGCTTGGAGATATGCAACCTCTGCGAACTAAACTATGCCTGATTTGTTTACATTGTGGATGTGTTTTCCCTCTTTTTTTTTTTTCTTTTTTTTTTTTTAACTGGAAATGTTAAATCCAGTGATAATATGAAGTCCTGCTGCTGGTCTGTACCTGCTTGTGGATTCTCTGTATAGACAAACACTCTGAATCAGAAATATCGACTTTAAAAACATAATGTCCGTCATAGAAAATTCAAGGATCTCTCCAGCGATGTGTACATAGTGTAAATGATGAATTACCTATGGGGAGGTGATTTTGCTCTGCGAATAAATGAGATGATCTGGGAGGGATGTAAACAACGAGGCCTGAAACACATTTGTTTTTGCTTCAGCTGGTTTTGAGTTTGTTGTCCTGCTGATGTTCTGATGTTTGGTAAAAATGGTGACTATTTTTTCTTATACTGTTATTAATATTATTGCAGATGTAAATATGGAATTTTTAAAGAAATATTTTAATTAAAAGCATGTCAAACTGCAATCTTCACGTCTCCATCATCATTATTATAATTATTTTTTTAAAAATCCAGTTTTTTTTTTCTTTTTTTGCAGTTTTTCCTCTTTTAATAGGACGAGATCAATGATCCTGAAAACGCGCATCTGTCTAATTTATTTTTCCTTTCCCTTTTTTTTTATTTTCTGCATCATGTAGTTTTATTTGCAATCATTCCGTCCCTGTTTGCGGCCTCATTATCGCAGCGCGTTAACGAGGCCACGGTTCGGCGGCGGCGCGGCCCACCTGGTGCCACCGGGAGGACGCAGGAGGCGCACGGAGGACTCCAACTTCAGCGACCCCCACGGACAGCATGAGTTCAACACTTAGAGCTTCTTTTTTCTTTGTTTGTTTACTAATTTAAAGTTGGAACTAAGGTGCATTTTAAAACTTTTGACTAGTCTGTTACTGATGAAAAATACAGGCTTTCAGGCAGCAAATTAACATAAAATAGCCTTTGGGTGTAAAATGTTAGACCACATGCCGTTGGCGGCAAGCAAGTGAAGTTACGTTCGCTGATTTTTGAGGAATAAAATATTAATTTATTAATGTAATATTCAGCATTCAAGTTAAATTATAAACAATTTTGATGGAAAACATTAACTACCTTAACTGTACCTAAATATTTTGATCACAGCGTGCTTGCTCATTAGCCTGATTTGTTACTGGTTGTGTTAATGACAGAATATATCAGCGTAAAAGATAATAACTTTAATAAAGATCAATACAAACATGCTCTCTCTCCCAATTTGCAAAAACAAATTGACGTCATTCTGTTCTCCTTCCTGTAGTTTAGAAGTTATCACAACTTGTTCCGGACACATTCTGAGGAGAACATTTTCTGTTTTGACGTCTAAGAAACTTTAAGTGGGTTTTCTGCAATGGGAGGGACTTGTGAAAAGCAAACTTTCTTGAATTCTTGAAGCATGAAATGTACCCACTTGAAAGGACTTTGTCTCGCCGCCTCAAGCCAAAGGACTAATTTATATTCTTGCGACGCTAATAAGTTTCTGTCTTGCTGCAAGAATTTTGGTTTCAATACCACTTTTACTAGCCTAGCATTAAGCTAAGTCAAACCTGCTAGCAAGCTAAGTAACCACGAGGCAGTCACTGTGAATAAACGGTGAGGTTTCCAGGGAAACGGCTGTAATTAGTTTAGAAAGAACACTAATGCTAAAGCTAAATATGCTAACACACGCTAAACTTGGTAACCCTGAGTCAATAATTGATGAAGAGCAGTACATCTTAGCTGTAGCTAAAAAATGTTTATTGCTGCCGACTCAATTTGTTTAGATAAATCTAAAAATCAATATTAGTAGTTTAACTAATTATGTAAATTGTTGTTTATAGTTGCCAGCCACCTAAAACATTGTAGTTGTTGGCTGCACATTAGCACAGCTCTGTAGCCGTACAGCAACAAGTTTCTTGGGTTTGAATCCTGGCCTGGGCTCTTTCAGCATTCCGTCTGCACATTCTCCACGTTGGGTTCTCTCTGGGTACTTCAGTTTCCTCCCACAGTCCAAAAGTATGATTGTTAGGTTAATTAAATTGCTGTTAGGTGGGAGAAAGGATAAGCGAGTGCAGGAAATGAATGGGTGGGCAAGTTGATGCCTCTTAGTTGTTAAACTTCCATATTTTCTACTTCACCAAAGAAAATTAATGCAAATTCTTACACAAATTTTATGAGTTAAATTCTAATCAGGGCAATTACTAGTCAAAACTATCTACTCAGCTAATAATATTTCTTCAGGACTACTATATATTTAAGCATGTTCCTCATGTTAATAAAAACAAGTACAATCTTCTAACTGAACTAAATTTAAATTCAAGTCAATTTGTCGTAAAAAGGCAACAAGATTCCTCAAGGGTCAATAATAGTGTGAAAATTAATGAGATGGACATTAAATAGGAAAAAACTCATCATGATTTATGCTTGGGATTTATTCATCGGAATTTAGGAAACAAATATTTTGACCTTAAATTGTTTAAAATGCACAGGAGTTTAGTTTTGTTTTCTGATGAAACAGGATCTTTCTTCATTTTTCTTTCTTCTCCATGATGTCAAATATGCTGATGGAGATCAGATCCAGAGTATTTCTGTTTATGCTTTTCCAGATTTTCTTGACTCGCCTCCCACATGCCTTCTTCTGCAATCAGCATACACTTCAAACATGAGCTGCTCTTCAGCCCATCGTTTCCCATGAGTCCAGTCACACTCATTCCATTCAGGAAGCTTCTCAGGCTTGAACGAAAACACACATCCGTACACATCCGAGTATTCAGGTACCGAAGCAGTTTTCAAGTGTGCGCATTCTCCTTAGATGGTCAAATGCCTGTTCGCAAACATTAAGCATTAAACATTAACGGCCCTTCATGCCAAAAGAGTTAAAAAAAAGAAAACATCACACTGCTGCTCACATACATGAGTCACGGCAGAAATAGCTGCTCTGTGTCCCTCTCTGGGCCTATTAGTGAGGAGGTTTCGGGCCACAGTGCTTCTGGTAATGAGCCCGCCAGCACAATACAGGCAGCGGGCCGGAACAGCTGAGGGCAGACAGCACTGGCAGGACGGGGCGACTGGGACTTCCTACATTTAGCACAGGGCTACACTGACGCTACGTTCACGTGTGAGGTGCAGAGACAGAGAGTCTGTCTCATGTATGGGTCCGTTTGTGTGATACAACAGCGGTTGTGGCCCATTTTTAGAGACGAGCCACAAAAACGGGTACCACCGGGGGCCTCCCTGGAGAAATAAGTGCCAGAAAGGCAACGGCGGAGTGTGGGGCAATCAGTGGGATGATGGGCTTGGGTTGTCCTGCACCAGTCATCTAGAAAGTTCTCCACTTTATGCGCTGGTCCAAGATGCAGGCCAAGCAATTCGGCCCAGTGAAAAAGCATAATGTTCTCTGGGAATGCTGCAGTAACAACCTGCCCAGTTTATTCCCCCTTCCCCCCACCCCTCTTTGTTTTGGCTCTTAGAGAGACACAGATTGTGTTTACAGGCAGTTTTAGGTGAAATATGCTTGATGGTTTTACGGTGTGTGTTCCCCCTTATTAGAAATCAATGGTTTTTCATTTCTGTCACAAGCAGAGAGAGAGACGTTCACTAGCTACCGAGCTCTTTGGCCATTTTGACAACCCACCAAATGGACAAATTTACTTTTCAACTACAGTACGTTTTAGTATCTTCAAACCTTCGTACATTTTGTCACCAAACATCGTCACATCTTAGTGCATTTCATTGGGTTTTCACCTTCGTGATTGAGACAGAGCAGTGCACAGTCGTGAAGATGAAGGAAAAGGATGAATATTGAATATTTTTACAAGTGAATCTGAGAGCAGTGGAAATATATTTATTTTGTTCATCTGTAGAATCACTTTTTATCGCAGTTGTAGCTGTAAGTGATTTAGGGTGTGTATCTCCCTGCTTTCCTCATGTAGAAACAATTTTTCTTTTCTACCCATTATTATTGGATGGAGACTCTTCCCTGCTGAAGAATAGCATCCGAACACAATGATGCTGTTACCACTATGTTTTGCAAAAGGCCTGGTATGTCTGAGGTGTTTTGTTTATTACATGTAAGCCAAAAAGTTTTTGGTAATATTTTTAGTCCTATTTTGCTAAAAGCCTCCACAACATTTTTTTTTTTTTTTAGGTTTTAAAAGTAGCCCAAGTTAACTTTTCCATTACTGTAGAGAAAAAGAAGAGAAAAAAAAAACAAGAAATAACATTAAAATCTACTAATTTCTCTTTTTGCAACATGTCCAACCACCTGTTAGCATGTGCTGGACCTCCTTTTGGACAGACAAAGGACGTTTACTTTAGAAACATTACCATTAGAAAAACATCATGTTGAGCTTTTCTTCAATTTCCTTCGTCTAAATTTGCCCCGATTAAACGTTATTTTCTAGAACCCAAATCAGAGAGCATGAGCTTGAAGCACCGCCGCCGTGAGCCGGCTGCGCCTCTCTCAAATTTCAAGACGCTATCTGATCCGCCGTAAAGCAGCTGAAACAAACGTGCCAGTCAAACGGAGCGCAGTGGTCAAACAGAGGGTGTTTCTGTGCACAGGCAGGTGCTCTGTGCCTATTAAACAACGCTCAGAGCCTAAAGGCAGGAAGCTACTGTTGACTGGAAGACATCAAGAAAAACGCACCTTTCAAAGCACACACACACAATCACACACACACACACACACACACACACACACATCGAGGTGGATAAACTCTTCGAGGTATCAGGTACCGCCCCGAGGGAGAGAGTTGACCTGTGAAGACCTGAGGAGTCAAACACACCCTTCATTGAGACGCACGTATTGATTTTACAGACTGATCAGTGAATAACACAGCAGATTATACATTAATCAAGTGACGCAAGAACACGCGAACATGTCGCTGTGTATGAATGGAGCCTGGTGGTTTAAAAAAAGGTAATGTATGAGTGAAAAGATGACACGAGATAAGATGGAGGAGATTAGACGTCAAGCATTCACTTCACTTTGCGCCAACAGCTGCTTTAACCCATGAAGCTCTGACCTGAAGGCCCCGCCGCTGCGTGTTTACCCTGCATCTACAAAAGCTGCTGGGTCCGCATCTGAAGACTGCAGTCTGAGCCGTGAGTGTGTTTATGTGAGTGTGTGTGTGTGTGTGCTGGGAGAAAAAAAAAAAAAAAGGGCAAAAAGAGGTCATGCATTGAAATGGCCTCGAGCAAAGCCTTAGCTCCTCTTAAGAGGCTCGATCCTTTGCCAAAACGTAAAGAATTATAGACTTTTTTTCTAACTGGATCTGAGAGGAAGAAAATTTAAAATGATCCTAATTGAAGCTTCGGAAATGTTTCTCAATCGAAAGTACGAATCAATTCCCTCATTCTGATTGACATTTTTGAAGAAAGTCCACAGGAAGTCTGGTAGAGTTTCCCCGTTTTCTCAGATTACGACACACAAAGGAGTCAAAAGAGGAAGGTAAAACGATACATGCTATTCAGATGTTTTTACTAATAAAAATGTGAAAAGTCCGCACATGTATTCAGCTCATTACTGCAAGTCTTTCATAGAGCGTCGCCATCTTACTTGCCCAATTTTCTTTGTGAAACAGCTCACGCTTCAACATTCTCATTTAGATTTGGGGCTGAACTTTTACTGGGCCTTTTAAACACAATGTCTTACTCTGTTATTACTACTGTACCACAGCATAATCTGGATATAGGCAGATACAAATGCACGCCTCTGTTTTCATTTTCTTGTGTACAAAATGAAAACGCATGTTGGTCTATCACATAAAATACCAATACAACACATTGAGGCTTGTGGGGAGCAAATACCTTCCTTTTCGTTAAGTGGACATCAGACGAGAGCTGGAGTGAATAAGTGCAGCGTCAATGTCTCCTTGAATAGACGAGGCGAGTCTGAGTGAAAAAAAACAAACCACTTGAAAGAACCGAAGAGAGATTTTTAAGGAGCCTCGACAGTGAAGAACACTTCACAGGAGCAGGAGTCAAGAGCAAAGGGAGAAAGATGATAAACAAGGATGAGATCATTTTTGTCCTCAGAGGCATGAAATCAAGAGTTCATTCACACAAAAGATGGAAAGTAACAAACGGAGCATGTTTTTTTTTTTTATTATTATTTGGTTGTATTTTCTAGTGTTTTGGGCAACAAGAGAACAATTTTTAAAGCCACATTAAGGCATAGCCTAAAGTGAACAGCTGCACGGGGGAAAAATAAAAGTGAGGAACAAAAGAGAAACTGTGTTTTGAAACAAGCCACTAATGATCCCAACTTGAGCTCTTGGCTTTTTAATTGCCCACCCAGGCCTGACTGAGTCGCCCAGAGCTTGAGAATGGAGCAGCGGACACAGAACAAAAGCAGCCCGGTTCCAGGGCCGAGTCGCCCTCTGAACCCGGCGGCTAACGCTGCCCCTGCTGCTCAGGCCCGGCGTTATTGTTGCTGCAGATCAGGAGAGTGAAGGCTCTTCAAAGGAACAAGGCCACCAGCACCACTGCTGAAGTCATGCTCTGCAGGCCAAGTGAGAAGAGCTTTAGGGCCAAATTGGCGCATTCAGCATTAACTGTGGCACAGACAATTAATAAACTCCTCCATTTGAAATCAGAGAAACAAATCATGTGGCCTAAAAGTAACTTTTTCTGCCATTTTCCTTTTTGTTCTTCGCGTTCCTGTCTTGATCTTGTACAAGTGACGTAGAGCGAAAACAAAATAACATTATTTCCTTACAAATCTGTCCTGTTTTATCATTTATTAACCTTCTTCATTCCGTAACAGGAAAACTTTTCTCCAGCCTTTTTGTTTTTTAATGTATAGGTGGCCCCGGGGCCACTGTCACTCCTGTAGGGCAATCAGTCATTCTCATCAGAAAAATCTGACTTTATCTTAATGAGCTGTTGTTATTGTTGTGGACCGAATCTTCCTCATGACGTTTACCCACCAACAGAAGAAAAAATAAATAAAAAAATCACAAAGTAGATGCGTAAAGTTTTTGACACCAAAACCTCACGTTGTGACCCTGTTTAGTATCGTTCCTGCTCTTCGCTGTGCGGCCCATTCACATCCAGTTTCTGTGTTTACTAGGAGTGTGTGTGTGCGTGTGTGTGCGCGTTAAGTTCGGACATCGTACTCAACTGCTGATTAACAGCCTGAGAAATCTCAAAACAGAACCAACTTGGATAACAGACAAAAACACAGGAGGTTCGCCAGAGACAGTGTGTCTTATTTATTTATGCCATTTTCAGGTTTACTGCTGTAATTCAAAGTTTAGGAAAGTTTTATATTTAATGGGTTTTGATTTTTTTGTGAAGAACATTTTGACTCAAACAAATTAGATATAAAACATTAAAAAGCATTCCATATTTCACTAGTCAGTCAGACGACAAATATCCTAATTTCAAAATGTAGGAAAAAAAACATTTCAGTTTTTATTTAAATAGGGGAAAAAACTAGATCAGAACAAATTCAAATTAATTAGTTTAATCTAAAAGAAATAAAACAACAGAAAACAGAACATAAAAGTTAAAAAATGTTATTAGGAAAATAAAAAGTAAAAGCATAACCAAATAAAATTAATAAAGACTAGTGGTAAACTCTGTATTTTATATTTCCTGTGAACACTTTATTGATTTATCTGTGAGAACTGAACCCAGATGGACTTCACTGATCCATATTTTGCAGTTTGGGCTTAGTAAGGAAATAAATGTCTTGAAATATTTCAGATTACGTTGCTTTTTAAATCCTGTAACATTTTCAACCCAAGTTTTTTTTGTTTTTGTTTTTTTTGTAACAGGTGCTGGGCAACATGTGTTGCTTTATAAGTCCTTCATTTAAACAAAGCATCTAAGAGAGAAATTCTTAGATGAGAAACAAATATTAAATCAACATTTTAACATTTTTGAATAGAACACGTAGAACTATATAAAAAAGTGCAATACGAAAATAAAACTACAGTTCTTCCTGGGTCCATTTGTTCAGACATGTGCTGTTCTACAGCACCCTCTTGTGGTAAACATCAGTAAGACAGTTTGTGGCCTCACAAAACATTCACTTTGACCTAAAAGGAAAACATAAATGCTGGTACCACAGTATTTCAGTTCATAAAAAAACTTGTACATTCAGACAAAACTAACCAAGTCCAATTTATGGAGATTATTAGTTGTCCATTTCGCATTTATGCGAAATGAACTAGACAAAAATAAAAATTTCCTGAGGGGGCTTTTTCATGGGTCTTTGGAAGATTTGTATTTTTTTTTTTTTTTAATTTCACTAGCTGTAAAATCTCAGCGGAAACGCTCAAAAGTGCGTCTCTGGGCGCAACAATCGCTTCACGTCAGGCCTCCTTAAATCGAGGGACGATGGTCCGGCGATAAGTCCGTCTCTCGGAGATATTACGTCTGACTTTCACTATTGTCGGAGAGGTCACGTCAAGATCCAGGGAAGGACTAGAGTAAGACCGTTTCAGGCCCCCTTCATCATCGTCTTCATCCCCCATGCAGTCTCCGCAGGTAGCCTTGTCGAACAGTTTCAGGTCGGCGGTGGCCAATGCGTCGTCCTCAGTCTTCGGCACAGTCTTCCAGGCTTCCAGCACCTGGATGTAGGTCTCGTAGCGACACACCTGTGGTTGAACGACAAACACTGAGTAACCTGTAGAGCTACATATACTCATGCTTAAGCTCGCCCAGCAGCTCCAGTACCTCGAACTGCAGGTACTCGGTTCTGACACGATGTTCCTCCAGATCCCTGGTTTTAGCTTTTTTGCTGTCTGGCGGGTTCTCCTGCTGATGCAACAGGTCGGCTTTGAAGGAATCCAGTTTTCCTGCGTGACACTGCAGCTGACGCTCCTGCATCAGGAAAATGACAGGAAAGAAGACAAAGGTTACATTTCTGGTCTCTAACCAGAACCAGAAGAAAGCAGTAAACTTAGATGTTTGTGGATGTATTCGTTTTTCAGATTGTGTGTGACAAACCAACACAAAGTAATGCAAAATTGTGAAGTGGAAGGAAGAAAATAAATGCAGAGAAGTATAGAATTATAACTATATAACCAATTTATAAATCCCATGTTTTGTGTCTGCATTTGAATCCCGATGGTTAAACATCTGTCACCTTATTAAAATGGCAGCTACAGTGTTTCTGTTCAAACCTGTGAACTGGTATCGTTTACTAACTGGTTTCATTTACTTTTGGAAAAAATTTACTTTTAGGAGTATTTTTGCTACATTGCACTTTTCACTTCTGCTTGAGTAATTTTATTATGAAATGTTGCCACTCTTGCTTGAGTAAAATTTCAGGATATTCTACCCACTGTGAGCCACTTCGATGAAAGAAGAACAAACTCACTTCAACCGAATATTCACCACACACAGAAACACACCTGCAGTTTTTTTTTTTTTTAAATACTGAATGAAATTGATTTGGATTTTTTTTTTTATTTTGCCTGATTTTGTTATTTTATATTTAGTCTTGAAAATAGCAACATTTCCACAGAACTTCATATTTTGGTCTGCTTGATGATGCAATTTTTAAATATTACATGATTGTTTGTTTTTTTTATCTTGTACTGTAGTAGCTATTTTACCAAACACTTTTTTACTCTTACTTGTGTAATTTCTTGGACAGCTACTTTTTACTTTTACTTATGTAAAAAGATGTCAAAGTAGTCCTTCTCTACAGTTCTTTTGTACTCTACCCGCATCTGGCTTTGAATGTTTGACTTCTGCATCACATTGACTAAAATATATATTTTTTTTTACTGTTTCTTCAATTGATACAGAAAAGTCTGTTGCGACACAGGGTGAAAAATTACACAAGCACAATTATCAAAACATAAGGTCTTTTAAAACCAAGTTATAGCAATTGCAACTTATAACTTATTATCAAAGAAGACTGAAATGCATACCAGAGAGTGTGCAGACTTTGAGGCAGGAAGTATCGGCCTGAAGAACCTCCTCTGGGAGCCGACGGCGGCGGGGAACGGAGGAGACGAGTGAAGAGCGGAAACCAAGTTGATGCGGCAGATCCATGAATTCATCTCTGCTTTGGATCTGAGAGAAAAGCCACCAAACACTCCATTTGTCACCATCAGTCTCTTTAGAGGAAACCTGCGGCCTCGCACACAGACACAGACATCTCGCCCTGACGATTCTATGCGACTTACGACGCCTGGAAGAGAAAAACCCTCCAGTCGGCCGTCTGCAGGCGGAACACGTGCGGCTTCTTGGTGTAGTCGGCTGCCGGCTCGGCCAGGGAGTGATGGACTCCCACCATGTCCTCGGTCACCGGATGTTCTTTGCGATAATCATGCTGACACACAACACAGACAACTCAGGATCGAGTAAAAGAGCTACATGGCGCTAGGAGAATTAGGAGCGGAGTCACTGACCTTCTGTAAGTAAAGGGTCATTCCCTTCAGCTCTGCAAAGAAAGGTTTCCAGCCCCTTTTCCCCCAGGGAGCTGCCACAAAACAACAACATTCAGCAGATCTATAATGGCCAACGACTTGCATCGCTAACATACAGATTTTAATAAAACCTGTCAAGCAACTAAAATATGGCTTTGGCATTACTGTCATGCTCAAAAAGCACATGAAAGCTATTATTATTGATGAATAATGTAGTGAGCTTCTTCCATAAGTGAATAAATATACATATCTTAATTTGAATTCAACAGCTACAGATTCAAAGTTATGTAATTGTTCATAATTAGTAGTGGTAGACCAGGGATGTCCAAATGAAGGTCCGTGGGTCATTTGTGGCTCTCAGAAGGATTTTATGTGGCCCACAAACACAACTCAAGGTCGGTTGTTTAGGGAAAGATTTTTTCTTGTACGAGGCCTTTCAAAAACAAATTGAAAAACGTGAAAATGTTAAATACAACTCAAAGTACCTTTATTTCAAAAGTCACGTTTTCTGCTTTCAGTTCAATTTCGTGCTAAATCCATAAACTTTGGCTCTAAGACACACTTTACACATCTTTTCATTCTGCGCTGCTGGGCGTAGAAGTAAAACTGGCCTCACTTGTACATAAGATATTGTATCTCAATGGGACAAATCATATAAATAAGGAGTAAATAATATTTAAAAAATAAAATAAATTGCAGTAAAAGTATGTTTGCATTATTTATTACTAATGTCGTCAATTATGTAGGTCTTTCTGCTCTGATGCCTAAACCTAAACTTGGAACCGGTCTCTCGTCTAGGTCTGTTACAAGTGCCAATACCAGCCTTTAAAAATCATTTTTCTGTTTATACTAAAGCGTGAAACACCACATAATGTCCGTCTCAACACTGGTATCCTTCTGCTTTGTAAATTGTTGTGTCTAATGTGATGTAACGTAGGATATATGTGTGTCAGTCCCACTTACTGCGTTTTCCGTTGATGTCGGCATGCAGCTTCCTCTGCAGGAATCCCTGTTTGACCACCGTGGCCTTTTTGTCCTGAGGAACGTCCAGGAACGGGTTGGATTTGGAGCGCAGAGGAGCGTCGTCTCCTGCACTTTCATCCACCAGGTTCTTCAGCTCCTCCTCATCCCTTCGCCACAGGATCAAGTGAAAACATGAATGAGGTCATGTGCTGGAATCACGGATCAGGAGATGCTTTTTTTTGGATGGTTTTACTTACACGGCCCACTCCAGCGGTTCACTCTTTATGGAGTTATAAAGACTCTACGATATAAATCCAAGGGAACAGTTTCATCAGTTTTGATACACGCGTTTTACACTTTAGCTGGGAGAAGAAAAATTTAAATATTTTTACTTTCAGCAGCTCTTTGTTGAAGTTTCCTCCCTCGTTCATCCCATCCAGGTTGGTCACAAACTTAGATGAAGACATGGATTTTCCTACATTCTGTAAACGAACGTGCGATTGCTTAAAAGCCGAACAAATCAGCGTCAAAAACAAACTGTAGAGGCTGTTTGGTCTCACCTGTCCATGCAAATCAGTGTTGAGGAGCATCAAAGCGCAGGTCAGAGCCAACACGGGCCCTGAGGACATCCAGAAGAGACAGAAACAGATGTTAGACACGAATGAATCGCCGCAGCTGCGTCTTTAAGCGTGACGCATGTCTGTCTCACCGGGGGAGGAGTAGGAGTCGGGGTTGCACTGGTGGAAGCGGTTGGAGAAATGCTGCAGCACTCGCTCTCTCTCCTGGGTCTCCCCTATCAACACGACGACCTTCAGAAAAGATCTAGGGACGAGAGCGTGAAAAAGGATTAAAAAAGATAAATATATATATAAAAATATCGGTCTGTGGTATTTTACCTGAGGGCCTGATCCAGAGTTTGGCCAGTGAAGTCAAAGAATTTGAGGTATTCCTCTCCGACAGCATGACTGAAGACATTACTAAACACGGGAAAAATGTTATATATGAATATATTTTTTGACACAAATGTAAGATTAAAATGAACAAATCTTACGATTCTTCCAAAGACTTAGTTTCAAATTTCTAAACTATTTCCGATTCGAAGGTTTTGATTTTTGCAGCAATTTTTAAAACTTCACTACATTTGGTACAAAAAAAAAGATATATTTTACACATTGTATTTTACACATAAAACATGATGAAATATTTTTTTCCAAAGAAACCTGAATTTAAGTTACAGATACAAAAATTACCTTTTGTTTTTGTTTGTCTGTATATCTAGATATACATATTTAAAACCAATAATCATGAATACAATGAGGATTTTGTCCAAATGTCTTTTTAGCTGTAGTAACAACTCACCTCACCTTTCCAAGAAACTAAAATTATATCTGGTCTATTTTAATCTTATTTTTATAGTTTTAATTAGTTGTCTTTATAGTGTTAGTTATTCTACAAGCTCTTATTTATTCTCGGTCGTGTCTTTATTTTGATAAAAAGTCAACAATGAAAATAAAAAGCATCTCTATCCTTTAGTTGACATTGAAATTCCAATAAAAAAACACCAATTTTTATTTTTATTTTTATTTTATTTCTTTTAAATAAGTGTGCATTTTCATTTTGTCCTGTGCTCAAATAAAATCTGGAAACAATCCAAAAGCTCAGTTTTGCTATCTAGACTTGGAAAATTAGAAAATCACATTTCCAAATCCAGAGAGGAAAACTGAGCTTGTGAAACGTTTCCTGCACTTTCTGCCTAATGAATTTAACAGGCTAATTTACTTCTACTACCAGTCAAGACTGACATGTAAAAGCAAAAGATAAAAGAGTCGAGTCGGTCATTTGATTGGTAATTAAAGAACAAATCAATACTTTGATTAAGTGGGAAAACACTGAGGTTTCTGCATGGCAGTAATCAGCATATTATGCAAACAAGATGTAAAGTTGAGAACCCTCTGAAAGCAGGAAGTTAAAACAATGGCTTTCATGTGCTGATCAGAAACATTTACACACTGTCTCTTGGTCATGATTAAACAATAAAACTAAGCTAATGTTACCTCATCGCAATAAAAACACTTTGATGCTTATGCAAACCTTGAAGCTGTTTATCGAATAATAATCAGTGTCTGAATGTGTGCTTACTCTTTGTCCAGATGTTTCACCACATCTGAGCGTTGGATGTTGTCCAGCTTAAAGAGTTGCTCAGCGAGTCGCCGGGCCTTCTCCCTGTCCACCTTATCCCCGTTGACGTAAGGCGCCACCGAATCCTCGTGTTTTCCTCCGTTAGACACGACTCCTGGTGGGCTCTCGCTGTCAGGAATCCCAGCGTCTTCAGTCTGGACCACCGTCTCAGCCTCTCGGCCCACGTGGTTGGACTCGACCTCTTCATCCCGCGGCGCAGCCTCGCTGTCAGGCGACAGCTGTTCTGTCACTTCTGACTCGTTCGTCTTGTCTGAGGGTCCCGGCTGCTCAGACGAGCGGCGTGTTTGCTGTGGCAGCTCATTCGGCTCTGATGGATTGCCCGTGACTGCGGACTCCTTAGCTTCATCACAAGCCGTCTGCTCTGGTTGATCCTCTGGAGCTTCTGGTGGGGTTAACTGGTTTGGTGGTGCCATCTCTGGGGCCTGGTCCTGAAGCTGATCAGACTCTTCCGGATGCATCTGCTTGGGCTCCTCGCTCGTTTCGCCCGGCTCAGACTCTGACGCCGCTCTGTGTTGGTCACGCTCCTGCTGCTCTAAAGAGTTCGTCTCCACCAGATTTGCAGGGTCTTCCGTCCAATCTGATGAGTTTTCTGCGCTCTCCGGTTTTTCCGCCTTCTCTTCTGACGCTTCCTTGTTCTTGTCCTCGGACTCTGACAGCTCAGGATCCACTTTCTCCTCCACTTCTTCACACATTTCTTCAGGCAGCACAGAGAGATCGTCGCCTAACTGATCCGGTGTCTCTGCGTCCTTCTTGTCCTCTGAATGTCCACAGTCCTCTGGAAGCTCTTGTTGCTCTTTCGGCGTATCAGCAGGTGTGCTTGGTCCGGTGTTGTCAGTTTGCGGCACTTCTGCAGGCACTTCCCTAAAAGGCATCAAAGCAAACATGCATTGAGAATATATTTAAAATAGCCCAAAATTCTGCAAAGGTGTGTACATAAAAGAAGAATTCAGAGGTCGGAAACGCTGGTGACTCAACACTGACATCTATTTAGAAAGGTCTGAATATAAAAAAGAGAAGGAAAAAAAAAAGTGTGTTAAACTGGAGGAAACACGAATGTGGCAGCCTAACTTTTAGAAACAGGATGTGATCAGTGTTCCTGTTAGAAACAGAAGGCCTCGACTGAAACTGTCATTAATTAATTTAAAGCTGGTTTCATTTATGGTGTCATCTTGCAGGCGGGTAACATACTCTCCCCCAACTTAAACCTGAAAAGAGGTCGCATTGAACTCTATGTTTTTTGTGTAATCAAGGTATCATTTTTACAAACTAACATAGGAAAAAAACACGCAGTTCATCACTACACCATGTCATTAGTTCTTTGAGTCAAAATGCAGAAGTGGAGGGTGAAAATGCTCTTACTGCTTGTATAGGAATCCAGAGGGGAAGTAGCCGTCAGCTAATGGCAATTAAAAGCACAGGAAGAAAGAGTTTTCACCTCTGAAAGCAGTTTGCAGGTTTGAGATATTCAGGGGAGCGGTGGCAAAAAGCCGAGAGGGAAAGACATGAGTAATGACTCTAGAGGAGCTCTTTGGTTTTCCACTTAAAGTAACAATTAACCAGAATGAGACCCTCGTGGTACGATAACCTTGAGTACAAACACCATAGTTTCACTGTATTCATACAAAAAATGTATAATATTCAGAAACAGCCACAAGAACATTTTTTTTAATTTAACGTCATTTTGATTTGACAGAAAAACAAACATATAGAATAGATTTTTTGTGTGCCAATTTTGTAGTTTACTAGTGCTTAATGCAAAGAAGATTATACATTTTAGGTATTCTGCTCTTCAGAGAGGAACGCAAGTCTAAAAATCTTATATTATCTTGTTAATTAGGCTGGATATTTGCAAATGCGCTCGGCTGCTTAGCAACCATGCTGAGCTGTACTTTAAAAACGGTGTTACTCGCCACTTTAGTTTTCATGTTTGATCCAAAAAGAGCAAAATATTTCAAAAAGCCCCTTTTTTTTCTTATAAGCCAGGGGAAATTTCTTGCAGTCAGCTAACATGCAGTGCACAGCAGCAGCATTGTGCTCTCTGAATCGCTAAACTGACTTTAGACCATATAAAAACATGTTTGAATATAAAATTTAAGGGAATCTGGAACCTTAAACCTTTTCAAGCCTTTGCTTAGTTTAACATCGATACACGGCAGATGCTTCATTTAAAGGTTTTCTAAAATAAGTTAAATAAAATAAATAAAAAGTGGGAAGACAATTCCCAATCCTGTGAGGAAAAAAAGTTCACACCAAATTATAAAATTAAGCCATCTAATCTCCAACAAGTTACAAAATGAGATATTTAAGAGTACTAACTGGGAGTTCAACTCCAGTACAATGACTGAACAACTGACTTATTTTGAATCATCGCTGCGACATCTAAAAAAATTTAAATAAGTTTGTAAATTCACTTCTGATCAAACAACAAGACCTGAAGTCCTTTAGATCTGCACTCTTCGTAGCTCTGCTTGAACACTCTGCTGCTCACATCCTGACTAAAACCAGGAAGACAGAGCACATCGCTCCAGATCTAAAGCCACAGAATAGACTCTAGGATACTTTGACTGAATACATTAAAGATCTATTGTTGTTGTTGTTTCAGCCTTTCAGACCACTCTGGTCTTTTGGTTATGGAGCTGATAGCGAAAATTCAAGCTGGAAGACTCCGCCCCCTCCGTTCGCTCATTGGCGTCATGCTCATCTCCGACCTCAGCGCTGATCCTCACCCAGCGCATCCAATCATCAATCAAGCTCTGCATTAAAAGGATCCAAACCCAAGCCGTCAGCTGGTTCCCAGCTGCGTTCAACCCGCCACCGCCCCTTCTCCACCCTCATCCTTCGGCTCTCCAGGATAGCACCCTTTCCCAACCTCCACCACCAGTGTTGGGCCCCAGGGGGAGAGCATCCCTAATCGGTTATCGGGATGTTCATTGAGTTCACATCAGCTACCGGGGGCCCGAGCACCAAAGAACTGTTACTCATTCCTGTCATTAAATCTTTTAATTGTTCCTTTTTCCTCCATCTGAGTCTTTCCAGATTGAACTGGTCTGCTCTGCATCCCCAGAACCAGAACCAAACATGGAGAAGCAGCAGTCAGTTTTAATGCTCCTCTAACCTGGAACAAACTTCCAGAAAACTGCAAAACAACCGAAACAAAGAGTTTCTATAAATCAAGGCTAAAAAATCCATCTGTGTAAAGCTGCCTGTGATTAACATTAACACCGTCGATTTAATCTGTATTCCTATTTTTCATTACTTTCCTTTATTATATCACTGTAATTTAAAATTTTCATTATGTAAAGCACTTGCACCGAATGTGCTACGCTAATAAACTTGCGTGAGAGTAGTCAAGTAATGGACTTGGATTGATTGCTAATTTTATTCTAGTTTACCAACATTTCTGAGAGCTTTACTGGAGTTTACCAGTTTTAAACATTATGTCAAAAGATCAGATCATGTGGTTGAAATAGAAATTGTGTCTCATATGTGGTAAGTTTATTTAAATGTTAACATGTTGTAACAGAACCGTTCCTTATCTTTTAGAGAACGCTGACTCATTAGCAGTCATGATGAACGACTAGATGTTCAATGTAACGAAGTTATTTTTATTTGATAAAATGCGTATTGGCATCTGTAATTAGCTTTGTTTTTTCTTGTTTTCTCTTTCTGCGCTGTAATTGAAAATGTCCTCTTCCCCCTTTTTTTTTTTTGAATGAACAATACTCACAGATAACTCAGAGAGCTGACAGTTTCTGCCTCCTCGCTTTCTTCCTCATTGGAAATGTCGGTCAAACTCTGCTGTTCCTCAACCTCGCTCACGTCCTCACGCTCTTCCTGGGTTTCAACACAACCTGCTGCGGCCGGTTCCTCCTCGTTGGAAGCATCGGTGAAGCTCTGCTCTTCTTGCCCCCCGCTCTCCTCCTCGGTCACTTGTTCAGTCTCAAAAGAATCTGCCGCAGACGGTTCCTCCTCGTCGGAAATGTTACTTAAGCTCTTCTCGTCTGGAACCTCGCTCCAGTCCTCCGTCGCTCCGTCAGTGTCAACACCGTTTGTCGAGGCCTGTTCTCCTTCCGAGTCTTCTTGCTCACTCAGCACAACCGTGACCTCTTGTTCCTTTTCGAGTTTCACATCTAAAAAAGTGTCCACGTCTTCTGATGAACATTGGCTCTTGTCAGGAGTTTCTAATAGGGCCTCATCTGACGTTACTGAGCTTCCATCGTCTTCCTCTGAGTCTGAAATTCCTAGAAGATTTGGCAGAAGAGGTTAAATACGGTGAGAAAGGTAGGTCAAGGAGTGACACACGCTTCCTCCTAAAATTGAAACATAAATAATCTCCAACTAAAGCGAATGTAACGGAGCTGCTCTGATACATACCGGTGTTACTTTCAGGCTGCTCTGCTGCTGATTCTTCCTTTTCCTGTTTCGTTGGCTCGTTCTCATCTGCAGCATCACATGGCTGAAAATTGCAACACAGGCTGCTGAGCGCGAGCTTACAGAGAGAAACTTGTGATTCCCTCTGAGTTCATGGAGCTGAACAACACACATGCTCATTTACTCCCACATCAACCACAGAAACCCAAATTAGCAACAAAAACACAGAATGTAAACTCTTAAATCCAGTAAAATTAGGCTTAATGACATGATTCACTTTTAGATGTGGATTAAATTGTCAGTAAAGAGTAACAGAGGCAGGAAAGTGTCACGCCTCCTCTTTTTCTGACACATTTCATACCTTATAGTCATTTCCGGCACCCTCGGTAGCTGGGTGTAGAGGCCGTGCCTCAGCCTCATCTGGTTCCTCTTTGTCCTCCTGCTCGTAAGGCTCGGCAGTAACATCTTGAGGCTGATGGTGATGAGAGGAGGAAGTGCTGCTCAGACTCAGAGTCACGCCCTCGGAGTAAAGCTGATTGGCCAAGCTGCTGTCAGTCGTCTCCGCGGAGGAGATGGGCATGTCCCATCCCACACTGGCGAAGGAAAGAGAGGAGCTGGTGCAGGTGACGGCCTGCAGGGTCCACAAAGTTTCCTCCGGCTGCTCTGCCTCTTCGGGAGAGGTGTGCGTCTCGCTTATCTCTGCCTCATCGCCAGACCCCGGCTCCCCGCGTTCTCCATTTGCGCTCTGATCCGCTGAGGCCTGCGAGTCACGCGGCAATTCTGCTTCTACAACATCCGGCAGAGAAGCACAGAGGTTCTCCTCCTCCATCGGCGCCTCGCAGGCAGTGAAGTTGCCAGCTTTTTGTCAAGTTTAGAGAGGGGTGACAAAGCTGTTTATTCACAAAACGTCCTCCCCTGCCGGATTAGGCCTGATGCTTTTACAAGGTGCCATCTCTGTTGGATTAAAAAAAAAAAAAGAAAAGTAGAAAGATTTTAATTTGAACTCGGATGAAACAAATAATTTCCTCTAAATTTGTATCAACTGTGCAGCCAGTTGAATCGAATGGATGATCAAAAGCAAAAGCAAAACTGGTTAAGAAAATATCTCCTAAGGAGGATTTAAATATTCGACAGACAAAAAGCATTCCCATCGCGCCCTCCAAAAGTGTTCATTACAATCACAAAGTTTATTGTAATTTGTGGGGATTTAATTAGTCATACTCTCCACAAACCTGGATTTTTGGGAAAGTGGGAAGAAGAAAAATACATAAAAAGCAAAGGAATAAATAAAAAAAGATACGTCATCCCACTGCCATTTTGCAATAATTCATGCAGAAGAAAGAGTTTGGGAGAAAACCAACGTGGATGTTTACCTTCCAACAGGACGATGACCGTAAACAGACAGACAGAGCTACTTTTGATTTTTGTAAAAATCAAAGTGTACCTATGGAGTAGAATGGCCCAGTCAAAGTTCAAACAAAAATCCAGCTAAAGATCTGTGGTAAGATTTCAAAATCAACCTTAAAACATACCATCCATCTAATCTGACTAAAATTTGGGTATTTAGAATCTTGCTCAACTTGTAAAGTAGTCGATACATATCACAAAACTACCCGCATCTCCAACTGTGATGACAGACGGATCCAAAACATGCTGCCTCAAGCGGAGGGTTGAGGAGTAGGAGTGGGAGAAAATGCATTCTTTTTTAGATGTTTTTATTGTAAAAAACAAAACTGAAAGAGGAGTATTCATATCCTTTCACTTCATAATCTTGCACTGCTTGATTTTGTTTTGTGGTTGTGACAAAACACGAAAAGGCTTGAAGAGGAATGAATGCCTCTGCGATCCTGAACATCATCATGTCTCCAGCTAATCTATTTTGTTTATACGTCTAAAGCCACTTTTAATTTGCCGCTTCTGCCAGCGTGCCGTGCAAGACACCTTGAAGTTAAGTGACACAAAAGCCCATTTTTACTTCCTGAGACCAAAAAAACAAGAAAGACAGCTGAGCTGAGCAAACGAGCAGCAGAAGGAAGCGGAGTGACGGGGTGTACGCTGTATGATGGATGGAGATTCGGTGGAGACGGGGTGGGGTTCTGGGGCTGCAGTTCAACCGTTTTGTCCTCTGTTTATCATTTTATCACCACGCGCTGCGACACATGCAAGATGTCTGTCTGGTGAACTTGACTTCAGAGTGTGTTGTGAACACAAACACCGGCAGCGACCCGTAACGGGAAAACGTCAGATGTTATATATCAGATTTTTGATTTTCTATATAATCTCAGTTTAAAACACGATCTCCTTCTCTCTCGCTCGTTTTTAAAACGTTTCTGTCTTTCTTTTATTATTTCATTCATGTCATGTCAGCCAACATCCGGGACAGACCTTGACCACATTTCCTGTGTGGGTGCGAAGTTCTCAGTTCCTGTCAGAGTGCAACAAATGCAACAGGAGTTAACTACGATTAACAGAGAAGAATAGATCGAAATAAATTAGTTTGACGTGTAAAAATTAAAGTTTTTTTTTTTCAGTAACAAAGTAAATAAAAAAGAGCAGACTTTTTTTTTAAAAAAAATTGCAATGCATTGAGGTAAAACTGTAAACACAAACATGACTGAAATGATTAAAAAAAGAAAGAATGTTTCACATTACAACAATTGTATCTTTGTGAATCATAAAAACACAATGAAACCCTTATCTGATTATGAAGCTTTCAATAGTGGAAATTTGACAGTTTTTGAAATAAAACACACAAGAATATGACAGGAAACACAAAGCCCAGATTCAACTCCACCTTGTCGACAGAGGTTAACAATTAAAAGTTTCACAGAATAGGAAGTTACTGCAGCACATCACCAGTTTAGGAAGTATGAAATTAAATATTGATGCCAGAGGGGGAAAAATGAAAAGAGGAACAACCTGTTAGAGGTAAAGTTAAAGTTGTGAAATTTGTAAATAACAATGAAGCATAATAGATCTTCTACAGCAGTTAAAAAAACAAAACAAAAAACTAGCAAGTCTGCATCAGTGAATATGATACATACAGACATAAGCTTGAGCAAGAATTAGAACAAGAACATCTCTGTGAGGAATTTATTAGACTGTAAAAGCATGACTTACCCCCTCCGGGCGCTTGAAAGCAACATCATATGATCAACCAGCTTGTGAGGTTTTAAGTCAAGACTTGTGGGAGGGAAAAGCACCGCCGTGTTGCTGCGGGTCTGCCGCTGTGCATTCACTGTCACCCTGAAGCAAACCAGTAACGCCAAAGTGACTGTGTTTGAACCTGCTCTGCTTAACAAACAAGCCACACATCTGCTCTCTTTAAGCCAAGAAAACCTTTAGTCTCTTACGCCACATAAAGTTAGATGTAAGTTCTGGTCCTCCGTCTCTGAGCTTCCTGTCCATATCTGGAGGTGTGTTACACTTTTTTTTTTTTTTTCTGTTAGTCTCTAAGCAGCAAATAACAGGAAGGATGAAGGAAGAAAGACGAGAATGGTAACAAAGAGGAAGAAAAGCTGCTTTCTGATTGGCAGATGACTCAGAAGTTTGAAAGACACCTGAGAGGCCTCGCTGCACACGCCCATGGCCTTACAGGCATGCAGGCGCACAGATATGGGTCAGGTAAGGGGAGGGGCCAGCATTCATTCCTGCAAAACCAACCAGACAATGTGGCAAAACCAGACCTTACTCTGATTATTCTAGCATAAGTCATCGTCGCCTCATTTTCTAATTGGTATGTTGGCTTTAAAATGAAAGTCTGGGATGAATTCCTGACACTTTTAAAATCAGGTTTAGTTGGTACAATTTTTAAAATAAAAATTCCTTTTATATAAATGATGTATAATTAATAATAAATTACTTATTAAATAAGAAACACAATTTCTTAATTAATTAATCTTTTGCAACACAGCTGGAAAATTTGCTTTAACATACAAATGTAGTTTTTTTTTTCTGTTTGTGTTTTGCATAAACTTTGCATAAGTGCATTTTGGAAAATTTATTCATATACATAGTAATTTCTATATAATTTCTACATATATAGCAACTTCTCCAGTGTGGGGGTCAGTGCCCCGATGAGTTAGTAGTATTAAAGTGTACTTAAATATACTTGAATAAATTAGAATGTGGAATAGCAGTATATAAGTAGCACAATGGCGGTATAGATGAGACTGTACTTGTGGTAAACTTTAAATATTTTTCAATAAACTAAAATGTAAGTATACCTAATAGACCAGTAAGAGAATGAATGTACTTTTTGCATTATGCTTTTGTAAACTTAAAAGAAATCTCCTATAAATGTACTATATTCTAGCATACTACAAGTATGGTCAGCAGTACACTTGCTGTAGCTGTACTTTCAAGCGTAATTAATAAAATCTCCTTACTACTGTAGTACTGTTTGCCAAAGGAATGTATAAAACCTACAAGCCTTGTTTGCTTGAAAATATCCCCACTACTGAAAGTTGCATTGTTGATGCCACGATTGCTAGCTCGTATCTAAATCAGTTGTGAAGTTTTTTTTTTTTTTTTTTTTTGCTTTGTTTTGTTTTTGGAACAAGTTTTGGCATTTAGCTTGATAAAAACCTAGTTTTTGAGTTTAAAGTACATTTAAAGAGCTGAAGCTCCGTTTCTAGGGTGTATGTGAGAGTTTAAAACTAACCTGGTTACATTAGCATTGCCGCTAAGTGACTTTCCAGCTAGCAACATGTTGTTTAAACGTCACAATTATATACAAATGCTTTATATTGTGACCAATTATTAGCATGTGTGCTAATGAAGACTTCCTTGCATGACCAGTATTTCAAGGTTCTGTTATTATTGAAACTGGTTTTTACTTTAGATAACGTGTAAAAACATATTTCTTGTTACTCCACAACAGCAGATGGCAGCATACGTACCTATGAGCTCTAAGAGAAATAAACCGCCGCCTCTTCTGAGAGGAGACAGAGTGCATTTCCTGTTATGTCTGTTCCGCACATACACAAACACACACACACACCGCTCCCTGCACTTTTCCTGCTTCCCACCCGTCTGCGTCTGCTGGGGTATCTGCAGCCGCTTTAGTCAAAGACAATGGAGAAAACAAGCGAGTTAAAAATGTGCCTGGAGTCCTCACTGAACCGGATTTTTCAAGCGACGGTGAACGACATTCTGGACTCGGTGGAGCGGACCCTCTCCGAGTACCAGGGAGCCATCCAGACGATCCAGACCGAGAATGAAGGCCTGAAGCGGCTGCTATTTGCACAGAGGAGCGCAGAGTCTGACCACACAGGTCCGCGGTTTGTTTATGACCTGTCTCTGGTGCCCTGCACTGCGAGGACTGTGCAATGTGCTTAAGTTTCTTCGTATTTTGATTCAGAAGTCTCATCTTCTTTAAGTTCATTCTGCACATTGCAGCAAACCCTTAAAGTTCCGTGTATTAATCACAGTTTGGGGAAATACATAAAAAGAATTGCAAATTCTTCCAAATGCTAATAAGCAATTAATTTCTCTATGAAAACAGCTCGACGTTTAACAATATCCTTCCATACTGTCTTAAAGTTATAAATATAAACTGTGAGGAAGTTGTATATTATTATCTCACATGGAACCGTTTTGACCAGAACAAACACTGTTTTCCCAAATTTCCCAAACAAATACTGATTTTCATCACATTCCCTCTCAGTAGCATGGTTATTAACCAGACATTATATTTAAAAAATAGTGACACTAATTTCTCTAAATATACTCCATCGACTCTATGCCTGGCAGAACATAAAAAAATGTTTTTGGTCATTAGAATATTTTCTGACCAAATAGGTTAGATTTATTTATGTATGTACGTTTAGGCAAATAATTAATTCTTCTGACTGCAGCTTTGAGCAGGTTTATGTTAGAAGCTATCCATGACTTACAAAGATTAGCACACCTCTGCTATAGTTGGAGGTTATGTTTTCTTATCTTTCTCCTTTTGAATAGCGACTAAAATAAATGGGCCTCTGTGTGACGTCCTATTTAAGTTTGAAATAGAAAAAATAAAGTGTGTAAGCAGGCTTCTTATGTTATAACATTGCTCGCATTAATTCACATTTCACCTTCTCATTAGATATTTTTTTTTAGATTCTACATATAATGCTGATCTCCCTAAATCAGATAAAACTTGAGCACTGAGATTATGTCAAACCTTTTAGTTTAGTAATGTCATGGAGATTTAATAAATTGGGACAGCCGCCCTCTAGTGGAGAAAAATACACGTACAACTCCACTGTGGGTTTTGCATCACGTCTGTGGGATTTTTACTCATAATTCATTCTACACGTTTACCGACCTGGTCATTGTTTTCATTTCACTTTTTCAGATGGATGTGAGGAGGATTCTGCCTCCGACTGGAACAGTCGTCCTTCTACCTCCACCCACACCAAGTTTAAGGTGTCCATCTGCAGCAGTGACAAGAAAGGCTTAAGGAAGAGACATAAGAGCAACCTAAAGGACAGATCATTCTCTGCTCCATTTTTTCAGCAGACAGATCAAATAGAAGAACAGTCGTCTGTTGACAAGTCCGTAGGAATCTCAGTTCCTGTGAAAACAGAGCCTGATTTGGAAGAAAGTGGTGCTGTCGACCTCTCCCGGCCTTCTCTGAATCAGACGGCAAAGCTGGTAAAGAATGAGGCCTCAGACGTTTTCGGTGATTCATTCACAGATGAGGAACAGCTGCATCCTTCAAGCCCTGACCATAGAGGCAGTGAGTGTGGCGTTAAAGTCACAGTTGTTTCCGGTTGCTACACACAGGAGGGACATTTCATCAAGGTTGAGAAAGAGGAGGACGCTAACGGTGAAAGTTTGACTCACCCAGAGTTGAAGTACGAACTGAAATATCAGGAATCAGAGTCGGACCAGAGATGGATGGAGGGAACGCACATCCAAGAAACGGAGCAAGAAGAAATAAGTTTGGAGCAAAGCGATTCACCCGTTGTTGCTGAAGACGAGACCCAAGAACAAAGCGTCAACCTTTTACACTGCCCAACCTGTCCGAAGACATTCAGCGAAGCAGCTTTGCTCAATCTTCACGTCAAAGCTCACAGCAGCAATAGTAAAGTTCACAGCTGCGACCTTTGTGGGAAACACTACAAGCGTGCCGACCTCCTCTTATCCCACCGGCGCATTCACACAGGAGAAAGACCGTACGGTTGCAACGTCTGCAGCAAGACCTACGCCCACCCCAGCCAACTCAGGGTGCACAGGCGGATCCACACCGGCGAGAAGCCCTACGCCTGCTCGTACTGCGAGAAGCGCTTCAACGAGAACACCCAGCTCAAGGTCCACCTGAGGACTCACACCGGGGAGAAGCCGTACGGCTGCCGGCAGTGCGGCAAAACGTTCCGAAACGTCGGAAACCTGCGGATGCACGAGAGGATCCACACGGGCGAGCGGCCCTACGGCTGCGCCCAGTGCTGCAAGAGGTTCAACAGCCTCGGCGACCTCAAAACACATTACAGGAGCCACACGGGGGAGAGGCCGTACAGCTGCGAGCTGTGCAGAAAGACCTTCAGTCAGACCGGACACCTCAAGATCCACATGCGGATGCACACAGGAGAACGGCCGTACGGCTGCGACGAGTGCGGCAAGAAATTCACGGTGGCCAGCAGCCTGAAGCTGCACCAGAAGACCCACACGGGGGAGAAGGAGTACAGCTGCGCGTCCTGCGGGAAAAGCTTCAGGAGGTCCTGTCATCTGAGGAGACACGAGCTGGTGCACACAAAGGAGAAGCTTTTCTGCTGCGGTCAGTGCGGGAAGGCCTACGCCGATAATTCCAGCTTGAGGAAGCACCTCAAGATTCACGCGTCGCAGGAGCGCACCCTGCAGAGCGCAGGAAGTACGAGTGAGGCTGGAGTCTCTGTGTCTGGGACACTTCAAGATGTGACAGAAACTTAAACCAGTTGGCCTAGAAGAACAGCGGCACATCAGGGTCACTGAAGAGAGAGAAGAAAAAAGGAATAAATTCCCCCCCCCAAAAAAATTCTTGAGATTTTTCTCAGAAAAGTCCTAGAAAAAAACTTGTCCAAAATTTGCCAGAAAAAAATAATCTAAAATGTTCTAGAAAAAAAAAAACTTTAACATTTGTGAGTTTCAAAAGTCAACAATTTTTGACTTTTGGAAATCTCTTTGTTTTTTCTAGAAAATGTCTGATATTAATCTAAAATTTCTGAGTTTTTTTGGCAGAAATTTACTCCCTTTTTTTTTTTTTTTTTTTACAATTGCCCTAATACGCAGTTGTGTAAAAGTCTGTGAATAACACAGAAACAGGAAAGGATTCACTCCTGAAGAGTTAGCTGTAAATCAGTTTGAGTGTTTGGCATATTTTACTACGTTATTTACAAAAGCTGCTCCCTTTCTTTGTCTTTCCTGTTGTAGCACCACCAAAGGAAACCTTTTAAAAATGGTGATTTTATTATTAAATCTTCAAAGCATTAAATCAAAGAAATGACTGAATGCTTTTTTTTTTTTTTACATATTTACACCTCTGATGTAAGTGACTTGATTATAAGCTGTGTGGCTTCATACAATAAGATTGTAAGAGTAGACTTGTTTAATGATGTTGTCAGCTTTTATGAAAATGTTTAATATTCGTCTTCGTATTTGTGCCAAATTCTGTTGATTTCAGTAAATGTTGAGCTGCTGGAAGATGTTTTTATTGTCTTTGCTGTGATACCAGAAACAGTGACCTGCTCTGGGAATGAGAGGGCTTTTGTTTGTTGTAGTAAATGTACAATTACATAATGTAGCATGATGTATTAAATCTGAAAGCTGTCATTGTGATTTTTGTCTCATTTAAATATATTAGTCAAAAGGTTTTTTTTTTTTGTCTCATTTCCTTTTTTAAATTATAGTGTGAAAATTTTGTACACACCTAATATTTATTAGAGGTTTATAAGAATGAGAAGCATGCCAGGACCAAATGTTGGAGTATCAAAAACCTAATTCTAATGCTCAAAACTTGAAGTCCTAGTGGGGAAAAAATGCTGATGAAAAAAGGTAATAGTTATGCATGTGGCTTGTGCAACATCAAATTAATATGCTGCAGAAGTATTGCTAAGATTTTTCAGGAACAGAATCAAAACGTCATCAAATTTGTCCCGTCAGAATACAACGATGGATCTGCTGTAGATGTTTCAGCAATTTGTTTGTGTTTCACATGAAAGGCAGCAATTTTAAAGTTTGTGAATGTCAGTAAAAATATTTTTTTTAAAAACTTAGGCAAGCAAAACCAAATCTGTTGGTTGATTTACTGTTGACTCATTGTGGAAACAAGTTCTGCTTTTAGAAGCCTCGCACGTCTAGAAGCTTTTATTTATTAATTGTTTAACAACAAGAAAGGCAAAGACGAAAAACGGGAAAATGTGCAGAAAATAACCGAGGGTCAGGAATCAAACAACCGACCGCAGCCCTGCATATGGGACAGTTTTTATTTCTATTCTGCCAAATTACATAAATGTGAAAAATGTTCAATGTTAATTAATTTTAAGATCAAATGCAGAAGCAGTTCATTAATGGGTTTTATCAATACATTCTGCCACAACCAGGCCTTGTGAGGACATACAAGATCTTGATAAGTAGCAAACAAGAAAATAAATACAATGTCAAAAACAAAAACATTACAAAAGGCTGAAGCTACACCTGCTCCATTTTACAACCAGACCTAGAAAATGGCTTTGTGCCGATCTCTGCTGCTGCAGTTCACTCTCAGAAAATGGCAAGCATTGTTGTTTTTTTTAAATTGGATTTATGTAATACATCCAAAAAGCAGAACAATCTAGTTTTTAAATTCATATTTCTCAACAGCATGAGTCACTCGCTTCTTCTTAACATAATAGAAACAAAAAGAAAAAATCTGTAAGATGTGCAAAAAAAAAAAAAAAATTCAACATTTATTCGACACATAACGGAAGTAATAAAGTGGGGGCGGGGGGGTTCAGCATACTTTGTGTTACCTAAAATACTGAACAATGTCTTGTGAAAACAATGACACTTCTACTTTTCTAATGTCTTGCATGAGCTAGCTACGCTGCAGTGCTAAACAAGGGGTTTGGTTTGAGCTGTGTTATTTTTATTCGTGTCCTTCTTTCGCTGAAGCTAACAGCATTTCTGCTCACAGAAATTAGCATCTCCTTGCTTCTGCTCCTGTAAAATTGCTTATAGGTTCCACAAGGATGCTGCAGTCCCAAAATCCTCCTGAGTTAACAATGATACTTGTAATTACATTATGGAAATTTTTACATGTATTGACCTATAACATAGTTTGTTGAAAAGCACATATAGAATAATATCAGATATTGTCTGAAGATTTCAGAAGTATTTGATCTGAAGAATAAAATAACCATTTATAGAGTTTCTTCATGAAACAATGGAAACCAGTACACAGTTCCATATTTTCCATTACAGAATGTTTATTTGTTAAAGGTCTATAACATTCTTCTTCTATTCGTTCCATAAAGAAGACTTTCTTCATATGTGCCTATTCACACTTCCTATTGGAAGGTCTTCTTTGGACTTTGGCTGATTTTTCATGTCTCTTTGACAAACTTAAAACAGAAACTGAGAGACGCATCAATCATCAGTTGATTATTTGCTATAGATAACATGTTTTAAGCTACGTAGTTGTGTCTGTGGGGAAATTGCCACTTTATTCATTTTTAGAGATTTAGCACAAGAAATAGCTAAAACATTCTGCCGTTGTGATGGCTTACTATTTATAAAACCTCCTGAAGACCAATTAAAAATTGGATCTTTACTTTCATTCCTTAAGTTTAGAAACGTTTAAATGCCTGAATGATTCATAGAACAAGGCAGAGTCTCTCAGGAACATGTCATACTGGACTGAGTAACAATCAGTTAAAGACTCAGGAAAGCCAGAATAACTGTTTAAGACAAATTTGGAAAAATGACAAGGAGTTCCCAGTACAAAATAAAAATAAATAATTGATGAGTCAATATTTTTGCAACGTACAGGGAACCGTTTTGATTTCTTGCTGTGGGTTTACTGTCGCACATTTATGTTACCGTAATCAAAAATGGTTCTGTTTTGTGTTTTTTGCACAGGCAAATTGGAAACGCACGCCTCCCCTGTTCTTCGCTGTGTTCTGTAATCCACAGCGTCTTCAGAGATTTCCCTCGCTGACGTACTGGGAGTGCTGGGTTACGTTCCAAATCTCCCGTGAGTCGGAACTGGAAAGAGCAGACAGAAAACAAATTTATCCGAGCATTCGCATAACTCTGGTAAAGCATGAGAAATACAAGAATGGGCCTCACTTCGTTTGTGTCTCCTTGGTTGTGGTTCTGCAGCAGTCGAGTCTCCATGGGAACTTTTCCTTGGATAGATAAAGCATAGGCTGAATGGTGCTGCTAAAGTCCATCAAGCCAAAAGCGACATGGTGTATATAGCAGCGAAATACGTCTTCAGAGAAGTACCCTTTAAAGGGGAACAATGCAACAGAAGGGAAGTAGTTGAAGACAATGATGGCCAGGATTATCAGAACCATGTTGAAGGCTCTCTTCTTCACCGGATGTTTCGAGTCCCGGCCGGGCCTGGACCGCCTCAGGGCCCAGAGAATCACCATGTTGCAAAACACCATGAAAGCAAACACTGTGAGGATCATCACCGTGTAGACCTGCTCAAAACCCGGAATGTTTCCAGGACATTTAGCCGAGGCATAGGCCAGGATAATGAGCCAAACCACGATGGCCAGCGCCGGCCTGTGCTGCCGGTCTTTGAGCCTGGTGAAGAAGATGGGGTGGATCACGGCGATGTAGCGGTCCAGGCAGATGCAGGACAGAAAGAGCGGCGAGAAGTCTTTTATGCCGTAGAAGAAGCGCAGGATGTACCAGGGGCTGCTGGCGGTGAGGAAGACGATGCAGGCCAGCTCCAGCGGAGGGGTGAGACAGAACAGCACGTCTAGAACCGCCAGGTGAACGATGAAGATGTCCGAGGTGGAGGAATCCCTCTTGCTCTTGTGGATGAGCCACAGCACTGTGATGTTGGCCGGGATGCCGACGAACATGTTGGTGAACTGCAGGCTGAGATACCAGATAAGAACTTCTGGGATGTGTTTGCAGTTCTCATATAAGGTTTTATCACTACTGAAATTTGTAAATCCCCGAGAGACGTAGAGCCCAGAGATATTCAAGTCAAAACCCTCCATGTCGGTTGGTCGGATCAGGCAGAAGGACAGAGCTCTGTTAAACAACAAATCAGTACACACGTTTAAATCAAACAACAATTAAACTCCGTTTAAGATGAGTTGGAAGGATCTACGTGTAACATCACATCTGAAATGTGTGCTCTCTTTTTTTATGTCATATAACTTCACCTTGTGTAGATATGGATGAGGGAAACTGTTTAACTGTTCCTGATATACGTTGTCATGGAAAAGCATTCAGAGCCCTTTGTAGTCGAACCACAAACTGCAGCAACTTTTATAGAGATTTCAAGACAAATAAGCTCATATTTGTGGACGCGTGAAACGCGATTTTCTTTATATATTCAATCTGAAAAGTGTGGCATAATTTGTGCTCAGCCCCCTTTTCACTTTCCACAACCAATTGTCTTCAGAATTCATTTATTAAAGTATCTAGATCCACCTGTGTGCATTTTAGTGACATTATGATCAAAATGCAAGCCACGTATGTCAAAGACGCAGTAGATGTGTAAAAAGGTCGATTCAGTCGCATAAGACCAAAAACGTTTTTGTAGCCAAAACATATTTTTTGGAAAACCAGAACTGCAATGTCATTCTTCATGTTCTGCTTTCAATGGGTCACAGATCTCTATTGAAGTGCCAACAATGTTTATTCTATCTTTCTCCAAAGTTTTTTTTTTTAACCACGTTTCCATATTTTTACCCAATGCTTGCTTTTACTTTTACTTTTACTTTGTTTATTTAAAGATGAACAATGCAAATTACTTAACCAGACAATTTCTGCCAGTCTTCTCAATGTTCCAGAAATAAAACATGGTGATTCCCTGTTAAAATAAGTTATTTACTGACATCCCAATTCTTTCATTATTGAATACAGTTATCTTTCCTTAAATCCTCTTACCATCATTTTGTTTGTTTGTTTTTTTCAAATTACAAGCAAGATGAACAGACCATGAAAATATTTTGTGAAGTCCTTTTATTTAAAAGTGTCTTAGTGCAGCACGTAGGTGCTTAAAGTGTGAGCTCGTATTCAAATGTTGCTCTGTCATTTCTTGCAGAAAGCACACATGTATAGTAAGCAGAAGTCAAATGCAGTAGTAGAAACACAGCTGTCCACAGTTGTGACAAAACTCTTAAAGTAACGTTAAAAGGAAGTTGAAGTCATATTAAAAACAGATAATAAGAATTCATTTCCTTCAACTTGTAACATTAATTTGTTGTATTAGAGATAACTTAATTTGATTCCCCTTATAATTTGAATTAGATATCAACCATTGCACTATTTATGAAATTATTTTCAGTTTCATGTTAACAACACCATTTAAATCTATCGTGCTGCTTCAGTGACAATTCACATTTCCGCATGCAAAGTTAATTCGGAGTTATCTTTGATGCCGGGTAAGCTCCAAATTTACAAGAGGCATATTTTAATATAATTTTATTTTCTGTTTGTGTGTGATACACGTTAGTCACGTACAGCACATGAATGTTGTAATAAAATTGATCCAGCATAGCCTTGTTATCAGTTTTATTGTGTAAGAATTGTTTTTATTCCTTTTTGCCTCATTACTTCATGGAATATCAAACAACAGTTCATATGAGACATTTAATTAAATCTAATCTGTTACCTCAGGTCATTCATATTTATTCATCCTGGTTTCTTGTGTTACTAAAGAATTTATCTTTTTCGTTCAGTTTCCATGAAGGAGCTTCGTGTGAAATAAAACACATTGAGTCTTCATTCATTTAAATGAAGACAGAATACGCTAACAAGGCACTTTGTATTGCAAATGTGCTATATAAATAAAATTACCTCTACCTTTAAAATGTCTTTTTCTAAATGATTAGGACTCGTTGGTGTTACGCTGCAGGGAAATGTTTCGCAACTTCCTTTTCACATCACTGGTTAAAAAAAAACTCTCTTCGGTTTAAACCATAAACTCATCCAAGCATTCTTTATAGTATTATGAATAAATAAAATATTTAAAATATATAATATATATACTTAGATATAGATATAGATATATAGATCTCTTGATGAATTACAGTAGATACAATTTAATCTCTACCTGTGAAACAAAACTGTTACATTTTAAAAATATACAAACTTGGAAGATTAAACTATGCTATTTTTAAAACATATCTCTCTAACGTGTGCCTTTTAGCTTTTATAATGTTAAACAAAGCCTCGTACCTCTTTCAGCAGGACCCCAGTCTTGTCTGGATGCAACTTCTCTGAACTGAGATGTGTGTCAGCTTTGCTGTCACTAATGTAATTTCCTATTTCGTTCTGTTAGAGTTTTGCCGGGCAACTGCAGTGAAAAATGGCTGCCATGCGTGCCAACAAGTGGACGTCAAAACACTATCTCTATTTAAATGGTCGACATGTAAATAAGGAGTCAGAATGCATCCTGGACTTTTGTCACAAAGTCTAAGCAGCAAACTCTGGTGCAGATATTTCCATAAAACTGTGCACTCTCTGTTTAAATTCAAATGCTACGAGTTATAGGTTAAGGACAAGCCACACTCACCTGTTAACCTGCGAGGTGACATATCCATCGACTCCTCTCTGTGTCTGCAGTGTTCCTGCATGAGAAAACACTGAACCTTCACCTTAAAATGGGCAGATTGCATCCTTGAGAGTGTGAGCAAACACTTGAGGGATTGTTCAAAATCGTCCAATCACAGTGTGGGGATGAGGGCGTGGAAGCTGAGGATTTTCCCCCTATAGAACGCCATGATTGTCTTCATTTGGCCCCTCTAAATTTATTACTAAATTCACAGAATTTACCAATGCATTAACTACATGTAGGCATTTTGCAAACAAGTTGAAGTTAAAAATGAATATTGGTGAAATCAACGAACAGCTGACAACTGTCCGGAGAGACGGCGTCATCTTCCATTCACACCAATCGACACTGATGCAACAAACTGATAGAGCCCGACGGAAAATCGGCGGTAAACAACTGATGCAACAAGCCTGTAAATCATAACTGATTAAATTCGCTGTAACATGGTGTAATATGTTACGAGGCCTTGCAAAGGGATCCATAAATTTGAAAAAAAAAATTTTTGCATTTCGACCTGTTACGATCACAAACTGATCTTTATCAGGATGTTATGCAATAGATCAACAAAAAAAAGCGTTTAATGGTGAAGTAAAAGGAAACTGATGTGTGTTTCTCATTTCCTTTCCCCTAATTAAAATGTAAAAAGTGTGGCGTGCGTTCGTGTTCAGCCACCATTACTGACGCTTATGAAATCAGAGTGAGAAATCACACAATCAGCTAGTAGAGTCCGCCCTTGTGTAATTTAAACTCAGCATGAAATAAATACAGTTGTTTTGTGAAGACGTCAAAGATGTTCCTTTTTAGAGAACATTACATAAAGAATAGCATGATGAAACCCAAGGAACACAGACAGATCAGGGAGGAGATGAAATAAGGAAGAAACAAGTTGCAAAGCAGTTTGTTCCTGTTTTGCAACTTGCGAAACAGGGAAACACTCACACTTGGTAGGTTTGAGCGTCCAGAACTTAATTGACTAACTGTGCAAAAGCTAAGAGCGTCACACTTAAAGAGATGCAGCTGTAAATGCAGCAAATGGTGTTGAATCAGTGGGGAGCCCAATTCAAACACATGCCACACCATTCAGACTAATATTTGTAAAAAAATAAAATAATAATAACAATCCATTGTTTTTCTTGTATGTTGCCATTCTCCATAAAATAACAATAAAATGCATCGAAATGTGTGGCTGTAGTTTCCAAGGGAACACTTAAGACATGGTAAAAGAAGCAGGCATGTTTTACAGCGCTCATCGAGAATCACCACATAACCTCCTGTAACCTCTAACCTTGTCCTAAATTTAAAAGACAACTGGGTGCAGCAGTCACTCTCTAAAGTTCATTAAGTGAAACAACATTAAACCCATTTTTCTCTCTCTTTCTTTATTCTCCTGCCAGTTGTGCTGCATTTATGGCGATTAACTTCTGAGGTGGTTTCAGGCTGTTTGAACTGGTTTATTGCTGGAGTTGGACTGCGATTTGTTTACCTCTGTGCGCCCTTCGCCTCTGCTTGTTTGCAGAGGTGTTGCGTTTAACAGAAGGAGCCTCTCCTTCCCAGAAAATTTCCACTGGTTTGGTAAATTCTGCAGAAGTGGGAGAACGCACTCCAGATGCTGCAGCAGCACAGCCATATATATATATATATATATATATATATATATATGAATACATCAAATTTAAAAATAGTATTTTGCATTCCGTAAATTAAAATAATTTCATTTTGGCTTACAATTAAGGAGATATCCTTAAAACACAATGGTAAAGGAGGATTGAGGCTAGGATTGTTAGTCAATCCTCTTGTTTTTATACATCTTTTCTTTGAGACTTCTGTGCATTACTGTATAAAAAGCAGCAAACTGCAGACATTAAATTGCGGATGCAGAAAGAAACACAACCAAAGTTGCTGCTAGGAAGCACTTTTATTCATTTCAATCAGCTCTTATGGAGTATGGTACCCTCAGAGGAAAGAAAAGGGGCTCCACATACCATCGGGTGAACAGCAAAAACCCTAAACAAGTGGGAAACAGACCTGCGCAGACATCCCAGCAGTACCATTAGAAACTATCTCGGCCGTACCACCACCCACCAACTAAATTCTTCTGTAAACTTGAGGATGGCTTCATGCTTTCAAACGTCTAAAAGCGTCCATATCCAGGAAGAATCTGGGAAAAGGAAACTCGTACAAAGACAATGCAGGTTTTCATATCCGTGCTAACATTTAATCTCTACATTTCAAAGTTAAATCTCTCAGTGGAAAATATTTTTGAGTTCAAAACAAGATCCAAGCAATTAAAAAAAAAAAAAGAAAGAAAAAATAATCCACTGTAGCAACATGCAGATGGCAGTTTTGGTTTTCTTTTTTTTTAGCTCTTTTTGCTTCT
Source organism: Poecilia mexicana (assembly GCF_051168715.1). NCBI lineage: Eukaryota > Metazoa > Chordata > Actinopteri > Cyprinodontiformes > Poeciliidae > Poecilia > Poecilia mexicana. The sequence continues at coordinate 12,483,994 of NW_028263381.1, read as the reverse complement.
GGTATAACGTCAGAATCTTGTTGCAACATATTTACCATCTATCGAACTTATTCTCATAGCTTTCTTTCACATGCAAACTTCCAGGTTTCTCCTCATCTCCTTGTGTTACACCTCTCAAGGGCTTGCAAGTTGACCTTGAGTCATTTTCACACATGCGTCGCAGCTCTGAAAGTTTAAGTTGTCCTTTTCAGGAAAGCAAGTGCGGAACATCTCAGAGCCGCCCTTCAAGCGGAGTGGCAATAAAATATTAATGAGCTCACGAGGCCCCAGAGGAGGAAATTTCCAGCTAATTAACTTGTGCTTGTAGTGAAGGACATATAATCTGAGCAAACCATGCAGATACAAGTCCATGAGTTTATGTCCTACCTAGATTGTTACATCATGTGTTTACTCTTCAGGCTGATTAAGTAATTATGAGACTGATCGATTTCTTAATACAACTTCATGACATGCTACTGAAATGTCCTACTTTGTATACTTATTATATTTCTGTTACTGTCCATCAGTAATTTCAGGAAAGTATTAGAAACTGTCAACTTCCTCTTTGCTCCTTTAGGAAGTTATTTAGAAGCCTTCCTGGTTATAAACCCATTTTTGTGGGAGCCACAAGCATTCAATACGTTTCTAAGATGTTCCTCTGAACTGAGTTCATGTGTGAAAAAGACTCAAAATACAAAACAAGTCTGAATATGTAACATCCTAATATAATATATATATAGAGAGAGATTTTTTACTGATTTATCTTTGCGTTTGTAAAAACACTTCAAAAACCAGAAAGAAATATAATTTGATATCAAAAGGAAGGAAATACTAAAAGTGAAGGAACATTCCTCTCTTATATCGATTATATATATATAAGAATGAAACTAAAAAAAACGACTGATAGGTCACAGCAACTGAGTGATAGCATTAGCTGGAGTATGGCGTGTTATTCCAACAAAATCCCCCCTCAAATCATCCCCACTGTCCAAACAGCCTTCTGTGTCATTTTAGCTTTGCTCCCAGTGAAGTTTGTGTTTTGTTCCTTGTGCAGCCGAGCAGCAGAAATGAAAGAAAGTCCTTAAGGAGGAGGAGGAGGAGTGTTAATCTTCCAGATGGGGATCTTCGAAGAAATGGAGTGATTGTGATCATGAGACCTGCCTGCTTTGACGAGTCCTCTTGTTTGTCAGTGTAAGAGGAATTTGTTCTCAGCTCACACAGGTCAGGAGTGTTCACAATCCAGGTAGCGTTTGGTTTGATTTGTAGTTGACCGGTCTCGCTTTTCTTTTTGTGCACCGTATCTAAAAACGGCCATTAATGTTCAGCCGGGTAAACAGAAATCTCTCAGCTCTCCCTCAGACCAGCACGGATATGCTTGGCTGGGCCGCACAACGAATCGTCTCTGATGATGATTTGGAAGCTAATCAGATAAAGGTGGAATCCAGGGTGCTGGAGTCATGTGCGCCGCGAGCTCGAGCCTCAAAAAGCTGCTTTATCAGAGCCGACTTCTCCTGCTCGAGCTGCGTGATGCGCTCGCTCTTCTCCGTCACCTCCTGAAAGAGCAGAAGGAATAGAGACCGTCAGTCGGACGGTGAGGAGGGACTTCAGGGGAAGATTTGTGGGATTGTGTCGAACCTGAGTGAGAAGTCTGTTCTGGTCCTTTAGTCTCTGAATGGCTTGAGGAGGAGCCGGGGCCGGGGGCTGGGAGTTCGCCGAGAGCACTGCTGTCTGAGCACCGCCGCTGGGAAACGTCGGCTGGGAGACGGAATAGGTAGCAGCTTTGGTTTATACAGAAAACACTGATTTCTTCACAAAAAAGACCAATCATCTGGAATATGTTTATGGCACACAAAAAATATCACAAAATATCCTATTTAGACCTAAGAGAAGAGTTTGATTTTCTCCATTGAAAGCACTTTTTGTCCAAGGAATATGAAACCCAGGGCGGAGGGTCAAGGTCAATCAAGAGACCACAGGTGTGGTCGTCACAGTAGTGCAGGGAAACCCGTATAAGTAAAACACTGTCTGATTACGTGTAGAAAAGGGAGACTTTCAGCTGCTTCCGTCCACTGATGCTATGTAACAACAATATAGATCCTGGTGACTGAACAAAAAGAAATTGAACAAAATCAGACAAATTACAGACTTCGTATGAATCCTGCCACAATTTTTTGTCATATTGGTCTCTATGTTATTATTAGTTTTTCACATATAGGAGCTGAAAACTTTACAATTAATAATTTCTTCTTAAATATTTTTAGTTTTGAGTTAAAGCATTGAGTTTAGTGTTTTATATTCGTTGTCGACTATCAGCAGCATGTTCGACTAAATTCCTTTGGGGTTTTTTATTTCCAAGTTTCTCGGCTTCACATATGAAAATGTGAAGCTGAAAACAGCTGAACTTAAACTCGGCTTTAATATTTAAGCTTCAACAGTGTTTCCTGTCTTGTATTTCAGAGTAGAATCTGAAAGGGGTTCTACTTTTTGGGAACTTTTTAGTGGCAAATCTACAAATTCTTAGTAACTTATTGAATTTCTAGACAATATTTCAAGGATTCTTTGTGGATTTGTAATCAATAGAACAGGAGGTAAGTGTTTCACATGGTGTTCTCCTGAAAAATCCAGCCAATTTCCAACCACGTGGAAACAATCATGAAGAGAGACTCCAATTCCTTCTGAGATGAGGAACATCTTTAGCCTTATTCACAGAAAGCAGACGTTGGTTTGGATCTAAACTGGATCTAGACTAAAACGTTTTAAACATCTCAATAGATAATACACTGTTACAAGTTTCTGCTATGCGAATTTACTAAAATACAGAAAGAACAAGATTTAATATTCCACTTTCAGTGAAGAAACTAGACCAGAATTGTTAGTAGGAAAGACAAATATTGTAACCCACACAAAAATTTTGAGTCTTACACACGATTAGATTAAATTTTACCCTGTATTTGAAGCATTTGACACTTACCATCCCACTGCAGGAAAGCAGGTCGTTAAGGCAGCGATTGACTTCTTGCAGTTTGGGAATGAGGACATTCATTCGACTCGGACTGGCATCTGTGAAGAACTCCTGGAACAAATCAAAGAGTTTGATGGAAAAAAGGTGAAGAAAACAACAAAAAAGTCAGGACAGACAACGCCGGTCTGCAAAACACTTCCTTGCAGTCGGAGTAGTTTTTTCCTTTTATTAAAACCAAACATTTCTAACTTGATATTTTAACTTCTTCGTGTGCAGCCTAAGAAAATGGATTATTCTTATTTTCACATTTATTCGCACATTTGCAATGCTTAACTTTGCGAAAAGGCTTTTGCAAAGGACTCAGAGTTTTAAAGAGCCGCAGCAAAAAAAGCGACATTATGGAGTCACCAAGAATCCTAACATACTATTTAGGAGTTATAAAGAAAATATACCAGTCCTACCAATACAAACATAAATAAATATGTGGTATTTCCTGTAAATTGCTGGAGTTTTGACTGTATCTGTGTACTTCTGTCACATGGGATTAATGCTGAGCTTTTTGACAATAAACACTTGATGACGTTATGGCATGAAACAAACAAAGAATATGGACAGGTCTGCTTCATTCGGAGGAACTGTCAGAAACACTGGAAGGGAGTGTAAGGATTTTATGTTAGAAGTGCTTGCCTACTATTTATTAAGTTATTTTTGTGGCTATTTTTTCCTGGTCTGCAGCTGCATTTGAACCTACCGTGCAGTGAGAGCTTTGTCCGACTTGCCGCTGTCTCTCTGTGACATTGTGGATCTGGCCTTGGTACCACTCTCGGGCCCGCTCTACCACTTCCAGGCCTGACAGCAGCGAATCCTTTTCCTGCTCCAACTCCTTCATTTGCTTCAGCTGTGTGAGATGAAGCATAAAGCGAAGAAGTGATGCGGGACGGTGAAAGAGAGCCACAGGGACACTAAAACCTGCAACTTCTTGCTTAAAGTTGAGATTTTACATATAACGTATAAACAGACATATGAACTAATCTCACAGAAAAAAACTTTTCCTGTTTTACATGCATTGCGTAGCAAAGTTTTTTCTATTTATTTTTATTGGATCAAACTTGGGCTCGTTCCTCCAGACTGAACTTCTGTAACTGAGTCAGGTTTGCAGGTCGCCTGACTCTCATGAACATCTTCTGTCCTGTCCACACATTTCCAACGGGACTGAGATCAGAGCTTTGTGACATACACCATAAAATGTTGCCTTTCCTTAAGCTAACTCATTTCATGGTATGCTTTAAGATCATTAATAAAAGACCCATTCGTAAACAACTTTTAACTTATTTCGCTCAAGTTTTAATTTGTTTCTCCAATAATTCCACATAATTGCTTTTCCTTATGGTGCTATCTATATTTTTAAGCACAACAGCTGCAAAAGACCCACATATTATGATCCTGCCTCCTCAGAGCTTCACAATGGGAAAGTTTCTTTTTGTTGTTTCCCCCCCCCCTTAACATTTAACAGTCAGATATGGCTTAGCACTTCAATTTTTTTATGTCTCAGAAAAATTAATCTATGTCCATGAATGCGTCTGACAGCTGTGATCTGTTGCTTTTGAATTAATGGCTTCTTCCTCGCTGAGCGGCCTTCCAGCCCACCTTGTGTCACTGTGAGCGTACAAAAGTATCTTAATGTGTTTTAACTTGAGCAGAATTGCTTGAAGAGATGAACATGTCGTCTTCAGGCATCTGGAAATTGTCCCTGAATATGAACGAGGCTTGAGGAGGTCCTGATATTCTGCCTATTTCCTTTTTTTGTTATTATTATTATTTTCCATGTTATCATAGAAGTAAGCCGTTTGTTTTAGGTATATGCCAAAAACACAAATCCATAGGCGAGCCTCAAATTTAACTCATAAGTTACGATTTAACCTGTCAGAAATGTACTAAGTCATGAGATCATCATCAGCTATGATTAGAAAAATCTTCATGTAAACTTTTTTTTTTTTTTTTTTTTTTTACTTTCAAGCAAGTAATAAGTTAATTAATGTGGGACAGGGAGGAAAAAATGAACTTTTTTGTCTGTTCTCAACTGGATTTCATCAAGCGACCGTTTCAATAAAGGAGTAAACTGTTTGGCGTTTCCCACGCAATACTTATTAGGACAATTTTCAAACTGTTGCCAAGAATAAATCTAATCACAGTTCTCGGTAGTTTGCATAGCATACAAACTCCCGTGTTTTCACCCGGGCATCTGCAGCCCGCTCTTTTGTGCTGGACAGAACAATGGCGCCACACCAATTGTGCCGAATTCTCTCCCATCCCAGACAATGTTTAGAGGGGAAATTGAGTCCGCCGTCATGGCAACCCCACAGCAACCCAAGAATAGGGGGGAAACAGTGGATCCACTTCAACTATGGCCACCCCAGTGCGTGCTTGATAAAGAGACCAAGAGAGAGAGATGTGTGTGAGGGGAAAATGCGTGTGTTCGTGTGTGTTTGCGGCACAGCGAGGCTGCATTGAGTTGTGCTGACCGGGCTGTCTATGGACCACGCTGCCTCAGTCCAGGCCTCACTGCTGGTTTTCAGCCACCTGATGTGTCAACGTTCTACCGTCCACTAACAATCGCTAAAATGGCCTGACACTGGGTCAAAATAAAACCGTGCAACGTGTTTTAGCTCTTTGCCAAGAAGCCCGAAGAAAGTGTTTATAGAGGAAGACTAAAATGGGGCTGGGGGGAGAAGCATGGATCAGCGTTGGGCCACAAGCAGGAAAACTCAAAAAGAAGAAGGGATGAAAGGTTTTCAAAAACCTGTAGGTGTCCGTGCTGTTATCCGAGTGATTGAGCAAACACAGACACACACAACAAAGCACGTAGAATAACACGGCACCCCTCCGCATAAGCTGTTTGGCTTAGACTCCAAAGAGAAACCAGCAGCTGTACAGCTGAACTGTACAGAGAACAAAACGGGCTCAGGGGCTGCAGCCAAGTCGCGACACAAAACTCATCAAAAAAGTCTACAATTATTTAAAAAATATGTATTATTTTAGTGAATAAGTAATTTAAAATAAACGTACTGAAATGTTGACTGTTTCAGATCTAATGTGAGCTCCACATCAACCAGTAAACATGTCCTTGAGTCTCCAGAGTAACAAGAGAAGATTCATTTTAAACATCCTGTCCAACAAACAGCAACATCTAACAATTCCACGGTGATCCCAACCAGTTACTTCATCTGCCGTCACAGCACAGCCTCAGGACCGCAGCTTCATGAAACCACCTCAAAATAACCTTATCAGTCTTCTTCAACCAGCCCCGGCCTACTCACCCAGAGGAAAAACTGCAGAGCCTTGTTGCTGTAAAGGCTGTTGCTGAGGGGGATGAAGACGGTTGTGTAGGCGGCCCACACAGCCGTCCAGGCTGGGCCGGGTGGGCCGAGCGAGTCCTCTACTTCTACCAGGCCCCCTGGCCCGACCCGGCTCACTACCATCAGGGCAGCGAGGGGCCAAGACGGCCTGGGTGGGAGGGATGGAGGGAAGAGAGGGAGGTGGGAAGGGGGGCAGGGGCGGAGGAAGAAGAAGAAGAAGAAAAAGAATTGAGGGGGACAGGGGGGTCGATCAGTCTGCCTCTATCTAGACACAAGGTGCCAAGGGGAGAAGAGACAGAGACGGCAACACAAACACAGAAAGAAAGAGAGAGAAAGAGGAGGTGAGCAGGAAAGAGTGAGAAATGATGAAGTGTGTGTGACGAGTGGGGGGGGGGTGAAAAAAGAGAGGAGGCCTCAGCTCAGCTGGTTGGTCGAGGGAGGGGTGAGAGGGAAGGGAGGAGAATCCACGGACCAATAGGAAGTGCTAAAAGCCACACTGGGACGTCCTTTCCTAAACGTTTTCATGTCTTATTTATATAAATAAAATATTGTTGGATTGTTCGTTTCAAACACAGACCTCAAAGACGAAGCTTCACACTGAAAACCTCAGACAATTCTCTGGATATCATTAATTTAGACTGAGTCATTATTAAGATGAATATCGTTAACCCAGAAATACGGGACTCTTTTCAGGTTCCACAACAAGCAGAAATACATTAATCATAACACACGCAGACCATATATTTGTTCCTACACTGTCAATTGTAGAATTGAACAAAAAAATCTGTTTCCAACTAAAACATTTCTTGAGAGACAATTATATTTAATTGGTTATCATTTAAAGCAAAACACAGCAGCTAAAACGAATTTGAGACAAAAAGCAATTTTGATAAGAATTAGTTTAAACTAAATGGGTATTTGTCTATTTTATAATTTAATAAAAATTATAAAAATAATTACTTGTATGTGCAGTGATGCCGTTTGAAAATTTTTCTAATTAAATTATCCAACTTATGCTGAATTTAAGGCATAAAATTTTACAATTCTGTTTTTAAAAAACTTCAGAAACTTAACAAGTTTTTAGAATGTGGTTTTACAGTAAGGAGATGTTAACGTCTGTCAGTTCGAAACACTATTGGTGAACGCAGAGTGGAAATCTTAATGATGACCGAAACCTAAATGTAAACGAGTCTGCAGCCGAGTTTGTCGCCCGCTATCAACAGATGTCGAAACAATGACTTAAGCAGAGGTTTGTTCAAATGAGGGTGTGTGATCGAACACCAACCATTCCATAATCCACTCCGTTGGAAATGGTGTGCCTCCTGTGCTCTTCTCGACTCCGCCCGTGTCGCCTGGAACCGCCAGATAATCCCGTAGCCGATTCACTCTGCGATCTTGGCAGACCTGATTTTGTAACGCCTAAACACAGTGAGATGAAAACAATTATCAGCACCACATCGCCACCTGGAAGAATCTAAATACAGCAACGACAAAAAGAAAACCTGTCCGATCCTTTATTTTCAAAATGTTTTAATTATGTTTTGGTCGTCAACGTTTTATTAAATCTAAGCATTTTTAGAAGACAGAGTGCCACCTGAGATGGAACAACCTTGTAAATAGATAAACAAAAGCATAAAAAATCTGTAACGTTACTGTAGTAACAAAAATATGATAGAAAAAATTGTTATATTCTTACACCAGGAATAGTTTGTAGCTGTTAGGAGTTTCGTCATGTTAGTTAGCAGATGTCCACACCTCACACTCATGACAGTGACCAAGACACTAAAGATCCCAGGGAATGATGGGGGTGTCAGCAAAATGTGAATTCCCATCACAATCTTTTGAAAAAAACATCACAACAAACACATGATTTCCCAATATCATGCAGCTCCAAGCAAACAGAAGCACTAAATTGTGCAGAAATTTGTTTTGTCTAAATTTGTTTTGTTTTTTTATATGCCACAGGAGGGAGCTCTAACCTCTGAATTAGGCTGCTGTCAACAGCATGGAGGCTTTGATTACATCATGCGTTCAGTGATGCATTAAAAGAGTTCAGTATCTCCTTCAGCCTGGTCTGATTGCGTCATTAAGATAAGCTCAGTGAAGAAAATACAATATCTGATTTTCTCGTCCCTTCGTTTCATTTCTTCATAGATACCCACTCCTTCAACGAGTTTCCAAAATACAATTCTGGCACATTTTGATACTTTATTATATTGATTAAATGTTCTTTAAAACATGACTCTCCATTCAGGACTGATCCAAACAAAGCCACTAACAAAACCTTCTTCTTCCTCAATGAAGCACAATAAGTTTTCCAATCTGTCCAGTTGTTGTTCTGCTGTATCTGTTAAGGTTTTTTATTGCTATCAGATTCAGAAATTTCGATGAGGAGCACTGCTTTCCTTGCACCAAAGCATGATAGAAGGGGAGGTGAATGTTAGGAATTTGGGGAGGATTTCACTGCAGCAGCAAATCACTGCGCTCTGCTCTGTTTGCTGTAATCTGGACTAAACCACCAGGCTTTGGCCACACATGAGAGATTATATCACAATCATCGGTGTCTATGACGTTCAGCCTGTATTTTAGCCATACGTATTTGAACAAGCAGCAATATGCAACGCCTGTCAAGGGACTTACATGCAACACTTTGCTAATATTTCAAATCCAGCTAAATTGAGAGAGCTAGGACATTGATGAGGGGCAATAAAAAGCCTCCGGTTCAGGTCAGGACATGCTCAGGGAGGCCATGTTGTTAACAGCTGCCAACAGTCTGAGCATTTCCCTTAATGTCATCTCAGACGGCTAAATCAAAGCAAGAACATCTCACCTAAACGAGAAAGTGTTCATGTCTGGCCAAAGTGGGAACTGACTCCATTCAGAAGTGATATGGAGACATCAGATAAAAACTGAGCTGTGTGAAAAAGAGATTTAAAATGTAATTATACAATCATTCTTCTAGTATTTTATTATTCTGATAAATGAAGATTTTTCATTTAACCACTTCATCTTTTTTCTGTGCAATATTAAAAGATGAAAATAAACAAATAATTAAATCTTAAATAAGGACATTTCATTGTCTAAAATGCAATAACAGCATTCATTTAGTGTGTACTTGATCATTTGTAGCAAAAGGTGGATCTGCAGCTAAAAAATACCAACAGGGTTTCCCTCAGTGTACTATAAGCCTGGCGGGCCACCAGGCTTTACTTGTGCCCCCACCAGGCTTAGCATTGTTAATTAATTAGTTGGTTTTTTTGTGTGTTTTTTTTTGGGGGGGAGGGGGTGTTAATGATTGCCTTTTTTTAAAGACTTTATAGTTGGGGTTTAGGTATTAATCTTTCAGTCTTCCAAAAATGCATAACTATCAAACGATATTTTCAAATTTCCTGTCAACTTTAAACATTTTTTAACTCAATGGATGGCTGGATGGCTGCTGTAGAGCCCGGAGCACCGGGCTTAGCAAGGTTTCTGGGGGAAACCCTGACCAACATGTGAAAAGCTCAGCTCTTTCTACTCGATTTAACATCAGTGCAGTGTAGAGCAGACTATTTTTTGGATTAACCAATTAATAACTGTAACACAAATAGTAATTAATTTATTTATTTTTAGAGAATCTGAAACAGGTGAGGATTAAAACTATGCCCTTTGAGAAATTCTGAGAAGAATATTTACACACTTTTTTTTTTTCTTAGATTCAAAATGTATTTTTAATTTCTGTGCAGATTAAATGATTGCTTAATTGCTGCTCTGTGTTGTTCTTTTAGCAAATCACCTTTTTTGAGTCTGTTGATGATTATTAGTTGATGATTATTTTCATAATTGATTCATCACAATTAATCTGATTAACTGTTTCATTCTTTTTTTTAGATGAGTAAAAATGGAGTGAAGTTTGGGAAAAACATACTTTATTGCATTCATCAGCATAACCTTCTATTGTAATTCCTTCATTTCTTTTGCATTTGAACCACTTCATCTTTCATGGAACCTGCTTGTTTACCTGTCCTAGCGCTTAGAAGAAAGAAAAAAAAAATCAAAACAGGTCAAAATTGAAGGTCACAGTTTATAAGGAAAAGACTGATCAGAATAATGTCCATCTGAAGATGCTTTGCATTGCAAATGCACATCTCTTGGAACGAAATGTTGGGATTTAAAAGCTGTGTTTCTTGTTGGTAACAATTTAAACTCAAGCAGCGAGTAAGATGATTCTCTCATTGTAATATTTTGTATGACTATTTTAACTGAGTTAACAGTTTGGGAGTTACAATCTCACCATATCTACATATCTATCCATCTCTCTGAATGTCCTGAGTAAAAAGTGGTTCAAGCAGTAAAAGCCCTGAGGGTTGGACAGCAATAGCGAGAGACTATCTAATAATACAGCTCTGGACAGGTCTGCGTGCGTACAGATGAGACTAACTCTGACAGACACTAGCTGAGTGAGTTAGTGTGTGCATGTCAGAGCCAGAGAAGAAGACGGTTTTTTGTGAAGGAGATGCAAGCGCAGAATACGATAAGGACTAAGGAAGAGATGTGGAAATTTCTTAGGTTCTTTGGCCTACATTTATTGCACAGGGGCAAAACTGGGTGATGGTCAGGCTGCACAATCCTAAAGGAAAACTATGAACTCACTGCAGCTCTTGACATGACCTCTGACCCTGCCTGTGGTTAACAACAACAGTTGTTTAATCAGGGACTCGTGATTGGAGCAGAGGCCTCTGTCCAGGCCCAGTTTATATTGTAACTCTAGAGTTGGGTTGTGAAAACCAACAGGTCTCTCTTACTGAGTCTTTATGAATTCAGCTCATTGTTGCCATTTTAAACATCATATAACACCAGCTGATATGCAATTATTTCAGTTTAGAAATGGCTAATTGGGTGTGCAAAATTGGGATATTAGTTAATGATAGGATAAATTATTTATTGCTACTTTATGTTTATAACTATTTTCTTAACATTTCATGTCTTAAGCACAAGGTATTTATTTAACTTCTTTTTGCCATGGAAGGACAGAGCAGTTATGCAAAATTATCTTAGAATTTAGCAAATTTAAAAAGATGCAAAAGTGGATAGTGTGAATTGTGATTATTATTTAAATGATCTTTCACTAGTCTTACACAGATGGTTATAGTTTGAGCTTAGAACCATCCCTGAACTTCACAAAGCTCCAAGAGTTTATCCCATTGCACAAAGTTGATTTGCAGCCACTTACATGGTTGGAGCTGCGGAGACTCCAGCGCAAGCGACTCAATGTTCCTGATTCTGCTCTGCTGCGGCTGTGTTGCTTTGCTAACATGGCCCCGGTCGGCGTGGTAGCACAAATCCTCCGGAGCGACGGGGATCCGCTCCACACTCCGCCCGGACCTCTGGAAGCCCGAGCCGTACCGCGCTTGTCCACATGCGGGGAACCCCGTCCCTTCCTCGGGACGGGCCCGGCTCTGCAGGGAGGACGCCCGGTGCGGCTGGGTGTTTGTCACGTTGCCCAGCGGACGGACTTTGTTCTCCACCCGAAGTCCGACGCTGCATGTGGACGGGGGTGCGGGTTTCTGGGGATGCCTCGGACCCTGCTGCGGGTGCACAGCAACCTGGGCCTTGAAGTGGGGGCTGTTCTCCGGGTTCAGCATGGAGTACCGCAGCCCGGCCACGAACCGCTCAAAGGTGAGGCAGCCATGCGGAGGAGTGACCCTCCTGAGGCAGCTGAGCACTCCGCCGGGCAACTCCCTGGTGTCTGCGCCCTGCCATCGGCTCTCTATCTCCGAGATGTGGACATACCCCCTTCTGTCGTCGTCCAAGATGTCAAACAGAGTCCTCAAACTGTGCAGGAAAGCTTTTGGTAACCCATCTGTGGTATACTCTGTCTCCTTGGGTTGCATTTTGTTCGCTTTAAAGCCGTTCAATGGGACTTGAATCACGTCTTTTCTTGACCCAACTCTTCCATAAATCGCAGCCGTTCCGTTGAGGTCACTGGCTATCAAAGCCATGAATAAAATATTGATAACTTGCACAGGATAATCATTCAGAAGAAATAAACTAACTAATACGAGCTACCCCGCTTTGAAGGATATGTTACAAAAATACAAACAGTGTCTTTTTTAAGTTGTTTAACCTAAAAATAGACTCGATAACTTGAGGAGTTCAGTAAAACGCCCCTGATCGAAACTCAGCGTCAGTACTCCGATCCTCTGATCCATACTTTCCTTTCTCTACCCGGACCGCCCTTCAAACTACTCTGCGCGAGCGTCCTCTGATCAGCCATTGGCCGCGGCGTGCGCGAGCTCAAAGCTGATTGGTTGCGATCTGCAATAGGATTAAGTTTGAGTTGTGCTTTTGTTATTAAATTCAGAAGAGACGTTATTCATAAAGATTGAATGTTATGTTACCCCTCCCTGTAATTAAAAAACTCCTCCACACGCTGATCATACAGGAAAAAGTAATTTACGTTAGCGTTTTTCAATACCTCTGAAGTTTTATTTTACTAACTTGTAATAATAATAGTATCTTTTACATTGGTTGTAATTGAAGGATGAAGAAAAACATTAGTTTGGGGCTGCTTTGCTAAAGCAATTAAGGACGATATTTATCCAAAAACAGAACAGGAATTTCTGCTCATTCTGTCTGACAAAATCTGCTTTTAAAACTCAGAAAAACCACACTCGCTGGGTCTAAAATGTGATCATTTTCTCATCAACATAAAATGACCTTTAAAATCTTATGGTCTCTCCTGTATCTCACCCCTCAACCTTATGATGGGTACATTTTATGAATCGCATATAGGATATGAACAGAGACATGATTAGATCTTGCAAACTAATTTGCAATTATTTAAATTTGGTGAGACGTCAAAACATTTGAGCACAACTGATCCTTAAATATGGTTTAAATGTGGTGGCCGATGAGTGACACAATAATCAAACATCTTTGCTACAGAAACATCAGCTGCAGCATTTCACACTGTAAAACACAGCTGCTCTCAATTTCTGCAGAGAAACATATTTTCCTTTTAGCTTACCTGCTAGCTAACCAATCAACAATTGAATATAGAGAATTTAGTTGCTCAGCAGTTATTAGTCAGCATAAATTCTACTGATATACAGCTTTAACTTCCCTGCTCTCAGCGTGTCTTTATCTCTGATAAGATAATATATCAGCAGGTATTTCTTATCCACCACAAAGGACCTTTCAGTACAAATAGTTTGTATGAATGTGGTTAAATTGCACTCACAATAAACAGTTTTCTCAGGGACAAATTCTACCTATGCAGTCAAAAGTGTTATCGAGGTGAAGCTGCAGCTGCTCAGCGTGTTGCTATAAAGCATCAGGTTGTGATCAGATCCATGCAGAAGAACTCAGAGCAGCTCCATCCCGGTTTACATCCCTGCAGCACAACCCTCACCATGGATGTAAGTTTAGGACTCTTTAAACTCTTAAAGTTAAGCTGGAGCTTTGGATCTTCACAGCTTCAATATGTTTCTCTAAAACATTCTCCTGCTTTATTTTCTGGCTCTCTGAAACAAATATTCAGTAAAAATGGTGAAACTGAGATGTAATCTCCTCTGCTTTTACAGCTGCTGTCCACTCTCCTGCTCCTCCTGGTTCCTCTGCTGAGCAGCCGTGCAGCTTCTCTCTTTCCTCACGACTGCAGCGACATCTATAAGCAGGACACAGTGCGACCCAGCGGAGTTTACACCATCTATCCCATCGGACCCCTGTCTGGTATCCAGGTGCACTTGCATCCATCATTATTCCCTGAAATCTATTAACATATTTAATTTATTCTTTTTTTTTCTCACCAGAAAAATGAGAAAGTTTATGACTGAGGAAGATGTGTTCCACATGTGGAGAAAGAGAAAAGGGAGCATTTTCTTATTGCATTTGGAGATTTTGTCAAATTTCGCAACTTTAAGATGAGATCCTTTAAAAACAAAAAAGCTTTATGCCTGTTATAAAGTAATTTCTTCTTCTTAACCTTTTCATTTCAGGAACTTTATTATCTGAAATATCATTTTCTTGGAGTGAAATAGGATTTCTCCAAATATCTGTTGGCTGATCACTGTCATGGAAAAGCAAAAGAAAACCTCATAATTAGCTGAAGGAGGAAATAAGACAATAAAGGGAAATAAGACTATTTTACAGAAAGTCTGAGCACATTTTCTGCAGAATATGAATATGGATGAAAGGTGTATTGATTCTATTCTGTAAAAATAACTGCAGCCTTAACGAATAATGAAAATAATCAAAATAAAACATTTACAACAATTGCATATTTCATCTTTATGTAAAAATCCAGATCTTTGTGTTCTTGATTTGTTCTGTTAGCCCTTCTTAAGATTGCTTGTGTTGAATCAGACCTCAAAAACATATCTCGTTTGACACACATTGCTTTGTTTTATGAACTATGGAAAATCTCTAATGATGTTGCTGTAAAATAAATAAAAATAATTCCAGTTGCACGATACTGACTGCAGGTTTAAACTGATTTTTGTCTGATGGAATCACTAGTGGATCGAACAGCGTGAATCGAACATCACTTCCTCCTTTTTTTGCAGGTTTTCTGTGACATGAGCTCTTTGGGAGGACGGTGGACTGTGAGTATTTGAACCCATCACCTTCACCTCATACTCAGACTGATGGCTCTGCACCTGGCTGCTTTGTCACCAACAGTCAATCTCAGTTAAACTCCTGATTCTTGCTGTTTTGGCTGGTTAAACACCTCCAACTCCCCACAGGTGTTCCAGAGGAGGATGGATGGCTCTGTGAATTTCTACAGGCCGTGGGCTTATTACAAGTTGGGCTTTGGGAATGCGGCTGGAGAGCACTGGCTCGGTAAGACATGAAGCTAAAACTATCGTGAAGTTCAGAGAGAACCAACAAGCTCAAAGAAGCTCCTGAAAGACTCTGTGTTTCTGTTTCCAGGTCTGGAGAATCTTTTCCACTTAAGTCAAAAGAAAAGGTTTGAGCTGCTGGTCATCGTGGAGGATTTTGAAGGACATACGGTTTATGCTCGTTACCGCTGGTTCAGTGTTGGTCCGGAGTCTTTGGGGTACCCTCTCTATGTGTCTGGATTCATTGATGGAGGGGCAGGTGAGTACCAGGGGGAGCAATGCTACTTTAGGACAAACAAAACTAATTCCTCTGACTTTATTAAAGCAATGTTTAGCATAATGTTGGAGGAACTCTTATTGTTAAAATGAATAAAGGGACAAATGGTGATTATGTCGAGCTCTGAAACCTGACTGAAAGTTTGGTCCTGGTCACTTAGCTCGGTTTCAACAAGCCTAAGAAAGAAACACAAATACAAAACTGAACTATTTCATAATGTTGCGTTTAACCTCTGACCTCTGATTTTTTCTTGCTCAGGAGACTCCCTGAGTTATCACAACAGACAGAAGTTCTCCACCTTCGACATAGACCTGGACAATTATTCATTAAACTGTGCCAAATTATTCCTGGGGGGGTTCTGGTATAACAACTGTCAACGCACAAACCCAAACGGGGTTTATCGCTGGGGGGCTGACGATACCATCAATTCTGTGGGAGTGGAGTGGTCCACATGGAAGGGCCATAACTACTCACTGAAGGCCATCAGCTTCATGATGCGTCCTGTTCAGTAAAGCTGCACAGGACAAACGTCCTCTAGAATATCACAGGTTGATGGTTCCTGTGATCAAACTCAATCAGAAGATCGCCTGCTGGAATTGAATCCAGATGTTGATTGTGACTGTTTTTTTCAAATTATTTCTCTTTTCTCTGCTGCGTTCTGAAAATAAACAAGAAACAAACTGATGATTTGTGTCTGGATTTAGAGCAAAAAAACAAAAAACAAACCTGAAATCAGTTTTCAAACATTTTGAAGCTTCGTCAGACGTCGTATTTGTATTTCCACATGAGAATAAAAGTCCCTCAGGAAAACACCTAAACGACCTTTTTATGACACAGTAATTTGGATTGGAAGTGTCTAGTGTGGCATCTCAACATCATCCTCTGGTAAAAGAGGATGTCATTTACTGCATAGGAACTTTCTGTTTTCACACCCAAAAACTTCACACCAAGAGCAATTATAGCTATTAAAGTTACAATTAAAAACAGCAAAAAATATTATTATTGGAACAATGTTACTTTTTTATTTTCCATCTTAAAATTGACCTTTTCGCCTTACTTTAGGTAAATCTGTCAACTATTTCAAGGTTATAAATCTGTGTAGTAACTTTGAGGTTCATATTGAAGTGGTAGGGTTCCATCCCAGCATGCTGTTAGTCAATAGTCAAAACAAAACAAACTAATCTCAACCTGTATCCAATTTGTGTATTGCTATTTTATCAATACATCCAAATACAAAAAACTGTTTTATTTAGAAAAGAGTCATGCAACTGAGCAAAGTTTCCAGAGGTGGAACTGCTCCTTACTTCACCTCCTTTCTTCTTTTTTTAAAATTACATTCTAATCACTAATTGGGCATCTGCACAGCACAGCACAGGGTGGAGAGGGAGTGGCATCCACTCACTTTTGACTGGAGTTGCAATAAATATGTTGGGGGGTCAAACGACTTAACTCATTTCTGTCTGAGCTCTAGTGCTGCCCCCAGAGAAATCTCGCCCTGAGTAGTGAGCCGTGCTGCCCACTTTGTGGATGCTCATTGACCGCAAAGATTTACACTTAAAGTCTCCAGATCCCCTGTAGGCAGCTGATACACAGCTATTATGAACCAGATGAAGGAACTGGCTTTCTGCACAGTAACTCTGACCTGCCTAGGCACAAACTCCCCTCCTGTCGTCAGCTGCAAAGACTCCACTGGTGATTAATCCTAAACACGCCATCACATTGTCACAAAGGACTATTGCATAACGCAAACCTTTCCGTTAGCTGTCCTGTCAGACCGGATTTTGGTTCGTTTTCTCTCTCTACCAGTGGTGTAGTGGACTGGACATGTATCTTTACATTTTGTTTTTTAAAGCAAAACCAGCCAATAGCTTAACATCCGCCCTGCTGAACAGGGTGAATGTCTGCATATATGGCAGTATCAGTGCATACATGACAAGGCTTATTCAGTTCACGGAGCCTGTGTTGGGATGCAGAAATACAAAGAAGAGGCTTAAAAGTATTCAAGAGGAGCTGAATCAGATTTTTGAATTGCATTGAGTGGGTGAGGAACAGGGTGGGGGAGATGATTCAAGCTTGAATAAGATGTGGGGAGGAGAAAAAGGGAATAACAAATCAATGCTGTAGTCTTCTTAAAATAGATTGATTTTCAGAATCGCTCTGTATGCAGAAAATTTGTTTGTTTTTCTTTATTTCTGCTTCACTGGTCAGCACTTTATGTTGTTCCTTATGGTGGCTTGGCCTGTGGCTGGCATTCTCCTGTGATGTGAGCCAATTTTGGGACATTTCTAGGGCAGTTGAATAAGGCTTGATGTTCTAACGTTTTTGGGCATCACAGGAATATTCATGTACTACATAATCACTAAAAATCTAAATAAAAACCCATACATTTGGGGCCCAGTGAAAGATTTTAACCAAGTCAACTCAAGCTTGCAACTCCAGCAACAGCCCAGAGAAACAGAGACGCAAACTCAAAACATTTCAGTCTCAAAACAGAATTGCCACCACAAAAATAATTCTTCAAAAATAACGTAAAAATATTAAATATAAATAAATTATCCTCCCTGCTGGAATCTTCTGCACCACTCGTTTATAGATTGCAGAAATGAGACAAAAATATCTGCCATTTTTGTTTTTAATTTGAATTTCTTTTCTGTTTGAAAGATGTTACAATAAGTTGTTAATGTTCATCCTTAACCTGTGTTTTTAATTAGTGTTTAGTCTATATTGATTTGGTATGTGTTAAAGAGGGTGACATGCATTGATTCATGCACACATTGTTCAAACTTCAGGTCTTTATCCCCTTTGTTGCCAAACTCTAAACCTGGCATTTAGCATGGTGCTTTGAAAGTATCCCGTCTGGACATACGCCAGTTTTATGGAATCTTTTTATAAAAGCTACACATTGAAAACTATGCAAATGATTCTGTTACAAATTCAGGCTGGTTTAACTCCACCTTCATCAGTGAATTACTCACTTTTTCCTCCATTTTTCCGATTAAAAACATACAAGCGTGGGCGTACTTGTCAAAATGGACAGGATGACTCACCATGTTAAGTTTTTGCAGGTTGACTGCTATGATTTCTGACAAAACTGTCTCTCTTCTCTAAAGAGTCATATTGATAAACGGTTTACTTGTGTCTGCAAACCTTATGGTGTGTCTTCAGCGTTAGAATACTTTTATTGATTCGTATACTGTAGTTTCATTTATTTTTCAAACTGTGAAGGCCCTAAAGTGACTGAATCATTAACTAGTTGTGTTGTGCATCAAGTAAATAGAGAATTTATTTTTTCAGTCTTTGAGTTTATTGTGATAACAGTATAAATAACAAAAATGAATAAAACAAATACTCTTCTATAAGTATTTATAGAAGAGCTGAACAGCTGAACACAAATAAAGTCGTTTCTTTGAGACATGAGTTTATTTGATCTCTTGTGGATTGATGGCAGGTCAATAGATTTCTAGTGGACACAAGAGACAGCAGCAAGGCGTTTTCAATTGTTGGATTTCAGCGTTTACCAACGTTCATGTCCTTAGAAGCAAAAGCCAATCATTAGCTGGTTTAAATCCCCAGAGCAAATAAGGGTACCAACAAACAGCTTGATACGTCCCATAACACGCACACAGAAACAACCAGTGGCTGGTGGCTGGTCTAATTCTGTTGCATGACAAACCATCATGTCCACACAATAATACCAGATCAAGAAGCTTAACATCAGATTTCTGCTAAAGACCCAAATAAATCCCTGACCTGCAATTTAGCGAATGTAGTTCATTTCAATCTACTTTAACGCTGTTATGAAATTTAAAAACCCCATGGAGTCTGAACCCAAACAATACAATTGCTTTCTTCAGGCACATGAGTAAGTAACATGAAAAACACTTAAAATAAATATAAAATGTGTGTTTGTATGTGTGTATTGTTAATTTTCAGTATTCAGCCACGCCCTTAACACCTCCCCACTCTAGCAGACTGACTACTGACCAGCTCTCCGTCTCACGGGTCCGAAAAGACTCCAATTCTCGGGTATTACCGCAGATAAGAATTTAGAGAACTTTTATTTAAGCTGGGAGCGGAGATGATTCGTCCAAGTTCTAACTACCTTCATCCAGACGTTATGCCCCGCTTCAGTTCATAACCCAGACATCAGAGTAGCCCCGCCGATGTCCGAACTCATGAACCACACCTGTTCACGGTAGCTCATCTCCTAATTATTAACGTGCACTTGGTAACCGACTTGGATAATTTTAGCGACTAGGAATAAGTCCCAGGGACATTATTTATCTGAACTAAAGAACGTACGAAGCCACCATAAGTTACTAGGACCATAAACATTGATTGTACAACGATCAGAGAAATTAAATCTAGATGACTCAATTAATTTAACTGTCCACAACTTCAAATTAGACTTTAGTATTTTATTAGCAAGCTTTAGCAAGGGAAAAGGACATACAGCATTTTAATAAAAAATATAAGAAATTAAAACTTTTAAGAATCATCAGAAATTACTCCTACTTCTAACCCTACGCTGTGTCTTAATCTAAATAGAGGCTTTGGGGGGAGGCAGTAATACTCGAACCCAGATGCAGAGACGATCTTGGCAGCAGAAAACTTTAATGTCCATGGATGGAGTCCTGTCTTTGTCTTGGCAGAATCCTTTCAGAATAAATCCAAAGTTGAACTGGTGAGAATCCTCTCTGAACTCAGTTCTTTATCCACAAAAGATCTTTGTCTATTCCCCATGTCCACTGCAGCATCGTTGTAATCTTTTGGGTTGAGTTTGGGGCCGCAGTCGAATCAGAGTCCCGGGTTGTGGGTAAACGGATCTTGTCCCTTTCTGGTGCAGCGAGCAGTCGTCCCGGGGTGTCATCACGCAGCCCTCCGTTGATTCTGCATCTCCATGTGTGCTCGACTCGAACGCCGCGGAACAAAGAACCCCGATCCTCCTGTCTGGTGTCTTTTTATTCTTATCAGCAGCCACACACTTTCTTTCCTCATGGACGTTTTTACTTGACGTCAACTGTTCTTTGGTTAGCCTCAGACTACAGATGAACTTTATTTCTCCTGAGCTGCACTTTCAGTTCCCTGTCTGAATTCTGCACCTGTTTCCTCCGTACTGACTGCTTGGACAGATGATCTCATATCCATCACCATCTTGGAGACATGATGTCTGTTCTAATGACCTAATGTCTTGGTCACCTCTGCTCCCCTTTCGGTTCCTCTTTCTCCCTGTTCCATGACTCTCTTTCTGTCTATGATTTTTTTATGATTAAATAGAAAAAAGTAGAATTAAAGCAAAGTTTGCAGGACACTATAGCAACACACACAACAAGATTAATTTTATTACCATCTGACTCTACTGTTGGGTCTTGATGTCACCTGTGTAATCAGTTTTAAAGATAACTTTATTCATTGTTATTATTAAACTAAAATCTCCAGCATGGGGAAGTGGGCTGAGCTCGACTTTTCTCGACAGTATATATATATATATATATATATATATATATATATATATATATATATATATATATATATATATATATTATGCGAACAGGCATCATAAGTGAAAGACCATGTTTATTCCATCTCATCTCCATATTTTGTCTTCTGAGCAGCTTTTGAATCCTCCGGATGAGATACTGGAAGAGCGACACAAAGAAATGTATGTATAAAAATCCATCTCTGCAGACTTAATCCATAGGAACTGAAGAACTAAGTTCTTTAAAAATATGTTTTCATCCACATTTAAACAATATCAACGGCGATTTCCATCAGTCCTACCTGTCGGTGGTGGCGGTGATCTGTCTGGGACTTTACCCGTCTCCAGCAGCAGCCAAAGGTCTGAGCATTTCTGCGTTTCCCAGCGAGTTACTGCATAACTACAAAACGATGACGCCACTGAGAGAGGAGGTTTCAAATAAGGCAGTCAGAAATTGGAGCAAATATCTTTACAGTCTATCCAACACAAGTATCTAAGAAGTTTAACTTATCACCTATTGATATGAGCAGATTCCACTGTAGGGGGTAGGGGAGTCTCACCTGCAGAGCCTTCTGGATGGCAAAAAACCCTGCGACACCTGTAACAGCATCACAGAAGGCGTCTCAGTCAGACAAGCAAAGAAGGGAATGAAACTTAAATACTGGAAATGCAAAGGTATTTGAAATTTAAATACATTGCTTTTGCTCTGTTGTTCATTGAACGGTTTTTAGAATATTGCATAAAAACAACAAAATGTTAGAAGTAATTTTAGGGGTAAAGTAGCTGATTTCTAACATATAGACAGAGGAGTTCATTGTGGATTTATTTGGGCTATTCATACAGTGGGCAAGCTTTAAATATAAAATCTAAGGAAACTATAGGTGATAAGGAAAGGAAATAAAAGATGAACACATGACAGACAGATACGCTGATACGTTTTAAGCAACAAAGTTACAAGAAAGGAACATATTTTTCCATAATAAATCTTTTTCCACACTTATCAGAAGAAACTGTCATTTGTACTTGCAGATATATGCACATTCAAACGATAGTTTAGAGCGGCATAAACAAACAAAGTGATCATATACTTCTCATTTTAAGCTCTAAAAATAACCCAAAATGTTTCATCTGAAAATTGAAACAGCATCGTATCGCATTCATTTGCTTTACTGGGGGGGAAAAAAAGCAACCAAGAGGTGACTAAATATTTTTCCAGAGTTTGTATCAGATAGTCGAATATTACAGCTCCGTCCTGTGGTTACAAATGGTTTGAACTCAAGTTTACTTTCACACGGGTATTAGATTGGCAAAAAACAGCTGTAATCCATTTAATAATACAGGAAACAAAAAAGTTAAAAACGTGATTTTATTGTACGTAAGACGCTGCTGAATTGCTATTATTTTTTATGTAATTTTAAGGAACATATTATAATTAAAACATTACCTAGTGCAAAGGTTCCAGTCCCCTTCATAAAGGCGTGAGACTGACACGCAGCGTAGCTTTGCAACCCCTAAAAGACAAACAAAACAAGACAGAATATCTGATTTTACTTTATGTTACTCAGTTATATATTAAATAAAACGTTTTTAAAAATCCAAAATAATTTTATATTCATGATAAAGTCAAATGTCCTCCAGAGATCAGCAACTTCAGACAGAAACAAACAACAGTAATTCTCACGGGGTGTTTTGCTGCTATCGCGTCGTCCACCTTTGTCACACCGAGGTTCACCATGTTGACAAGTAGGTTAAAATTACAGGCTTCAGCTTTAAGGATTAAATTCAAACACAATTTATGTCAACACGTAACTCCCCTGTCTACACTGTTATGAAACTTCCGCGTTGAAGAACAAGAGAAGAAAAAGAGCGGCGTGTGTAAAACAACAGCGACACTTAAGGGCCGGAAAGTGCTACAACACATCGTTTCTCCACAGTGAAGCGCAGGACGGACCGAAATAAATGTTCGTTAAATTATGGTAATAGTTCCATTATTATGCTGAAGGATTAAGAAACGAAAAAGAGAATAATTACATTTATTTATTTATGTGCAAATCGTTATTTCTTCATATGCTATATTGTTTCAAAGGATCAAATGTGAAAAACTGTAAAATTTTTCTAATTGCTCTCCAGTGTTTCTGGGCCTTCAACTCAAGAAAAAGTGTTGTTGTGGTTCCTTGAATTTAAGAAGAAGAAGAAGAATATTGAAACAACGCTCATAACTCTTAAATGTCCTTACATTTTTATCCCATTATATCCATATGCATCAATAACTGAGGACTGACCAACATATAATGTGTATTGATGATTTCAAAGATGGCACTTGACAAAATGTAATGTCTGCTAGATGTGTTTATGACGTCTTTTATGTTTTCATGAAGCACTTTAAACTGCCTGGTTGCTGAAAATTGCTATGCAAATAAACTTATTGGATTTTTTTTTTTTTTTTTTTTTTTTTTGTGACCAGCACAAAGTAGCCACCAACACCAGGAAAATGAGTCACATGCTAAAGTCTTGGCCACATCAACATCAAGTCTATTTAATTTATCTATTAGTATATTTTAAGTTATTTGAGTTATCTGTCTGAGTGCATTTCTACCTTTCAGTCTGTAAAATATCAGACATAGCCACTTAACAAAACATAAAATAGCATTTTAGCTCCAAAAGGAACATTTCTAAAAAAAATCTGTTGGCTCATGTCAACATGTAGTAAGTTATTTGCTGAAGTATTATATATTTGCGTTTTCTATTCGTCTAACCATTGATCTGATCTGAAAGATGGATCTATTTTTGCCTGCAGCTGAATCATTGATAGTATTCTAATGAATGTAATCATTTTTTTAAAAATAACTCCCAAACAAAAAGAGTCAATACTCAGTATAGTGTTAGGATAAGGATGCCATGCTTCAACGATGGCACCTTTGACCCCTCTTCTGACCTCTGACAGGGGCCTGAAACAACCTAAGTATTCTCCTGGAAATAGCAGGATAACGTGAGCAGAGGAGGCAGATGGAGAAAATTCAACTCCTGCTGAGACACGAGTAACAACATGGAAGATAAAGTTACCAAAGAGCCGCAGAAAGCAGCTGCACATCTGTTACTGGTTACGCAGAGAAAAGAGGAAAAACGTCAGGGATGAGAGCAGGCTTAACAAAGGAGCCTTGTTTGACTCAACATGGTGACAAACTCAAAGGTTTAAGTTTGATTCACACATGCTGAGTTAAAGCTTATCTATATGTGATAAATGGTACAGGACTGATTGAACGCATTCATTCAAGAGCTGTTGAGAAAATATTACGTTCATGTGAAACAGGGAACTTTTTTGTTGTTTTGTTCACAACAAATTTTAAACAGGAACTCAGAGAAATGAGCTGTGGTGCTTTTACTTTTTCATATCTCGTCACATTACAAGCGCAATGTATGTTTCTGTCATAGATGAGCATGGAATAGCCCTCGATTTCATACCTGAAGGAAGACTGTGTCGTTTTTAGCAATTTGCACGTATCAGAAACACTGAACTGAACTGAAAGTTTTCTCTACCAGCTTTGCTCATCCAAAGAGGGAGATTTTCACTCATTTTACAGTAAAGTACCTGTGAACGTCAATTTTCAAGTCTGTCACAGATTCCTAATTAGGTCTGGATGTCAACTGGGCCAATCGAACTCGTTGCAGCTCTGGCAGCTTCATTACTCATCTCCTTGGACGGTTCATCTTCATCTTAGACTTTTTTGGTTTCTGGCAGTTTTTATTTGCTCTGAATTTACCCACCTTTAATCAGAGTTTAGCACAGAGATAGGGTTGTAATGATGTGCAGTCTTAGGTTTCCTTAACTTGTAGTAATTTGCATGTCGATTATTTTTTTTTTATCTCTTCCATCCACCTCCTTCCCCGTGTCTCTGACATTAAAACAGGATTTCTTATGACTTTATTTTGATCACTTTTTTGTGTTGTTTGGCCCTCATGCATTTGTTCAATGTTCTCTAACAAACCGCTGAGGTCTTCACAGGACAGCTGGATTTATACTTAGGGCAAACTGAAATGCCTCATATTTACTAATTCAGTAACTTCTTACAGATGGTTTTCCTTCATTTTATTCAGGGTTAAAAATAAAATTAAATATTTTACCAGCAAATATGCACCGTTTATGCTAGTGTGTTACTTAAAATCCCAACACACTGAAGTGACAAACTGTGAAAAGGTCTTTTGTGAGGCACTGAATATCGCTACATTTATATGATTTTTAGATTGTTTTTAATTCAACAATATTCAAATCCTCTGAACATCTGGTGACGGTAAACTAAAGCTGAAAATCTTAATATTAATGCTATATTTGCTGAACACTGTACAATCTTTTTACTCTGAAAGAGGATTTTGTAAAGTGTATCCATTATTTTTAATAAAAGCTGAAATAATCTCATTTTTCTGTGGGAAACAATAGAAAAGGCTTCCAGTTTGACAAAGAGTATTGTTTTGAGCTGACAAACGCAGCCATTTTCATATCTAAGAATATTTTAAAACAAGCTCTAGCCTTAGCGTTCGTTTACACCAGTGCCAACAACCTGCTTGAGACAGATTCCTATTAAAACTGAGCCAACAACAGCAACTGAGGTTCATTTAACCTTTATTATCATTTTACAATGAAAAAGCAACTGGCAATTATCTCCAACTCTACTTCCTTTCACATAGTGTAGCTCTTTATTTCTAGGTGATTAATGCTTAAATTTTTTTTTTAGAAAAACAAAATTTTTTGACGCAATCTGTACACTCTGGGGGAAAAAAAAAAATTACATCCCTCCCTTCAATCCATCAATGAAATGAACGCAAACAGCAGGAACCAAGTTTTAGTGCAGTATTGAAAACCTGTTCAGATTCAGACATAAAATAATAAGAAAAAAAAAACAAACTTGCATGTACATGAGCCAAAACACATGCTCAAGTGTTCGTACTCCTCGTCTAAGACACAAGAGGACACATTTAATCGGTGTGCATCGCAGGAAATACAAGGAAGGCAGGTGATTGGAGAATAAAGTCCACCAGTTCACTTTTTCTTTTGTAGGAAACAAAAGGCAGACGTTGAGAGCAACCAGTCTCCAAACTTTTCTGTAGCAGGAAATTCAAGTTTTCCCTCTCCCCAAAACGTCCCCCTTTATGGAAGATTTTAGTGACAGACAGTGTGCAGTGTATTCACCGAAAACTTTAAAAAAAATAAATAAGAAAAAATGGAAGGGCCAACACTGAGGAGGACTCACTTGGGTATCAGGAAAGCACAAAAATCCAGTAGAAGGGAAGAAATTTTCAACTCAAGCCAAACGCAGTCAGCTAGAAAAGGTCCCGTTTCTTATATTTACCTTCAAATATTAACACGTTTCACAATCAAGTTATTAAATAAATATATCTCCATAGATTATCTTCAAAAACAAAAAAAAACAAAAGAAGAGCACCCTCTCCAATTAATGCATACAAACCATAAACCTGTAAAAGAACACGGCTGGAGGCAAACAGAGACGTACTGGAAGGAAGGACTTGAACCAGTCAGGAGCAACAAGCTACAGAAACCAAGAGCGGACTTTGGTCAAGATACTTCCTGCGAGTTGTGAGAACATGATTAGTCTGATTCTGCTGCCAATCGGTGCTTTTATTTAAAGGGGGAAGGGGGGGGGGGTAATTGGAAGGGGCGGTTTGAGTAACGTCGAATTTTCAACAACAGGAAAATAAATAATGCAAAAATCCAGCATTGGGTGGGATGAGTAAGAAAATACAAGCCTAGTCCAACCAATTAAAGCAAAAATAAACAGGAAAAAGTTCTAGTAGAAAACTAAGCCTTTATTTTGGCAGCTATTTTTTTTATAGAACAGTGAAAATATTTTTCAAACCACCAATTTCTGATTAAATAGGACATTTAAAATTGGGTAATATGGCCCCTTTAAGAGCAAAAAAAAACAAAACAAACAAAAAAAAAAACATACATTAAACCTGACCAATGAGCCACCATTTTTAATGTCCTTCAGCACATATTGGCAGTACACACACACATACATACACCCGCTTGCATTCACCCACATATATGCGCTCAATACTGGTAGTGTGATCCAATCGGTGAAATCGGCATAGGTGGGTGGGGGAGTGGGGAAGGACGAGACGAGGTGTTTGGGGCGTGGGGTGTGATGATCATGAACGCAGCAGCCATTTAGTTGCATGAGGGCGGTCGGAGACGGAGCGATACAGTGAGAAGGTCCATGTCCTGTTGTACCAGCAGAGCGACGGGTCCTGTAGCCCCGTCGTCCCGCCCTCCCTCCGCAGTTAGCGCAGGCGTGGCGGGGTGGAGGAACGAAAGTGGATGACAAGAACGGTCTGTTCGACTGTGGTCCAAAGGAGCTTGTCAAGTTTGTCGGTGAGACAACTCTTCCACCCTCCTCCCCTCGCTTAGAAAACTATAGCAGCAGGTTGAGCTCAATGTTCTCCCTCCACGAGAACTATAGAGACACACACAAAAAAAAGAACAGAGAAAAGAACAAAAAAATTCCCTGCAATCGACATGAAAAGCAAGCTATGGAGAGTTGTGAGTTCTGGGAAGTGGCAGATGTCTTTGCTGTGTTCTTCTTCCCCCTCCTCCATGTCGTTGGCGCCTGAACTGTCAGTCAATCAAACATTGTCTTCTGTCATTGAGTCTCTTGTCAGCGAGTTCATGTTTGTCCCCTCCCCACGGCCCTCCCGCAAATCTAACCCTGTTCCCCCGCCCCCACACTGTTGACCCTCCTCCTCCTTCTCTCCCAGTCGAGGGTGAGGGCTGATCACCGTTCGGGCTCCGACTCCAGCGCCAGCACCCGCTTGCGCTCGCGGCACTGCTTCTTGTGGGCAGGCCAGTCCCGCTGCTGGCACTGGGAGCCGCAGTAGCGGGCCACCTGGCAGCGGCCGCAGATGTTAAACTCCCGCAGCTGTGAAGAGACGGGGATGAGACGGTTTTAGTCTGTCCTACGATGTCGAGCTTACAGAATTCACAGTCCCTTGCGAAAGTAAAATCTAAACGAATCCGAGGGGGTGAGGTGAATTTATATTCGGGCGATAACACTTTGTCAATCAGTCTCCCTGTCAATTAAAAGTGCTGACTTTGCATGATTTTGTAAATTATGAATAATTTAATGCAAAGTTGGGATTTTTAATGAACTTTCAATGCAACTTTTGGAGCAACTTTGCATTAAAAGTGTCATTATTTACCAAATGACACTTCATGACAACTGTCACAAACATTCATAAAGACATCTTCAAGTTCATGACAGGTGTTATGTCATGCTTATGACAGTGTCATGTCAGTCTTATGCACACCCCTTCAAATAAAGTGTTACCGGTTTTTCTCAGAAATAGATTCAGTTCTTTTCACCATCGTTCCAAATTTTGCCTTCTGACAATTTGGTGTTGAGGTGTTACAAGATTAATTATTTCTATTAGGTATTAATTATCTGAAAACTTATAGCAAAGTATAACACAACAAGATTCACTACATTCCTCATTTTCATATTTGTTACTTTCGCGTTGAGAGTTTTTGTAAAGTTACCAAGATTTTCTCTGAATATTGCAACTTTATTCTTGTAATTAAAAAATATATTAAAGTTGAAAATTTACGTCATCGAAAAGTTGACGTAAATTAAAAGACCAAATAAATAAAAGCTATAAAACATGCTGGTGAACCAAGATGATAATACTCTGAAATATGGAAACCCAAAAGGCGAACTGCTGAAAAAGTATACCGATAGTTCAAAAGTTTAACCAAAAATTTGATATCGATGCCATTGACTACTCGCCCAGCCCTAATGTGGTGGAAATGTGGTGTATTACAAAAATTAAAAAGTTCCAGGAGTATGAATACTTCATGCCTCCGAGCAAATCAATTCAGACCAATTCCAAAACCGTAACACCGATCACTTACCCTCCTTTCAATGAGTGAACAAGGGGGGTAATGACACTCATAGTATGTACAGGAGCATTCCTCTTCCTCCACTAGCTCCCCGTTAGCATTGTAGTAGCGTGTGCGGCTCAGCTCCAGATACTGCTCCTCCACTGGATCAGCTGGGACCTGCTGGATGGCCAGCCAGTACAGAGATTGCTCTCTGGACAAAAAAAACCCAAAACGTCACAATTAATGGTTCAATACCAATATCGCTCTTAAATGCTGATACTTATCATCTTATTGGTTGTGAAAGGACTCTGCCACAGATGTAAATAGGTGGCGTTACCTCTGCTTGCTGGAGATCTCCTCTGGCTTGGGGCTCCAGCCCACCGGTACCAGTCGCAGGTTGTCTAGCCGGTTGTCCACCGTCACAGAGTTGATGTGGATGACTTGAAAACTGGGGGCAATGCCTCCTCTGTGCTTCTCCCTGGATAAAGACCGAGTCAGACGTGTTTCCACCAGTGCACAGGAGGAGAGTAAGCGATATCGTAGGAATACGTCAAAAACTCAAATCTGTAAAAGATGGTGTTACTCTTGTTTATCCAGAAGAGAATGAAAGTTTTATGATGATCTCCATCATAAATAACGTTTAACTTAATAAAGGTTTAATTTTTTTCCCTCCCAATAGTGACTGTTATAGTCTGCGAGTGTTTAAGGACTCCTGACTGAATTTTTCTGAATGTTTCCGTACGAGGGAAATGGTGATGTGAATGGAAAAAAAAGGTTCAATATTTGTTTAAGCATCTTCTTTAATACGGGGTACCATAGACCAGCTATGAGAAAATACAATCAAAACTTCGCACTCTGAAACTTGAAAACACATATAAAAGATACAGGTTGTGTACAATCATTTTGAAATTAAATATTTCTCTTTGTTGGCTTTTCTCGCTTGAACATGTTGGACGTTTCACCCCGGCGATTATGCAAGAAATTACCTGCAAACAATGCACCTAGGACTCCTCTCACAAATTATCGAAAGAGACTTTTGTGGAACAATACTTCTGAGTTCTGACTTAATCAGTTTGCGTATAATGTCTTGCTATACTTTTGCTTGTTCTGATGGCTATTTCTGTAAACGTCAATACAAAAAAATATGTTTCAATAACAAGAATGATTTAGCTATTGAGAATATCCAAGGAGAAAATGTATTAGGCATAAATTACTCACCAAAGCAGCTCGTGCAGCGGCCTTCCAGCCCAGCGGCCTTTGCCGATGTCAAAAGCGTAAGCAAAGATTTTTGCACCATTGCCGTCAGCATCTACCTCCATGCGAGCCTGGAAAAAAATAAAAAAAAGGAAGTGAGGTAAACAGCCCTCGCTGGTGTTTTGGAGAAACATAGTGCAGGCCAAAAGGAAACCATTCAGACACTTTACCTCAAAGGCGTAGTTTTCAACTAGTGGTATGTCCTGCTCGTCAATCAGAGTGTATTTCGTCTGAAATGAGAAATGCAGAAAAGATTTAAGTTGCTGCAAGGCAAGAAGTGCTCATCACTGCCTCACTGTGCAGCAAGACAACTAATAAAAAAAAAGATTTACTCCACCACAATATTAATACTTTTTTTTATACTCCAGACACAGGAAGGATATCAATTTTCACCTAATGCATCACAATCCCAAAAGCTCTTTTCTTAACAGAAGAAATGAATCATTTCACAATCATTTTTCATTCCCTGAAAAAATCTCCATCCACCTCCAAATGTAGAGAATTTGGAGGTGGACATTTCTGAAGTGAAATGCATGCAGAGGCTGCGATAAACTGTTGAATCTAACTATAACAATGCGATGTAGGTGATATTTGCAACATGAATGAAGAGAGTGCAAATTCTGGGAATGGAACCTAAAATTTTAAACACAAACTGCTCGGATTGTTCAGATGAGTCACGACCAGGCCTTACATAAAGGAGACTCGTTTTAACCAGTTGAGACCCACCTGAGCCACCTGACAAACGCGAGATACAGACACACATTAGGTCAGCGCTGGAAATAATGCAATGCACAGGACGCGGGTGTCGGTGTCTTCGCACCAGACGCGTCCAATTTATGCAACATGACACCCAGTTTCCACTGACAGATCGCAGGGGATGGGTCTTTCAGGTGTAGAAAAATCATGGCCAAATGACAAGTCGCTGACTGTCTGGAGGCGGGGGATGCAGGACAGCTTTGACCGCGACTCGCACACTGGAATCGGGAGTGTCTTGTGACACCGTCAACCACAGTTTAACGTCCCCTTTTTGTTAAAAATATAATTATTTTTTTTGTAATGCAAGAGCAACAGAACTAGTCCATATATCTAAAGTAGGACATTTGTGATTTGGTGTAGCGTGGCGTTGATTTCCTCATTCGGACACTCCAGTGTTGTCCACATATCAAGGCTAAAGTGGTGGTGCTAACAGCACCGCCGCAGAATTCTATCTAATACCGTGGAAATACTTGCACAGAAATGATAGAAAAAGCGACAGCAGTATTGACAGCTACGGACATAGACACAAACTGACTAGATGTGTTCAAACTTGGGACATATTTTCCTGCTAAAAGCGACCCAATGAGAAAGCTATATGCTAGTGTTAGCTTGAATCCGTGATAGCGGCAGAGTTCAGAGCAGCAGTCCGACTCGGCCGGCTTTTCTAATCCGCTCAAACGCGCATAAAACGGTAGAGCTGGCCGTTTACCGCACACACAGCCGCATTGATATCACTACTGCCTTTTGTTTCTACCGACTAGCCAGCATTAATGAGGTTTTTGATACGTCTTCCGAGTTCCCCGCGGGCCCTCCCCCGGCCGCACATGGCAGTACTGGGATCCAGCTCACCTTCCCGGCTACACGGCCGAGCCGTACGATCCCAAGCTTGAAATCCGACATCAGGGGAACGGACAGTGATGACACAGTGGGCCGTGAGATGCAACCTGCGAGGTTTATTCGGGTGTTAAAACCGGACGGGCCAGCCCCTCAGCCCCGCTGCGATACCACCTTTGGGCTAAGTAACGCTTTCCAGCCTTCCGTCTGGCCGCAGCCCAGCCTCGGTGACACACGGCCGCTGGAGAGCAAGAAGCCGAGCGAGATGTCGAGGGAGAGGGGCGGGGTTTAGCAGGAAACCAGACCTACTCATCAGAAAGACCAATCAAATTGACTTTTACTTACACACAGTCCAATCACGTCAGACAATAGAGACGGGTAGCTAGTAAAGACCTCCCATTTAAAATTTTACGTCATGGACTCTCGTGATCACATCCGTTTATTTTCGCGCGAAATGTCAGATGGCTTGATCCCCGAGATACTTATTTTGCCGCTGCTGATGTTAGTTTTCAGCAAGTAAAAGATGTAATGGCTGGAATTGACTATAAATTGCGTTTGTTTGGGGTAGGACAAATGAATAAAAGCGGGATTCATAGAATCTGTAAATTACACAAGAAATAAATTGTGTACGTTCAGTTTAGCTGAACTGTTTCCTGTACTTAATGTAGTTAATACAAGTCCTATCCTACTGTTGTTGGTTTTACGGCTTTGAATACTGCCTGTATCTGTCTTTTTCACACTTTATTATTTGAACTCAATGGAGGTGGTACAAAATACAGAAGATTATTAGGACCACTGAAAAAAACATAAAAGAATTAACTTCAATCTCAGAATTCTGACTTTAATCTCAGAATTCTGAGATTGAAGTTAATTCAATCTCAGAATTGAATTAACTTCAATTAATTGAAGTTATGGAATTTAGTCTTCCATAACAAAGACTAAATGTCTTTATCTTTCTGCTGGCCTTTTCAGAGGCCAGAACTTACATGAATACTCAGGAAAAAATTGGTGTCAGACCTGGTACAAATATATTTAAGGGTCTTGAAAAGGTCAGCACAAAATTAGCTCCAAAGCACTCCTGTAAAATACATATACATATTTAAAAAAAACAAAACAATTCACAATTAATATAAAATTTAGTACACATGTAGCTCCCTAATATATTTAGATTTTTTTTGCCATACATTTTAACTAACTCCGCAAAGTGACTTTTACATATAGGTTTCAGCTTGGTGAGTGTTTTGATCAGTCACAAAGGATTAACGGCTATTAAACTCTGGATGAATAGTCACATGAATTATGTCCAATTTTTAGTTTATTGAGTCTGCTGAATAATGATGCTAATGACATCAATGCTTCCCTATAAATGGCAATACTCATTTGCAATAAACCTTATGGACTGTTTACAGGACCAAGAGGGTTCCATGATATTTTCTTCTCATTTGACAGGACAAAAAAAGACTAATCTTTTTTAATATACCTCTAATATTTTTGACAAACTATCCATTCATCTATCCATCCATTGTCTGTACACCCTTGTCCCTAGTGGGGTCGGGAGGGGTTTCTTGACAAACTAATGAATTATAACACATTTTCAGGTCTTGCAATCCAAAGAATAAAAACAACAAAAAGTAAATGGAGAACTAAGGAATCTGAAATTTCCCCCTTTTGTCCTCTGTCTCTCACTTTCCTCTAATCATACAAAAAATTATGTTCACTATGATGAAAATTTCTAGGTGTGAAGGAAGGAATATTAGATATTTTCAATAAATAATGTAATAAATGAAAACTGTGGATGCTATTTTTGACAAATGTGTTACATATTTATAATATGTCAACTTTGTTGGTGCTACTCTTCAGTTAACTTGCAACAAAACAATTCAGCATTTAATATTACTTGTTTTTCCTCCATGAAAAATCAATACACTCAAGCTCTTCAAGGAAGGTCAGTATTTAGATCAACTTTATAATGTGCATCAAGACTACAAATACAACTGAAATGTCACAATGTTTTTTTTTTTTTCTTGTGTTTCATTAAAAAAATTACATGCAGGGAATTTCTGTGTGTGTGTGTGTGTGTCAGTCTCTCATTTGAAGTCAATGTACTTAAAGTATTTTTTATATTAAAATAGTAACTGAATAAAACAAATGAGCAGTAATTAACTGATCAGGAATTCTCTGAGAATGAGTCACTGAGCTGTTTTCGATCACTCATAAAGAAGGAATCCCTTCATGACGATTCATTCATTATTTAAAAAGTTTTCAACACCTCATACCAGTGACGTGATGCGCCCAGTCCCGTCATGTGCTCTTATGATCTGTCAGGTGACGAGAATGGGATCATTTGAAACAGTGAAACCAGTCAGCGCCCTCTACTGACTTCACACTGTATTACAGCTTCAGAAAAGGGTTTTCAGTTGAACTGAAGACAAAAAATTATTTTAAATATTTTCTTTTCACTTGAAATAATATTTTAAAATAAACAAAAGTAAAAAGCTTTGATCTTTTAATTTTGGTATTGTTAAATAAAAGCATATTTTAGAACCTAAAATAAAATCTTACTTAGGTTTTTGTCTAATTTTAAACAGCATGTGTAATCAATAATTAATTTAAATCAGTTAAGCTATGCAAATTATTAGCTATCTTTATTTCTGAGATAAATTAAACAATTGTTTTTGCATCTAGTTGTTAGAGATTTGAAATTGGGCACAGAAATAATCACGTGTGTAAAAAGAGAAGCATGAAAGTTAATCTAACAGAGTTTATTGTTTGTGTTTATTGTGGATGTTTTACATTTAGTCATGCATCCTTTCTTCCACACAGTGGACAAAAGCCCTTAACCATCCCCTGAGGGGAAACACTTCCCTGTCTTTGCTGGTTTTAACACGTACACAAGAGTTTATTCATGTTGGTCAAACAATGGTTCTCTTGTCCTCAACTCTTTTTTCACCTGCTTTGAGCTTGGATGTATTCAAACATCCTTTTTTTATTGTCTTATTCCAATCTGGGAATGATAAACATTGTTGATCATTTTTAGATGTTAAATCTTTAACTTGTTTTAGAGATCAAACTTTTTTTTCCTAACAGCTGACAGAACAGTGGTTTGGGGTGTTTAAGTTACCTTTCATTTTTAAGATTCCTTGAAGCTTTCCATGGACCAGAGTGTTGCTCAACTATTTCCAAACCAGCAGTCTCCGAGGAGTGGCTGTATCACTGATCCCCGCGCATTACATGATGAAACCAAGTATCTATTACACCCATCCTCCTTGAAAAAAATACAATAAAATGACAAGATGTTCTCTTATTGTATCTACTGCCCAGGAGAAACAAACAGAGCATTTTTTATCAAGCACGGATAGCAGAAATCTACAGTCACTGTCCTTGAGCAAAACAATGCACACGGCAGGAAAGGGAATTTTATGGCCAATCCAGAGCTATTTTTGCTTCCCTTTTTTCTTCTTCTTCCATGTAACGTTTTTGAGGTTGAGATACGAATTTCAAATAGTCCCAAATATCAAGACAAAGTAAACAGAGTTGAAAATAAATCTACTTTCCATGTTTATGCATTTCTTACTGCATGCCAGCATATCTAATTATTAAAGTAAAGAGGATTTCTGTGAGTTTGTCATAGAGTGGCTTGCAAAGTTATTCACACCGTTTTAACTTTTTCACAATTTGCCAAGATACAAACACGAATTTTAATGTATTTTATGGAATCTAATGTGATAAATTCTTAACATAAATGGTGCATAACCACGGAAAAAAAATAAAACATTATTTTCAAATTGTTTTGAAAAATAAAAAACTTGGGAAGTTTAGTAAGCATTTGTACTCACTCAGCCTCCTTTACTCTGATTACCCTAAATAAAATCCAATGTGACCAACTGCCTTCAAAACATAACTTTTAACCACTCCAACAGGTTAATCTTAACATAAATTCAGCTATTTTTGAAGGTATTAGAGGTTGGAATTATCTATATTATATTTATGAGCTAAACACCATCATGAAGATCAAGGTTTCAAACCAAACAAGTCAGGGATAAAGCAATGAAGGAGTTTAAAATCAGGTAAATGTAGGCAATGAAACAACACACCAAGCTTTCAGCATCTCATGGAGCAATCCATTATAAAACAGAGACTGTGTGGGGCAATGGTACATCCACCAAAACATGGCCATCCACCTTAAGACACTGCAAGGTGAACATAAAGAAGCAGCCAAGAAGAGAGAAATACAACAAACGTGGAAAAAGTTTATCTGCTCTAATGAGACCATAAGTTAAGGCACCTCACCTCCATCCTCTGTGAAACATGGTGATGGCAGCATTATGCCGTGTGGATACATTGCTTTAGTGGGGATGTTGACAAGAGTTGTTAGAAAGATTGATGGAGCCCCTGAAGTTCAGTCGCCTGATGTATAAGGCTGGTATAAACAAAGATTACTTTTATCGACTTTTCCTTTGCACAGCTTGTGTTGTTTTACCACTGAAAATCCCATTAGAAGCACTCTTAAGTTAGTGATTAACCTCAGAAGATGTAAAACAGTAAGCAAAAAAGCTCAAGATGCTATTATCACAAGGATTTTGAACTGGTTACACAAGAATGGCTAAACATAATTTCCACTTTAGTGGATGTAAAAAAAAAAATCCTTGTTGTAAAGTCCACTGCTTAACAGAGATATCAAACCATGAAGATGTACTAAAGAGTTTGTTCTTTGACTGTAAAACATTGATATGCGTTTCTGAAACTCTAAAGGCGGTTACAGCTGACGCCCAAGAAAAAAAAGAAAGAAAGAAAAAAAACAGGTGGGACAGAAAGATTTGCTGTCAGCTCTGACCTCTCAAGTCCGTGTCACTTCCGTGTTCCGCTCACCTGTTACACCTGAGTCACAGCCGCTGGTCCGCATAGGTGCGACTTTTACAGCTCTGCCGGTGCGCACCTGTTCTCCTATTGTGCCATGACTGAGGGATTTACCGAATGTGACTTAACATGCTCGTCTCCTACTACATCTGTAGAGACCTTAAATGCCGTGAAATGCCTGAAAATTGATCCCGAGCAGCCAATTTTCTCTGTGCTGACCGGCGGTATGAAGGAGCAGCAGCAGAAGCAGGAGGAGGCGGACAATGCCGTGTCCCATAGGAGCACCTGCGGCGGTAGCGGCGGGGCAGCTACCTCACCGACGTCCGCCGCCTCTGACACCGAGTCCGGCATCTTCTCCGTGGAAAGCGAAGTCTGCGCGGAGCACGACTCCGAGCTGGACTGGTTCTGCGCCACCGAGCAGAAACTCATCTGTTCCCGCTGCGCCAACGCGGGCCCCTGCCGGGAACACAGCGTGGCCCCGCTGGCCCGAAGAGTCGGCGTGGTCAGGGTAAGACTTCCCAATCAAATTTCAACTAGTCTCCAACAGCTGCTTTTATTTTATTTATTTTTTTTCCGGCGAAACTATATGTTACTTTCATTTTAGTCAAGAAACCCATTATTTTCACAGCGATTCGAATAAGTAATTTGCATTCCAAAGTTTAAAACTTTTATCACATTCTGATAGTACCACTGATAAAATATGGAAACTACATTAAGTGTATTTTCCAAGTCAATATTTACCTAAATTCTCTCCTGGGTGTGTACAACCTTTCTTTTGCCGACGTGTCTGGTATTTTAGAAGACAGGATTTTCTTGTTGTCCTACCAGTTGGCCTGGTTCAGCATTGTCACCCAAAGGCCCAAACACTGAGCAATCAATCATATGTGTGTGTGGATTTGTTTGTTCTTCTCCAGAACCAGCTGGTGGATGTGTGTGAAAACATCCAGCTGCAGGCCCTGGGCATAGAGAAGTTCATCCAGCAAACACTGACGGCCAAAGAGCAAAAGCTGCAGGTGAGGAATGCTGCTGGTCCTGCAGGGAAACCTGGAGCTGATACTACAAGTGGAGCCTGTTCTGCTAGAAATTAAAAAGCAGGTGTTTCCTAAAAGTGCTTTTTCCTTTAGTCACTTGATCTATACAGACATGTACTGGGATCCAAGGGCCTCTCAAAGGGTTGGAAACCATTTTAATCACCTAATTTACAATAATTCTATAGTTTTGTACTGATTAAAAACAGTTTAGTGCGAT
This sequence comes from Poecilia mexicana, assembly GCF_051168715.1. Classification (NCBI taxonomy): domain Eukaryota; kingdom Metazoa; phylum Chordata; class Actinopteri; order Cyprinodontiformes; family Poeciliidae; genus Poecilia; species Poecilia mexicana. The sequence goes on along the minus strand of NW_028263381.1, from coordinate 12,446,279 downwards.
GTTTTAAAGGGCTGGCGGGACTTTGTGTACTTTTTTAAGCTTTATATCATGTCGTAATGTTTTCCCCTCATCCAAAACATACCTGGAGTGTTGCTTTGATTATTTCATGCATGGTTGAGGACTCCTTGAATCTCCCACAGCAGCTACTCAGAATTTTTACACAAAGCTTCTCCTTGGAGTTGTAGTCCCAAGTCGAGCTTCCACCACACAGTATCCCTCCCCCACGTCTTTCCCGCAGAGCTCCCCTAGACTAGTGGCAGCAGCAATTAGCAAACACCTCATTAAACTGCGAGTTTAATCAGCTCTTCATACGAACTACTTCTCACTTCAGCGCTCCTAAGAACTGTTGTGATGATGTGCTAATGGCGGAGTGTCGGAAAGAGTAGGAGCTTCTTAAAGAGACAGAGGCCAGTTTCAAGATGATAAATTGTGAAGTCATTTTTTTTCCAAGTTATGTTTGATATATACATTTATATAACAACTAAAGGTAACATTTTTACTTGACTGTGCATGTCGGGAAAATACACAACATCACCCGTTTAAGAAATTTCTTAATTTAGCATTCACTCCAAATATCTTATTTCAAAGGTAACATAGTTGCATCTTTAGTCTTAACATTAGGGTTTATTCGTAGTATGGGTTTATTTGTAACACAATATCAGTGTGCGTTATTTAAGTGACATGCATTCAGACTCTGTGTGCCTGTAATATTTGGTGAAACCTGTTGCTTACTGCAACATAATAGTGTGAAACAGACAGTAAAGGGGTCAAGTCATTAAGAAAATGCAACTACAGTCATTTAGTCCAAAAAAGGCTTTTCCATAAAACCTTGTTGGAATGAAAATTATAATTTGTTTGATGTTTGGTGATTGTTTTTAAATTATTGTGGAACCCTGCTTTATATCTTTTCCAACAGTAAGTGTTCGTAGCTGTTTATATTCACACAATCCTAAAGATGTTGCATTAATTAATACATTGATACAGTTACGTGCACAACTCCTGGACTTTTTAACATTTTGTCATGTTACAACTTTATAACCTTTCTTTAAACCTCTCATCTTTTCTCTCTGGCATTACCGTAGATAAAGGTGCAAAATACAAATGCATTCCTTTCTTTTCTGGATTTTAGCTGATGTTTCTTTCAACTTTGTGCACTACTTTGTGTTGGTCTATAACATAAAATCCAAACTCAACTGATGGAAGTTTATGGTTGAAATGTGGCAAAATGCTGAAAAAGCCAAAGAGATATAAATACTCGTGCAGCATAGTAGTAGTTATTTTGGTGACCTGGTCATAACCTTCCAATAAAACCAATGTGACCCCCTTGTACTTATTAACCTGCAAGCACATAATGAGACTTCGCATTAGAGGGAGCCCCTCGTCATGCTTGTGCAGTCTTATAGGTGACCAGTTTGCAAACAAAAAAAAAACCAGATTATTTTACAACGTTAGTGAAGACTCAGACCTGTGAATTCAGATGTTTTAGTTTGTTTCCACCATCACCTCCTTCTTCTGATTGCCTATGAGCAAATTGTTTGACTTAAATGTGGCCATAGGTTTTCTTTTAAAGAATATCACAATGTGGAGATTTCAGAAAATTCCCATGTTTATTCAGTGAGTGATTAAAGGTGTTGTGTTTCTCTTCAAGGACAAGTCTATGACCGTCCGTCAGTTTGTGTTCGTACCTATCAGGGTTAAAAGAGACACTATAATTTTTGTAGTGAAAGAAGCAGAAGTTAATGATATAACCACTAATTACAGAGAAACATGAGAGGTAGTGCAGCAAGTTCCCTTTTGAATATTCTCTTAATAAAAGTTGGAAAATTTGTTTAAGATATGTCAACAATAAAAAGGCCAAATATCTACAAACCTAGATAAAAAAAAAACCTGTCCAATTTAACAAAACCTGACATATTAATTAGTGATGCATTACTTAATCAGTAGGTGATGCATTCTTTATGCTAACTAATTGGGTCAGAACAGATGTTTCCCTCTAATTTTTTTTTATATAAAACATATTTGATTTTCTTTGATCTGGAAATTGTCTAAATCTTAGTTAATTAGTCATTTCTTTAGCACGGCAGCCTGACTGGCAAGCATCTGTCTTGGAAAATGAGACGATATCTCTCAGACGGCATTAATGTAATAGACATATCATTATATTATTACAAAATAATTCTTACGGATTTCTTTGTACGCAAAGATTACTTTTGATCCTTCACATTATTACAAGGGTGTGCATACTTAGGCAACCAGATGATTGCAACGTTTTTGTGTATTTAAACTTTCTTGCTTCAATAGATTTATTTTTCAATTGCATCACACAGTGTAATCATCACATTAAATTCAGTTACCAAGACAGCATATTAACAAATGAGTTTGAATGAATTGCAGTTCTTGGAAAGAAAATAAAGCACTATGTAGTGATGTACTGCATTTCATCTGTCATAGCATTAATCTCCTAATAAGAGTGTTTATTGTGTCTAGAACCATAAAACCTTATTTGCAGTCAAGTTTATTTAATCGTATTCTCACTGTGTTGCAAGTTAGAGAGGTGTTGTCATCTTGCAGCTTCAAGCTGACTTGCTATACAGTGTAAAAATAAATGGATTATATATAATACGTATCAAATACATTGCAAAAAGTCCATGGTGTGTGAATACTTTAGCAATGCACTTTGAAAAATGTATCCAAACCAGAAGGAATTTTAATGCTGTCAGAAGGAAAAATAACTGATCCTGAAATCTCCGGATCCGCCTCCCACACCTTCTGCCGTGTCTTCACCCAGGCGTCGGCGAGCAGGGCGAGGGAGCAGGTGCTCGCGCAGGTCGCCGCCGCCCGCGAGGCCCTGGAGGAGGAGGAGCAGCGGCTCCTGGAGCAGGTGCAGAGGGAGGAGGAGCGGGTGGAGCAGTGCCTCCTCACCCAGAGAGCTCACTGGAACCACGCTCTGACGAGTCTGACGCAAACACGCACCCGCTTGGTGCACACGCTGACGCACGCCGGCGACGCACAGCTGGTGGTGAGAGGCTAGGGGTGTTTACACATGACGGCGTTATGATGGTGATGGGAAAGTCTTAGGTTCATAAATAACTGCAGGCTGATAAGAGTCATAAACTTCTGAGAGTAATCACCTTCTTCCTGGCTCTTTTTTTCAGACCAGTATCCAAGAAATTGCTGAAAGGTACTACTTTATTCATATGACTAATATTTGTTTTTACTGACGAGATACTGGAGGTTTTGCTTCACTTCTGATGCTTCTGTGCGTTTGTGTTAGGGTGGAGGAAGCTGAAGGGGTCGGGAAGCCCTGTGACACTGACCAGCTCAACTTGAACCCAGCCTGTATCGACAGTAAGCTGCTGAGGGGCCTCTGGACAACTGCTCTGCTGCTGGGGCCCAACGGTTTGTACATTTATTTACATCCTGGAGATTAAGCAGGAACATGCATGACGACTGTACGCTCTGACTGTTGTAAAATACATTATTCTGTTCAAATTTATTAGCCGCCACTTGTGAACAGAGTAAACAGTACTATATATAGTAAATTCACATAGTAAAGGTAAATATTCTAATACCTAAAATATATTTGAATGTCAGGAAGGACTCAAGATTTAGTCCTAAATTCAGCCAAAACATGTTTTTAATTAATAGTTCAAGATGGCTAAATGTACCTGTTTTGTTTTTTGTGTCATTTTTTCTGTAGAAACTTAAATTTAGAAAGTAGCATAAAACTCCATTACTGATCAAAATATTAAAAATGACAAAAATATAGTAATCATCGTCTTTTAAAATATCAAGCTACTAACATACTGTTTCTCATTTTGCCACAAATGTTAAAATGTCTAAACTTAAGGACAATTTGTGAAGCATTAAGTGCTGTTACATCCTAGTATTTGTACCAATTACAATGTTCATCCAGTTTTTGTGTTGTGTGTGTGTAATAAGATGAAGGTATAAAATTTGCCGTGTGCTACTGTATAAAGACAGAGTAGGTTAGTTTTTACTGTGACATTACCATGTTGGGTTTTTTTCTCTTTTTTTCACTTTGGGCTGAACGTTCAGTTCTCTATACAAAGCCTATGAGTGCTCTTTGACCGTCATGTAATTAAAACCTCAATTAAACTCAGAATACATTAGAGGTGAGTGAATCTTCATTCCCTCTTCAATGCAGACAGAGTGTCTGCGTAGGGTATCATGAGATAAGGTGATGTTATCATTTGGGTTTTGCTATGAGTTGCATTTGCTTAAAATCTATAAAAGTGTTATCTACTATATGTGAGGTATATTCGTTGCATCTCTAAGTTTTAAACCTCAATATTATTTCCAAATGTCCAAATAGTTCAAGGCAGCTTGACGTAGGTGGATGTTACGTGTGTGAGGATCTCTAATACATAGAGAAGCGATGACAGAACATTATTTCTTCTATATAGTAGACTATTTCCATTGTCATTTAATGGCAAGGTGAATTAACAAAAGTTCACATATATACATACTCATAATCTGAACATAATTCATATCTTGCGAACTAGTTTGGCTTTATGTTTAGAAACAGCCCGGATTCTGACCCATCTGTTCCTTTCAACACAGCTTATGGATCACCTCTGCTAAAGTTTGATGAGCGCACAGTCAGCCCACTCCTCTCCCTCTCAGAAGACCTACGCACTTTGACCTTCCTCCAAAAGAAGCCCCGCCAGTCTCCCCCGTACGACCCGGCTCGCTTCGACTCCTGGCCCAATGCTTTGGGATCTCTGTCCATGTCCTCCGGCACCCACAGCTGGGTGGTGGACGTCGGCAAGAGCGGCGCCTTTAAGGTCGGGGTCTGCTACGCTTCTCTAGAGCGCAAAGGTTCTGGGAACGAGGCGCGGCTAGGCTACAACAGTGAGTCGTGGGTGCTGTGCCGGTATGATGGCGACTATTCCTACTGCCACGCTGGGAAGAAGGTTCCCCTGCAGGTGGTGACGAGGCCCCAGCGGATCGGCCTGCTGCTGGACTGGCTGAGCCAGACGCTGCTGTTCTACGAGCCGGACTCTGGCGCCGTGCTGTACTCTGTCACTCAGCCCTTCAATTCTCCGCTGCTTCCGGCGTTTGCTGTGACTGACCGCAGCATCACCATCCTGCACTGAAAGACCACATGAGCATACCAAGGTTTAAAAGCAGAAGGGAGAGACATTTCTGTATCATAGACATATGATGTGCAGGTGAACAGGAGCTCTGTGCAATAATGAAAACTTCCAGCTGCATCAGTTTTCTATTTATTCAATTTTTGTTTTTCTAATTTCTTTTGTATTGTTTTTAATAATTTCTTAGGCTTACTATTTTTATATGTTGATTTTATTATATTGTTGTACTGTTGTAGTTATCCATTATGTAATTATTTTGACTGAAGATTATTGGGTTTTTTTTAATAGAAAGATTGTCTTTGTAGTAAGAAAACTGAATAGATTTTTATTCTGTATTATGCAGCGCTTTTAAACGTTTTCAACAATAACACTGGTTGATCCAGACTTTTAAAATCACAGAGCTTGAACACTTGACTACTAATTTAAGCCAGTTTACCTTATGATTAGTAAAGTGATTGTTGCTGTTTCATTTTTGTGTGTTTTAGTTTCTTCTTCTGTTTTTCGCACTGAAGTATTTCATAAAGGAGATGTTTTTTCTGTTTTCAGATGCAGCTTACTTGATCACATTAGCAGTGTGTGCTGCATAACAGCAACTTTTTCCTGCTCTAAAGGTTTATATGTCCCCTGCGAGTCATAAACACCTGACCTGCATGAATGCAAGAAAAGCCAAATTTTGTAGCAAATTTCCTGATGTTACTATTAGAAATACATAAAATGTAGTTCAGTTCACTTTATTTTGGTCAATTATCATTTATTGTGATGATAGCCCAACACAAAGTAATGCATACTGTAATTGAGAAATGAAAGACTAATAATGCGGGGGGTTTATTTGTTTTGTTTTTTTATTTTTTTAGGAAATAAAAAACTAAAACATGTGGCTTTGCATTTGTATTAGCCCCCTTTACACCGATACCCCTAAAAAGTTTAAACCAAACAACATTTGCTAAAAGAAAACCACTTGTTCGCTGAAAGCTATGCAAGCAACAAAGCAAATTGTTGAGAAGGTATTCTGGTCAAAAGAGACCAAAACTTCAAAATAACCTAGATAACTCATAATCACCACAATAAAACATGCTAGTGAAAGAATCATGCTGTGGGAAAGCTTTTCTTTAAAAGGATACAACAACACATCTCAGAGTTGTTGGGAAGAGGAATGAAGCTAACACAGGTCAACCTGGGGGAAGAAATACGTTCAGAGGCTGCAAAAGACTCAAGACGAGTAGTGGAGGTTTACTTTCCAGCAGGATGATGATTCGAAGCATGCAGCCAAATGGTTTGGTGAGAATAACGTTCACGCGTTCCAGTGGTCCGATCAAAGCTCAGATGTGCATCCAATTGAGAATCAGTGGCACGACTTGAAAATTGAGGTTTGCAGATTATCTCCATACCATCCTTGTGAAGTGAAAACCATATCTATTCTTTATCAGTATGATTTCATTCCTTTCATTCAGTCCAATTTTCCATGATTCAGCAAAGTTAGTGTGCATAGATAAATGCATTGCAATTTAAATGGAAAAGTTATGTAACTATCAACATATTTTAAAAAAAAACATGATTTGGTCAACTGTATTAAAGAGATGCTGTGGAAGTTTAGAAAAATCAAAAGTATAGGTAAACGCCTGTTATAAACTCTAAAACAGATTTTTTTTGCAGTCAAATTAAATATATTAGTGATCACAAACTGATTTAAAGATAACTGATACAAGATTTTTAACATCTAGGAATTATAGATGAGTCAAGTCAAGTTTATTTGCATAGCACATTTCAGCAAAAAGGCAGTTCAAGGTGATTTACTCCACTAAAACATGATACAGGTATTGAAATAAAGCAATATATATATATATATATATATATATATATATATATATATATATATATATATATATATATATATATATATATATATATATATATATATATATATATATATATATATATATATATATATATAAAAACGTCTTGATTCAATAAAAGAAACAAAAAACAGCAAAGAAACATTTACTACTTTACAGAATTTATTTTCAGCTTCAGTAATATGTTATAAATTGCTGGACGTACAGATGGAAAACTTTAACTCATTAAATGTCTATTTTTGTAGTTTTCCTGTGCTAGAAAACTATAAAAACAGACAGAAACACTTAAAAATGTCTGGAAAAGTAAGAACATTTGGACATGGATAATTTATAAGAAACCTGTTATTTAAATTGAATGTATAAGAACAAGGCCAGAATAAAAAATATCTTCAAAGTTGAGATGATTGTTGTTTGTAGCTTTTAAAAAATAATACAAAAAGCTAAGATATCTAATAATAAGTGAGATAGGAATAGTTTCGAAAATGCATGTTTGCTATTTATTTGACTGATCTACCTCCCTTATGCACGCTTTTTCAACAAACCGCCAGGGGGCAGCAAAGTCTAATCAGGCCTCCATGAGCGTCCGTTCAATTTTGCTCCTCATTCAAAGGTTCCTAGTTGAGCTTCCAGGACCACAGACAGCTACAAAAACTTCAACACTGAGTAAAAACCAGTGAGCCTCACACGATGTTATGGAAAAACAGAAGAAATTTTTTTATGGAAACAAGATATATCTTGCTATTTTATTTCAGCCATGACTTCTAAGCCATGATTTATATGAAAGGATCAAACTGATAAATGTGAAGTGTCCTTCATCACTGATAAGAGATGAAGGACATGTGAGAAGGACACAGTCACACAATATAAAGAGAAAAAGAAGATCATGTATCCAAAACATGACTTTATTGTCTGAACATTTCGACTTTATATCCATATTGTCTAAAATGACATGTACATGAAGCATTTTAAAACAGGAACAGTGTTTAAAACATTACTGTTAGTTTATTTTATTGAACAGGGATCATATACAGAAGCATTACTCTCAAAGGAAAATGTATTACCAGATTTTAGCTCTCAGAGCTAATTTCTATCTTCACTTAGTCACACAAAAACACACAAAGAACACTGTAAAAAAAAAGAAAAACAATATATACTGCAGGTGCATTCATGAGATAATATGTTGCCTAATAAAAGTTCAAGTTGAAAAAAAAAGGAACTATCAAAACATTAAAAATAAATGTTCTGCAACCATATATTACTATAACCCAGCATCAATACAGAATGCAAACCTTCACATACACCAACTTGGACCCTCTAAAGAACATTTTCGTCACAAGATTCAAGTTATATTTGTGTATATTTTATTTCTAGTATTATTCTACACGCTCAGTCCTTCATATGATTCACTGAGGTCAGCCTGAGCTATTCACAGGGAGTGTTAGGAGGAACCAAAAACAGACATCAGACTGCTTCCTGGAGACACAATCTTTTTCCATAACAGTAAAACCTGAAGCCTCGTGTCAGGCTTGGTTGGTACCATGCTGGTCCAAACAAGGAGCGGATATCCGAGTGTTCCTGGTGGAAGCTGTTCTTTGTGATGACACCTTGTGTCCTGGTAGACATCTTGACTCTAAAGGGGATTTTTAGTAGGAACCACGGGTAACCATATAAGGAGGGCAGACTAAAATATGCTTAGAGGTCAAAAAGTCAAACATGGGAAACTGTGTTTGTGTTGAGTGTACACTTACAAAGAGGAGCTGTGATCATAGTTCTTTGGGATTTTTTTCTATGTTCTGCTTAGATTTCTGCAAAACAGTGCACAGATCTGTGTTCTTAAAGTTTCCCCTGCTTGAAATGGAACAGCAAAGAATATGCACATATACTTTAAAATATGATGTTGTAAAAAACATTTCTTATGGTAATATAATTTTCAGAAGATTGGGGTCGATGTCTGGCAGAAAAATCTGCCCCATTTTAGTCTTAAGATATCTTTTAAGAATCTCTGCTTATTTATTCTCTTATTCTTTCGCCAGGTGTATAAAGTACAACATATGAAGAACATCCTCATGTTATGTTTCCACCTTCTGACCTTAACTCTTGTCCTGGTGGTTTTGGGGTAATGTGAACTTCTATTTCTCCTCAAATAGTGTGCATTATGGGAATAAAAGACTTACATTTTTACATTTAAAACTTTACAATCTACCAAAAATACACATTAGAAACCAAGTTTTTAGTGTCACATGTATTTCTTTTATTCCATCATCTCAACTCTAAAAATAATTGCGTTATTAACCAATACACAGTTACTGTATTCTTAGTGTCATCACCAATTCTGGATAATCTGTCATTGCTTTCCATAAAATGCAAAACAGATGTTTTCAAAAGGAGATTCTCTACACACAAGGAAACATAGAACATCTAATTAGACGCCTCTTTCCAGTGTCGCCCGAGGTAACACTAATTAGGACTTAACCAGTTAATATTAATTAGTACTGATATCTAATAGGATTGGGTTATCTTGTTGGCCGTTTATGTTTTTGTACTCAATACTTATTCCAAAAATTGTAAAGAAATTTGAGTTGATTTCTGTGTATGAGAAGATTTTATATAATTTGCCTCACTTGAAATATTTTCCCAGAGGAAAAAAAAGTTGACTAGTCCCAAAACCTATTTTATCCAGGAGATATAAAACATTCTAAATATTTAAAGCATTGACAGCAGTTAGGTTAAAACATGAAACCACACATGGTTTGTGTTTTGCTTTGTTTTTCCACGGCTATTTACATTTCACATAAAATCATAATTTAGTTAAAAACTAAGACTATTACAACAATAACTGTTGGACTATTTGTGCTCTGTGTTCATTTTTAAAGGTTACACACAATCTTTAATATTTCAATCGTTTCTACAAGCTAACTTCTCTGTAATCATATACTTACTGTTGGACAGTGACAAACGCTATTTTCCGTGGAAATTAAAAACCGATGGAGGGAAAGACCAGCTGTATAACGGTATCATTTCTACAGAACTTCTGACTAAATTAATCACAGACTTCCTGGACTTTCATTTCCTGGAAATGTGGTTTTACTGCATTTGATTATTATTAGGTATGTGCTATTATTAGTCAGAACAAAAAGCAGATAATGAAACTCCTGTTCACCACTTTATTTCATGTTGATGGCATTCTTGCTAAAAGTGGTTTATGTGATAAGAAGGTCTAAAGGTTAAACGGATGCAGCTGCACCAACGCTACTTAACCAACTCGGTTAAAAAGGGGTTTAATCAGAAGCACTTAAGACTCTGCTGAGAGATGATATCAGGTTCTAGTAAATAAGATTGTGGATAATAATGTGAAAATTATATTTGCTAATACAACCGTCTATTTTTTAGGATCTGAAGTGTATTTTTGGTATTTCCTGCTCCAAACGAATCACAAGCTGGCTGCTGAAGTTCTTGAAGGATGAAGTCGCAATGAGAAGGAAATGGAAACTTAAACATGCCATGTGTTGAAAACTGAGTCAATGAGCCAGTCTTTCCCAGAATCAAAGTTCCCCCATGTCCTCTGTAGATAATTACATCAAATAAGACAAAAAATCCTCAAATATTTCTGGTTTGGCTGCTGATCAGTTTATGAAGAAGTTCCTGTTATATTTGTGTCTTTGCATCAGGTCCTCCTCTTGTTTGAGGCACTGAGTGTGAGTGGAGGCAGCTCGATGTTCAGCTCCCGCCTGAGGTCCTCCAGGCTCTGCTCCCATCGCCTCTCGTAAAAGATGCTGAGGACGCAGCGGGCCCGCCTGCCGTTCTGCAGGGCCCAGGGGCCCAACGATGTGAAGAGTGACTGCAAACGACTAAGAGAGGAAGCCAGGAGAGTACAGTTAAAAGCCGTTACCACAACCTTTTTATTTCAAGTAAATCAACAAATCCAAATGGGCAGAGACAGGAAATGACAGTGAATGAATGAGGAAATGTTTAACGATTAACAGACAAGAAAGACGGTTTATAGTTGAACATCATGTTCCCATATCGTCGCTGTGGTAACAACAACAAACAATGGTGGCTATTCTATGAATAATGCCCTGGAGAAACCCATCTTTCTGCCACGCCTCAGTCTAAACCAATCAAAAACCAGGAAGTCATCTAAAGCACTCCTATATTTTAGTGGTTATGTATTACAGGCTGTTTTCATGTGTTTAGGTCTTCCAGAATTAATTCAAGACTAATTATCTTAGCTTTTGTTGAAAAATGGTTGATTGATCGATTACTGGTCACAAAAGCTTTGAAAGTATTTGCATAATCCTTGAGCGTCTTCATGAAATTAACAGTCTGCACAGTTCAGACATCAAACAGAAAATCTTGAAAATCAATGTAACCTCTGCAGCTTTGCCAAAGTCAAAAGGGCAAAGATTTCAGCCCTGCAAAATAAAACTCACTTAGAAATAGATGCAAATGTTATGTGACGCTTTGAAAAATGGCAACATATTATTTCTGACGAATATCAACTAGAGGAAATGTGTTATCATTTATGAAATGTTACCATTTTGTGTCTACTTTAATATTTTTAAAATAAAGAGGAGGGAAAAAAATGCTTGCCTGAAAAGGATGGATACATTTTCTTCTATTTCATGGTGACATTTTTGGGAAATTATGTAATATTGTGAAACATTGATAGATACTTTATTATTTTCAGCCAGAGTTATTAAGAGCCGATCTGAAAGGTACAAAGGGCCGCAGGATACAGCTCTAGACGTTTAAAACGGAAACAGACTTGGTGGTTCTACAAGTTAACGACAGATCGACTTTAATTCTAAATTAAAAACAAATAAAAAAAATATATATTTTATTTTTGTTTCCTTTCCAAATATGTGCTCCATTTTTTTCCAATACATGCACTCAAAATAAAACCCATTGGAATTTGCGATTGCAACACGATGAATGTGGAAAAAGTTCAAGGATCTTCATTACTTTTAAGGGACATTAACTTGTCCTCATCAACCCAAAACTTCATCTTTTTCTGGGAACATTCAAGTGCATCAGCACAAGCAGCGCTGGTTTGAAACGAAAAATAAATTTACATACAACAATTCATATTTGCTTCAAACAGAGCGAGCTCCAATCAGACATATTGTGCGTAAGCACCTTGCATTCAGCCGAAGTGGCCCCAGCACGGCTCCCAGGGCGCACATGGGAAGCCCCGTCTGAGCGGCTTCGAACCATTTCACCGCCACCTCACCTGAAACCAGGACCAGGAGAAATGTGCAAATTACCAACAGGAAGGGGAGAGATCACAAGGCAGTCAGTCAAGGGTGAAGATTTCGCGAAGTCTATTTTGGTTTTGAGTGTTTACAGAGAACTGGAACTGTTGCTCTTTTCATTTTTACGTGCAGCTTGACTCACCCAGCATGTTAGTGGGCATGCCCAGTAAGGTGTGCAGCAGGTCATGGACCTCTCTGTATCTCAGCATGATGTAAGCTAGCTCCTCGTTGTCCACAAACTTCACCTCCGCTCTGGAGTCAGGTGTCACTTTCTGTCGCCAAGTTGCAAAAAAAAAAAAAAAGAAAAAGAGAGACAGCTCATCCATCAGAAACAAGAGATAAGTGGCAACAGGATGAGTCAGGTGAAGTCTGGATTTGGATTTGTTGAGCATAAGCAAAGACGTACATTCTCCTCCAGAAATCTGAGATACTCTCGCCCAAACGACCCAACCGGTAGGGAAGCCATCTTTTCCAGATCGAGCGTAGACAGACGGATTCTTGGCCTTTCTCTGCAGAGTCAATTTATAGCAAAGAAAAGACTAAATCAAAATGAATCCATGCAGTGGAAGAATGCTGGTCATTTCACCCCTTCGCCAGACTTTTTCTCTGTTGTTGTGGCAAGGTTTGATCTTTTCTCTACCCTTTTTTTAAAGTTATCTTCTTCTAAATATTTTTCTTCTACTGAAAACACATCAAATTAATGGATGCGATTACAACAGGTAACAATTTAAAGCAATTTTCTAAAATCCAGAGATTATTTTCTGCAAAAATATGTGGCTAACTGACTAAAAGAAATGATTTTCTACCATCTACTACATTTCTACTAGTTTACGTGAGGCTGAGTGGAGTAGGAGTGATATATGGCCATCAAAACAACAAAATGCAGTGAAAGAATGCTACTTATTTGAAAATTTCTATTCAAAATGTTATTTATAGCTTATCAAAATACCTAACTACCAGAAGAAATATAATAATAACCAATGATTAAGTGCCTGGTTAAGAAACAGAAGGAAGAAATGGATGGAAAATATGACCTTGAGCCAAAAATGCAAGAATATGTTTGGCAAAAGGGCAAACTGACCAAAACAATAACATTTAATCTAAACCAGGGCGACTCACGTCAGGATCGTGTAACCCTCGGGGTCATTTTTCATCCGCTCCCTTAGATTTATAAGCGCTAAATGTCCTGTTGTCTCTCCCAGCACAGCAACCATGTCTGTGAAGCCAGCACAGGGATCCAGGGCATCAGTAACACTACACAGAGTTTTTACAGCCTAATTAGACTCAACATCACAAATTTTAGACAGAATATAAAAGAATGTTTATAGGTATAATGTCTACACCCGCAGAGCAGCTCACTGGTTGCAAATACAGCTCTGTTTTGTTCCTCTGCGCCTTTTAGGGAGTTTTTTGTTACATTTGAGAAGCTGCCTCTGAGTCTACCAAAGCATGACGTAATCTGAGTTATGTCAGTATTGGTTTACATTGTGATTATTCAAACATGTGGCGTTTCTATCACAAGGAAACAGCAAGGTTCAGACACAGAGTAGATGCTGGAAGTCAGGGTCTTTACAGAAATCTGTGGGACAAACCTGATGCTAACTTTCAGCTGACAGGTGTCTCCTCAGCTGTGAGCGTTTTTCCATTTTAAGCTACTGAAAACGAGAAGCTGCATGCCATTTCAGCAAAGCTGTTTCATTTGTGACTGAGAAAATTAGGATGTGAAATTTATCTGCCAAATACCCAGTCTTGCTGAAACAAAGAATAACTGATGTTAAAGACACTAAGCTGTGGCAATAAATCACAGTGAAAATACTGCATTACAGTATATACTATAGAAGAATACATGCAAGACCTGGAACATCTTAAAGCTTAACCTTAAGGTAATGTTTCCATCTAGAAAATTTAAATATGCCCTTTTTTAAGGTTTTATTGTTTTTGACAGTTTTGCAAACTGTGCTAAGAAAGAAGCCTGAAGCAACAACAATAAGGCTAATGTGGAGGAAAGATGAGTTTTAAAACAACTGACCAAATCACACAGAAGCAATAGTATTTTATTAATGAATTCTAAAACGCCAAAACAAGGATGGACAATAAAATATTTGTTTTCACAGAGTCAGCAAAAGTATGGAAACTGCTTGAAGTTTTCTTCAGGTGGATTTGTACCGTGTCTGTAGGGGTCCTGCAGAGCCGCCACTCCTGATCCGACGGCCAGCAGTGCTTTCTGGAAGGAGTTGGTCTGGATGTGTCCAGGGTACAGCCCATCGTAGCTGTAGGTAAGCTCAGCACCACTCGTGAACAGTCGGTGGACGAGCAGAGCTGAGCCAGAGGTGGAACAGTGTTAAGACGCAGGAAGCTAAATATTTCTACTGCAACATGTCAAATGAATGATGACTTTTAACAAATGACCAGCCTGTTTGGCCTTTTTGATGCTAATTTTAGTTTTTACATGGTTTTTCTTTCCCCCACAGTGCATGGTCTATTTTACTGTAGGTCAAGATGCTAGACACTAAAATGTTCCACTTGCAGCAGTCACACTTCATTTTTGCAGGAAATGCAACATTTTTCTAGTTTATTTACCTTTTCTCTTAAAATAAATTTATCTAGACTCATGCATCTGACAGAAGTCAATAATTAGGTAATGAAATAAAGTAGTGTGAAAACTACATGACAAATTCATATTACACATTACAGCCAAGTAGAGCTTGGATGCATTTAAAATGTGTCCTTTATTTAACGCAAAGTTCACCTGAAATTCAAAATCTCATTTACAAACTTGCCAAAATGACAGCAAATCAAATTAGTGCAAAAATAAAAATACAACATTTTAAACACATTTAAAATATTAAATGTCACTAATCTACAAGCAACAGTAAAATAAATGCAATTACATATTCAACAGTATGATCCAAATCCAAGCACTTCTGTTGCATAAAATGTATACTGTATTGACAATAGCATTTTAATAAAGTAAACATTTCTATTGAGTAAATGAAAAAAAAATCTATAATTATTTAACTATGTAAATTAGAGGCATAAATAAACAATTAATTAAAACTTTAAATCACAAGTTATACCTAATTAGTTTTGTATTTATCCCATTGTTACATAGCAAGTGTTTAACTTGAAATAATTAACTACGACAATGTTATGTCTACTGTTAGACATTAATTAATTCAACTCTTAAATATGTTTTTGCATCCAAACAGTTCACTGTAATTGCAATACTACAAGTATAATTCATTATACGTTTAATGAAATGTAACCATTTTATGATAAATGTAAGTTATTTGATACGTTTATCAACATTTAATTAATACCATAGCTCTCCATTGAACTACTGAACCGGATGCTAAAACTCCAGCGTCTTGTACCGTTCTGTTTTGACTGCTAGAAGTAAGCAGCTAGGCTAACACGCAGCTAAACAGGCAAGCAAAAAATAATTTAATAACCTACTCGTTGCTTAAAATGCTTTTGTAATTGCTTTTGTAGAGAGCAGCGGTGTAAATTCGTACCTTTGAACCCTTTAGATGTTAAATAACTTTGCGTTTGATTGAGCCGTATGAAGGGATTTGACAAGCGCTGCCACATTGTTATCCAAACGTATTGCGCATGCGTCGATGATGCTGCGTCATTAGGGTTGGATTTTCTCGACCTGCCAGCTCCTCTTGTCGGTGTCCATTAGTCGATGCTTAAAATGAGTTGTGTATTACTAAAATTAATCAAACAATGAGTACTATGACATCTTCACACTAAATAAACTCATAATAAACAAAAGATACATCTTTGAAGACGAAATTTCTTTGAAATAATGGCATGAAAATGTCAGGTGTTGGGGATTGCTCATGCATGTTTCTCTTTGGGTAGTAACTCACCTTCATGATGACGGTGCAGTCTGGACTAAGAAGTATCACTGCATAAAATGCATGTACTCCATATAAATGATGCATCCACATAACTTTACTGGAGCCAGTGGTGTGTGTGTGTGTGTGTGTATATATATATATATATATATATATAATGAATAAAAATGTCATGTCATCTACTTATTTTCTTTAATCAAATATGTGAATCTATATTAAATTTATAACATTTTGATGTATTTATTGTGCAATTACATGAGACAGTAATGTTTAATGCCAGAAGTGAGACTAATTACGTTAGCTCAGCTAAATATCCTTAAGCAACCTTTTAGTAAACTGTTGATTTTACTTTTATTTCAGTATATTAATTTAAAGTATTGCTACTCTTATTTGAGTAAAATTTCAAATATCTCTAAACACCAATTTCAGTCAATGAAGAAGAAGCTTGTTTTAGCCACAAAAAGCACCAGACACAAACGTACACTTTTGTTAGACTTCTTGTTTATACATTAACTCTGTTGTCTTTTTCCATTTAATGAGAAAAACTTGGTGTTTCTTCTGAATTATTTTGTATTTATTTGTGTTAATTATTTTATTTAAATTACTTAAATTTACATAAAACGTTATTTGTCTTATGATATAATTTTCAAACATGAAACCAGATAAATTGTGTACCCCTGTTATTAAATACTCTTTTTATTCTTTCTTGGATTGTTAATTTCTTTACCTTTACTAGAGTTAAGTGCTACTTTTACTTGAGTATAATTTTTGGGCGCTCTGCTACGCAACTGCGCCCCCATCTGGTACAGCTTGTGCAGAGAATAAAAAACGCAAGCGGAAGTTGTTGTGCATTATTTAAACTACCGAGAACTACGGACGGACTGAACTGAACTGAAGAGTTCGTTTTTTTGTCTGTTCGTGAATAGTTTCGGTTTCCGTCCAACCTAACATCCAAGACTCCGAGGTTAGTTGTCTAAAATTGGTATACACTTGCTCTTAAACGAGTAAGTTAGCAGTTAGCAAGCTGGCGAGTAACTTATAAACGAATTGCAGCAATAATCTACTTAATTTAGCTCTAAGGTTAACTACACGAAGCGTTGTTGCTCTTCGTGGCAAAATTAAGTGCTAAAAAGCAGCACGGTTTTTTCTTTAAAAACAATGGCACAACACACACACACACACACAACAGAAAGTAAACGAATAGAAATTATTTGCGAAAATAAAAGCGCTAGAGCTCAGAAGAGAATTATACTCTTATACTCTTGAGAAATGTCCATATAGTTTTACGTCAACTGACGTCATTTTGGGTGTGACTAGATTGTACAAATACTACCCTCAAAGTTCAGGCTGTAAGGATTGACAGTGTTTTCGGTAAGTAGAAATCCTGTTCAGTTTCCTTATAACTGAGATCGTCACTGACGTAGAGAGAATATTGAGCAATATCGTTGTAGTAGTGAGATCGGTGTTCTTAGACAATTGAACAGATGGCACATTTCTGGGCAGCACTAACAACAAGGTTGTGTTTGTTACAATTTGGCAAGGAAGCTGAACTTATTTTTGTGTGTAGATTTGCAGACTTTCTTTTTATTTACCTTTGTTTAAAGATTGTGTGTATTCTTTTGCAGAGTTACTATTCATTGCTTTTTTTACTTAATGGTTTGTTCAGCAATTTTTGGCCAGCTGTGGTCGTTTAATTGTTTGTTTTAAAAATGAACCTTGACTTGACTATTCTTGCCAAATTTGCTGAGAAATCTAAAAGGCATGCAACAGCCATGACTGCAGATCCCTGCCCTTAAGACTGCATATCAAAGGTCATTTTCATATTGGCTCTTTGTCTGTGTCTGAAATCGAACATAAAATGCATTTTTCTGCCTCTGACTTTAAGACGGAGACAGACTATAGTTAGTGATCCAAACTTAGAATCGGGGAATCTGTAATTGCTACCTTCAGAGCTTATGTTGATACACAAAGTAACCACAGCAGTATCTGCCAAATACATCACACCTAGTTACTGTGTTTTGTATGAGTTAAGCAAGTTTTTCCTTTTCTTTCTTTGCTGTATTTGTTTTTAAAGTTGGGCTAGTTCGGCTGAAGTAGCTGAAACTCCAGTGTTGTGTCAGAGTTTCATCATGGAGAAATATCAGTCATTTCACCAGAGCAGCTCTGGGAAAACTCCACAGAATTTCACCAGTTAAGTTTAGACTTCCAGTTAAGCGTAGTGCCAGGCATCAGGCCATAGATGGGTTTCTGCAGAGAGGTGATAAGAATTAACCCAGCCATTTGGATGTGTAGAAAATCTCCTCACTCACTGTCTAATTATTGTGACTTAAAGTATGTACAGTTTTGCCACTGAAAATATAAATTGTTTTTATTAATATAATTTGAAAATGCGTTCAGCCTCCTTGATTTCATCCTGGGAGAAGTGTTGTTGGATATGAAGTGATGGACAGACGTCATATGAAATATCTATTTATTTATTTACTGTATTGTCTCAAAGCTAAGAAATGTTTTTCATGGATTCCAGCTGAAGCCGTCTGGAGTTTATGAAAGGTTTTCTGGTTTACTGGTGTGGTGTTTTTGCTTGTGTGGTTTCTGTCTTCTTTTTTTTTTTAATGCATTTATTTCATTTCCCTCCATATTTCCCCATACAGAAGTTTTTCAGAGGATATCCTCTCTGTGAGAAAATTGCTGATTTAATGACTAGTTTCACAGAAAACAGGATTTGGTTACGTTTAATTTTAGACTCTGTCAGCAACATGTAAACCCGGGAAGAACAAATGTAGTTTTTCCATTTATCAAAAATGGAGGGGGAGTCCTTCTAATCTAATCTAATCTAATTTCCACCAACTTTCAGTTATTCCCCTGTTTTTCTGCTGTGGGAACAAAAACACAGACATGCAGTGGCTGTGAAGTATAAGCATCAGTTATGGAAATCAAAAACATGCCCACTCTTTTACCTCAGTGGAATTTTATGAACTAAAATAAGTGAAGTTGTGTTAAGAAATTGCTTCAGACTTTGCCAAAAGTAGGCAGAAAAAATTGTGGTGGAAAATGAGTAATACCTTTGTCTTTATAGCCAATGTTAGCTTCAACACCTAATCAATCGTAGAAATCACTTTAGTTTTCAAGTGGGGAAAAAACAAAAAATGTTGTCACGTTCTTATTGTTGGTAATCAAATGGAAGGAGATGACTAAGTTTCCAAGCATTTCCAGATAGGGAAGCCCAACAGGGTAGGGGGAAAATTCATGATTTAGTTTCTTGTAATTAGCGGGTTGACTGACAATGACTGACAGCATTTCCTCTCTGTCTCTTGCAAGTTCTTTTTTTTTTTTTTTTTTTACACAGTTGTTTACTTTTGGCTTTCCATGTACACCAAATAACCAGATGAATTTAGACATTATTTTAGTTGGTCGAGTCTTACAAAATCCATTAAAGAATGCATTTAATTGAAAAGTCTTAGTCGTTGACCAAAGACAACCTTCAACAAATATCAAGCAGGGTTAAAGATTTAAATTACAAACCTAAGAATGAACTCGCTTTACTTTAATTTTTGGTGCAACCGCAAACAGCAACGTCTTCTAACGTAATACTTGTATTCTAAAATCACTTATACAAAAAATGTGCTCAAAGTAGTATTGAGAAAATGTGCTTCTTTATAAATAAAACCTGCAGCGTCGTCCTATCACGTAAATGTTAGTGGCTCTTACTTAATCCACCAGATGGCAGTAAAGAGAAAACCAGACCACTTGTACCGTTAAACGTACACTGTGAAGACGAGAAGTGCATTTCAGAATCCAATTTGGGTTCGTGTGTTATAAAGCGCCGATGCAAATGTGAGCGTGGGAGGAAGATGTGTACTGAATAATGAAGTTAAAAACACAACAAGTGATATTTTTGTGACTAACCAGATAAGAAGCTTAGTAGGGTTAATTCGTGTTGCATTTCTGGTGTTAGATTTCCCAAAAATCTGCAAACTGAACTTAAACGATTTTAAGTATTTTTGCAGCCTTCGTGCAGATTACTTGTACTGACAAGTAGGTGGCAGTGCAGGCGTGGTTATGCGTAAGGGTTTGCATAATTATTGCAAGTAAGAAACTGAGCATTACAAAACCACTTTTGAAGTTTGCACAACATTACGGGAATTATTCATGTTCCATGGCAAAAATTTTGTTATGTGACTTCTAGGACTTTTTGCAAAGATCTCTGTTACATCAGGATTCACGTTATGTACAGATCTTCTGGAGAAACCAGGTCAACAAGTTTTATTCAAAAGTTGAATAATCATGCTTACATGCATAGTCTTGTTTCATTCAACCGCATAGAAAACAGATTTTTGTGGATTTCTTTCATTGAAAAAGTTAGTTTGGAGAAAAACAAATGTATAAATGGGAATAAGAAAAAAGCATGCAGTCATGTTTTCTTTCTGTTCTTAAACCTGCACAGCTTACTGTGATACAGTAGACGAATGTAATTGAATATAATTTGAAAGAGCTGCACCTGGCCACATCTGTTTGCAGTGAAACAGAGACACATGCTTATCATGGTTTTTGCATGGTGGCTCAGTAGTAAAATGCAGTAGTCTCGAATCTGCTAGTTGGTTTTCCCCTCTGTAACCATCTGTTCTACCTTGATAGACCCAGTAACACAGTTAGGAGAAAACACAAGATCAGAAAGTCCAACTGCACCAGAACCAAGACATTCGCTTTAAAACCAGAAGAAAGAGTTTCTGACAACATTAATTAATTTCATTTTTTAAAGCTGGACAACACATAAACCTTTTGACTACCATTTTGTATTGGTATCAACGCATCCCATGTCTCACGCAAACAAAATATTTCACTGGAATTTTATGTGCATACCTGTAGAAGCAGATGGCTGGTTTTCAAATTTTATACAAAATAAAGTTGAAAAAGAATGGTGAGCATTTGTATTTTAATTTCCTTCAGTTAATATTTTGTAGGAAACTCAGTGAAACTTGGTGGTGGTGGTGTCATGATGTAGAGAAAATTTTCTTTAGCACAAACGGGGAAGCTAATCAGTTGATGATGGCTGGCCTGACTTTGGTGTTGGTCTGTAAAATCCCAATGAAACCCACTGCAGGTTGTGGTTGTAAGTTGAGAAATGTGGAAAAATTTTGACGGTTTGCATATATTTGCAAGCCAAAGCGCACATTGGGAGTGTTGACCTCTGTTTTCTGCTGCTTTCCTTCCACAGTTTGGTGCATCATCAGTTTCATGGAGAACGATGGCTCGCATCTCTTTGGACTCTCAAAACTCTTTACCAGGAATTCCTTTGAGTGTGCTGTCTGTGCCCATGGAGAATAAGTACAAATGTCAGCAGTGTCTCCAGGTCCTGAGGAAACCTGTCCAGGCTCAGTGTGGCCACCGCTTCTGTGTGCACTGCTTCAAGCTGCTCACCAGGTAGACCGAAGGTCCTTAGACCACCCACCAGTTTGTGACGTGTGACCTCCTCCTCCTCCTCCTCCTCCCCCCCAACACTCTGCCGGCTTAATGCTTCCCCTTCTTAGTGGATATGCCTCAGCGCCATCCCGCATTCTTGTCTCTGCTCCAGTCTGGATTTGCTTTTTTTTGCACCCAGCATCGTTTTCTTAATGCCGACTCATTTCTCACATGGTTGGACTAAATCTGATGAATCACGAGGATCTGGTCATGCTGACACATTTCGGCTTTGCTGACTCATTCCAAGGTGTTTCTTTTTTCTCTTTTTTTAATCTACCCATATCTTTCCTTCTCACCCATTCAACAGTTGTTTCTAAACACATCAGCCCTGATTATAATTCTCTGTTTCATCATGTTATGTTTAATGATCCACAGTGGCGTCATTGAACATAAAGATGAGATGAAATGTCGCTGAATATTACTCAACTTTACCACACATAGCATTGATAATTAAACTATGTTTTGTTGGTGTAATCCTGGAAGCTTATATCTGCTAAAAACCTTGTGAGATTTTAGTTTTGCAATGCTTCTGGTGTGGCAAGTTGATCACATGACTTCCCCTTATGAACTGATGTGTGTCCAGGTTCCAGGTTGTCTGAATGTGGCTGATGTTTGGTTTTTGGCTTCAAAAACCAAATGCATTCATTGTTCTTCTGCTCTACGTCCCTTCTATATCACCTCTGTTGATCTACTTGAACTGTGATCCGTGTTGGTCAGGAGCTGATGGGGGAGCAGGTCTTAGTTGCTGTTTAAATAGACAAAATCACAATCCCTTTGTTTTTTATTAGCGCTGGTCCAAAGCCTTGTGAAGCCTGCCGCCAAGAGGAGATCTATGAGGAGCCCATGTCCATCCTGAACAGTAACGAGGTGAGTCTCCAGAGAGGAGTAAGACGACTGTACGAGTGCCTTCTGTCACGTGTTATGCTGTTCCAGTCACGTATTTTAATTGATTTTATTGATAGACCAAAACACAAGTAGTCCATAATGTGAGATGGCCACAAAAGGCACACAGTTTTCAAAAAAGGTCTTAAAACTTTTGTATTCCACCCCCCTTTTTACTTTGATACCCCTAAAATCCAGTGCAGGTAACTGCCTGCCTGAACACAGTA